>NW_008331140.1:2851382-2934660 GCF_000622305.1 Nannospalax galili
TGAGATAGTAACCCTGTAAAGAACTGGGAAATCGAACAGCAGACCGCAATCTTATCCGAAGGAATATTGACAAGTGACTACCGCTAGATGAGGAACAGCTGACCCTCCTAAAACAAAGACCTCCAGATAGGCTGACTAGATTCACCAGAAGGGCAAGTAGTGGGGAATGGCTGGGGGTACCAACAACACAGCAGACAGTAGCAGGGATATCGGAGTATAAGGGCTCTAATGGGGGAAGGGAGGTTATGGGAGGGTGCTCTCTGGGAAATGGGTGTAAAAATAAATAAATAAAATAATAGTAATAATAATAATAATTCTCCAAAGCATTAAAATTTGCTCCTTAATAATTAGTAGATGTGAAAAACATTACTATTGAAATCTACCTGATGACTTTATATACATGCTCAGATGCCAAGGAGCTCAGAAAGTAACCAATTGTGACTAGTAATAATCAGATATATAGAGATTAGAATTGCATGTGCATCCTAGTGTCAATTGTATTAAAATGTATTTTTCTGTATGAAACTGTGTATTTTATTAATGAAATGGAGATCTTTTTTAAAGGTTAAAACCTCATTTAATTTTATGTCTTATAGGATTTATACTGAGTACAATATTGTATAACTGTAACAATTCAACTGTAAACCTAAAAATTTACAGCCAATTTTGAAACAGATGCATCTTAGCTCTGGAAATTGTTATTGAATATGTCAATGCTGTTGTAATGAAATGCTTCTTCTAATTATATGGTTATTAAATAAATAATCTTTTTAAAAAATTGTACCTTTGAGCCTCATATTTTCTAGTTGCCTTCTACCAACTGTTTAAACCAATTTTATAAATTTACCCATATTAAAATAGTGGTCATTATTTGAATAATATTTGTCCTCTGATTATCCCTTTATCTATGACTACCTTACATCCTTTTACCATTGTGTTCTTTTTGATTTTTTTTTTATTAATCTTATGTGTATGAGTGCATTACCTTTATGTATGTAAGTGCACCTGTGTCATGCAGTTCCTGTGGAGGCCAGAAGAAGGGGTCCAATTCACTGGAACTGGAGTTCTGAATGGTTGTTAGCTGCCACCATGTGGCTGCTGGGAATTGAAGCTTGATCCTCCGCAAGTGCAGCCAGTGATCTTAACCACTGAAACATCTCTCCAGTTCCCTACTATTATGTTCTACTCTGTTTTCCACATAATCAATTCTCATTCTTTTCAATTGCTTCATGTTTTTATGTTAAACCTGTTCTTCATGTTTAACCTGAGCTTTTGCTGTGTTTAACAGTGTAACTGAAAAATTATGCATTTAATAACCATTCTTAGTTATTTATCCCCCATATTTTAATAACTTCTAACTCTCAAGGAATATTTCCCTTTCTATATATACACAAAATTTTATTCACGTAATTATTTACTGAATGTGTACAGAATTACTGTCAAAACTAAATGAGTTTGGAGACAAATATAAAGTTTTATCCCTATCCAAACAATCTACATCATAAACCTTTGGTCAGTTTTAGAAGTTTGCTTTCCCCCTATTTATTATTGTTATTACTATTATTTTAAACTTTATGTGGTGATGAAAAACTTAAAGTAAGGTGTATTCTGACCAATTTGTAAGCACGCAGTGCAGTGCTGTTGACGATATATGGATAGAACATCATTGGATGTTGTTCAACTTGTGTTACTGAAAATTTGTACACTTTATCTCCTATTTTCCCATGGCCTCCTCAGCTTTCCCCTTGGCAATTATCATTGTCTGCTCTGCTTCTATGAGAATATTTTAGAACCCTGAAACACACCTTGTAAGAGATATGTTTAAAACTGATAGTAAACCGTCACTAGGCACTAAATCATAGTCACCTTTATCTTATATTTTCCAACCTCCAGAATGGCTTCAAAGGACAGGCCCAGGATGCCCTCCTCAATTTTCTGCTACACAGTTGTATCCTCACTGGGATCTTGTGTGGTTCAGACTGTAGTGCACACCACACCACAGGAAACAATTGTTAAATCTTGGCAGTATTCACGAACTGGATATTACATTGGTCCTGTAGAACATAAGAGATTTAGGGTAGATTCACTGAAGAGAGCTCTATTAGCAATTTAGCATGTGGAGCTGTAAGAGGGTAAACTGAGACTCTGTTCTAGAAAAGCCACCAGCATGCACATCGAACCTGAAAATCAACAGGTGGCAACTCCAATCAATGAGAACTATCATACTGGTATCATTGAGAAAGCCATTGGGGTTGTGTTCCATGGAATACTGATAATCCACTTTGAGCCTGAATGAGCCTGGAAGGCAGAATTTCAAAACAAAGAAAATTATTCTCTAAATTAAGTGTTTAATATAATTTATTAAGTTTTAGAGTTTTACTCAGTACCTACTACCCTATCGTTTCTCCCCTATATCTTTCTTTTTTTTCATAGCAATATTTATATTATGCCCTATCCATCAGTGTGTTTTGAAGCCTAAATTATCTCATTTTACAAGTACACAACTAGGAAAGCATTTACCTCACAACAAATTCCACTTTGAATCCCCTCTATATAAGACTTAAATGTTATTTGGATGAGACTTAGAACATGAAGGTTTGGACATGATCCTGAAATTAATATTTAAGGACTCCTTAGAGGGAGTTGATGTTAGTTATTGCAAAGGCATATATTTTGAGGAGCAAGGGTGGAATGCTAAAAAAGGGTATTTAGTGAGAAGTGGTAGGAGATAAGGTAATTTGGAGGGTTTGATAAAAGAAGATTATATATACATACAAACTTATGAAAGAATATACTGATTTTTGACAAAGAAACTTTAAATGTGGTCATAGTACTAGGTATGGCCTTGTATAAGTGATTAGACAGTGAGAGTTTCGCCTCCATGAATGACAAGAAATAAGTAGCAAACTGAAACAGAGCAAGGCCTCACCTTGTACAACATATGGCACCTTAGTCTTAGACTTTCTAAGCCTTTGGAACTATGAGCAATAAATGTCAGTTGTTTTAAAGTTGGAAAATCTAAGATACTTTGGATTTAGTGGACGACGTGATGTGATTCAGATAAAAGACTACTCTATCAATTTATGCATATTACTTACTGGTTTTTTATGCCTGCAAATTTCTGAGATCAAACTCTGTGGACTGGGGTTTTATGTAACTTTTATAGAAGTACTATTTTTACTTTTTTACCACCTTAGTTTCATCAGAGGAACTATTCTTACTGGTGTTGCATCTTGCCTTGTTTAATTTCTGTTTGCTAGCCTCCCACCAAGGTATGCTGATGTTTGAAAATCATGTATGGTATTTTACATTCTCAGTTTTTACATCTCCTTTTTTTATTTACACTTAAGAGTTCAAAGAGGCAATGTGAGGAAATTGGTACTACTTCATATTTTTTCAGTAATTTTTACTGATTCTTGATCTCAATCTCTGTGTTGCTCTCACATAATCTCCATACAAGGTGCTGAATGGTGCTTTTCTTTATCGTGTCCCTGAAAGTGGAATTCTACATTTTGAATAATTATCCAGTTATAAAAATTTAAAACTTGTGTAGAAACTCACAGGGAACATAAATTTTAGAACCCTGATCACAAATAAAAATTTTTCATTTTACTTGTTTTGCATTTCCCTCATCTGTCTACCTCTATAATTTCTATGCATACGAATTTTTATTTCAAAGGTTCTCCAGCTTGCTTAAAAATTTATAGTTGTCATAGACCCAATATTTTCTTGAATTTTCAAAATTATCCTGTGGATAAGAGACAGATGCTCATAGTATATTTCCACCACATATAGTATATGGTTTAATCTAAATTTTTATTATATTGTCATTTTGCTTCTTTTTGTATTTGTCTTTTTATTGTTTTTATTAGAAGAATTTTAGATTAACATATATGTTAAAACAATATTGAACAGAATTTTTGTATACTAGCAGACCTGGTCCCCCAAATGTTAGTACCATATGTAGCTTTGCCAATTGTCATACTGGAGAACTAACTGTTTGCACAGCTTGTTTACTAAACTCCAAATTTTATTAGGATTGCACTAGCCCAACCAGATCTGCAACCTTACCATATCCCACAGAGCTTCATGCATTTTGTCATAAATGTTAAGGCCTATTGAGTCAAGCTTGAGCACCCAGATGTCCCTTGGTGTGAGTTCATCCACTGGAGCCTGTTCAGCCTGTCTAAAGTCACTCCCCCAAAGAAAATCGACAATCCCTCACCCAGCAGTGATCACCTGCCAATAGTTCCTTGCCAAAGTTGTGACCTCCAGAGCACTTGCCCAGTTCTATGCTAGTTTTCATCTGATACAGTTTGCATGGCTCTTGTGCATGCTGTTACCATTGCTGTAAGTTCACAGGAGCAATGATCCAAGTGCCTGTTAGACACCTCCTCCCCTGGCTCTTGCAACCTTTCTACCTCTTTTTCCACAACGGTCCCTGAGCCCCAAGTGTGTGAAGTTTATTATAGCAGTCCTGTCCAGGGATCCACACTCTGCAGTATCTTATTCTTTATACTTTGGCCATTTGTGGCTTTTAGTGTTCATCTCACTGTTCTGCATGAGGAAACTTTCCTGATGAGTGTTGAGAGATTCATTAGTATTCTCTATACCCTTTGTTCCACTATGTTCCCTGAGCCTCAGGTATAGAGTGACTAGCATTTTAATTTATGATCTTTTGATATTCTAAGATCTATTCAAGACACCAAACTGCATTTTGTTGTCATGTCTCCTCAGTTTCTTATGTTCTACTGATGTTTCTTCATTTTTGTCTTACTTTATTTTTCAGAGATTAGAATTTTAAGCAATACTGAGTAGATATTGTTGAAATGACCACACAATGAATGTATATGATGCTTTATTATGACTACATCTAGATTTCAGGAATTTAGGATATATGTAAAAAATTAAGAAGCCTCTTCATCACTTAATGTGAAAATATATATGGTATCATCATTATTTGATTAGTGATTACATTTTCCTAACTTGGTACCTGTGAACATTATTCACTTAAAAATATAATTTTTCTCTTTAGGGTTTTTAATCATAACAATTGAGCCATTATACCCAATACATGCACAAGATAGGAGACTTAACGATTCCATCTCCAGAAAAGATTCCAGTTAACCTACTTTGAACAATTTTTTACTGCAACATTTATCAATTTTTCTGATCATTGATATCAGTATTGACTCGTGTGTGATTTTAAAAACGTAGTTTAAGCTAGTCTAATGGTGCTTGTTTTATTTGTGGGTCAAATACTTTCAAATTTGGTCATTAGAGACACTGTTGTGAGGTATTACAAGTCCTTTATTTACTTATTGTGTACTTACTCATATGTGCATTTATTTATTTCCCTTATTATACTCTGAAATGCTATAGGCTAAACATTTTCATGTCACAGTCCTAGGATCAGTTACTTCAGCAAAAGAGTTGGTTCCTTTTTGTTAAAAAAAAAATGACATATTACAGATGATTTCATTTTGTGATTCACATTCTCTAGCTACTCTTAATGGGAAAAGATAACAAATGCATATATATATATATATATATGTGTGTGTGTGTGTGTGTGTGTGTGTGCAGTCACATATATAAATATATTGCTGAAAGAATCCCAAAACTTTTCACATCCCTATAAATTTATTTTTCTAAGATCTGAAACCATTGATTTTGGCTATGTTTACAGTCCAAATATATATAAATATATATATGATTATACATGAGAATAAAGAGTCCATATCGATATCTAGGCTGTAACCCAGCAGGATTTATTTTCAGTTTATAGCGTGTTGTAACTTCAGTAGCCAGGAAAATGGAAAGGAATTAGAGAGGCAAAGGGAATGAAGTATCCTGAAAGAGAAGAACAGTAAGAGAGAGGTGGTACCAAGGGGTTATGGGGTATTTAAATGAAAAGGGGAGAGAGAGGATTATAAAAGGAGCTATGAGGGTAAAGGGAGACGAGGCGTTCAAGGTTGGGGGAACCATGGGAAACAGGTATTATTATCACCGGTGAAATGGGAAAAATGGGGGTACTTTAGGGAGGGAGGAAGGAGGGTTAGACAGGGAGAGAGGGGAGATAAATAATGCCTACCTGGTGTGAAAAACCTGAAGGAAATATATTAATTCAAAAACCTACATAAAATTACACATTGTCTCTACATGTGTCCACGTGTATCGCTGAAGATTATATGACAAACAGTGCCAGACAGGATAAACTTCCCTTCAATTTGTTGGCCAGTGTAGTGCAAGAGACTCCCAAAATTATACAGGTTATTGCCACAGCCCTTCATTTCCTCCCAGGACTTGAAGGTAAGACCCTATTGCTGAAGGTAGGACATACTTCGGACATAGGAGTTGGAGCACTGGAGCTGGAACTGACTGGACGCTACCTTCCTGAAGGCTAGTTCTCATAGTTTTGGAGAACACTATGAAAGCTACTAAAGGAGAAAAATCAATTGATGGTGCAGCCAGCTGTAATGCCTAATAACCATAACAATTACTATCACCAGGAACTATACTGGTGAAGTAATGGCACATTTATCTTGGTGGTAATCGACAGCTACCTAACTGAACTTAAAGTCCATTCAGTGGGAGGGAACTCATGTGTGGGACTGTAAAGAGTCAAATAGAATGATTTTGATCTTAGAATACCAAAGATTTCACATCCCTAGATGAATATAATTTCTTACTATGCACTAAATATGGATCCTTATATTACAGATGAGTATGCCAGCCACCTCTCATCAAAGAAACTTCTTTTGTAACAGACAAAGATTATCACAGAATTTCACAATTTTTCACACACAGAGATTAAGTGTCTGTGAAATACCCAATTGACAGTGGAGTCTTTCCAATTAGGGCTCATGGAGCACAGTGGAACACCGGGTAGAGAGAATACTAGTGTATCCTTCAACTCTCATCAATGAAGCTCCCATTTGCAACAGAAGGCAATGGACACAAAAGGCCACAAAATGGACAAACCGTAGAAAGTAAGAGTTTGCAAAGTGTGGGTCCTTGGAGAGTGCTCCTATATTAAACTTCATTAACCCAGGATTCAGGGACCATGATGGAAGAGGGGGCTTGTAAGATGTAGGGGAGGAGGTATGACCATATGGAAATAGAATCTTAGCGGCTCCTGGGACCTTGCTTATATGTACTTACTGGGATGGTGACAGCATGCACAAGACTCATACAAACTCAATCAGACAAAAACACAGCAGAGAACTGTGGAAATTGGCAACAGGCCCAAATGTTAGCTGAGGAACTGTTGGGCAGCTGATTACTGCTGGGTTAGGAAGAGCTGATTTTTTTTAATTTAAAAAAATCACTCTATTTCTTCAGTTTATACAGAAAAAAACTGACTCAATCTGGGGAAGCTAAAAGAACACGCTGAAATTTCACAGTTTGCTAATTAAAAGATCTAGGTTTCAGAAAGAAATCCACTCTCTTTTTTGAGTTTTCATTTTACTTGTCACTGTACTTAAGGTTTTTTTTTCCCTAAGATTGTATTACCCTTTAATTAAGAGGTACAAATGAACCATGGTTATTTCTGTATGAAAATCTTATATTTAAAAATTATATTAACTTTAACATTTGCTATTAAATTAAAGTTGATTTTTGGGGGTGGTGGTGGGAGATGAGAGGAGTTTGAGACAGGGTCTTCCTGTAGCTCCAGTTGGCCTGGAACTCACTATGAAGAGCAAGCTGAACTCCCATCTGATAGAGATTCAACTGCCTCTGCCTCTGAATTCTGGCATTAAAGGCATATGCCCTGATGTCAACTTAATTAAACTTTTTATTGCGTTTATTTACGTGTGTGTGTGTGTGTGTGTGTGTGTGTGTGTGTGTGTGTGTGTGTATGTGTAAGTCAGAGGACAAGCTGTAGGAGTCAGTCCCTTGTAGGAGTCAGTTCTTTCCTTGCACCATGTGGTTCCTGGGGATCAAACTCAGATTGCCTGGCTTGGTGTTAAGTGCCTCTACCCCCAGAACCATCTTGCTGGCGTTGACTTTTTAATTTGTGGCTATTGCACATTGTTATAAAGCATAGATCAGTGGGTCAAGGGACTTGATCTAGGTCACCTGTTTTGCAAAATAGAACAAGGACAAAAATCCAGGCCTCTGGATAGCTTGTCTAGGGTTCGCTTACCTCTTCACATAAACTTGCGAGCCTTTGATTTGAAAAATTTAGAAAGTAAGCACATGGACTTCCTAATCCAGAGGCTGTACTCTTTCTTCATGCTTTAACTTATATTTATTGGACTAGAAATAATATTTAATACATTAATATGCATATATTAATCAGATATCATTTTTCATGATTTTTCTGTTGTCACGTACTTTTATGTACTCTATTAAGTAGTTTGGCTTTCTAAAAATATTGAGGTTTTCAGATTTTCATGCACAACAGGGGTGCAAGAGTAGAGCTAGGTGTAGTGGCACAGGTTAAGAGCACTAGCTGTTCTTGCAGAACACCCAGGTTCAAATCCCAGCACCCACATGGCAGCTAACAACTGTCCATAACTTCAGTTCCAGGGGATCTGACAGCCTCTTTTGGCATTGCACGACATGGGTACACTTACCTACATGCAGGCTTGACACTTATACACATAAAATGAAATTTAAAAAAAAATTAAAAAGTAATAAAAAATGATGAATGAAATATTTTTTAAAATTCTGATGATTTTGCACTTAAGGGACAGTTAGTGTTATCTGAAAATTCATGGTTGCTGTGATTAGGGCATTTTTAATTTTTATTGTATGGACAAGAAATGCTACTAAGCACCCTCTATGTGTCATATGCAGAGGAAAATTTTTTATCCTATAACCAAAAGATTATGTTTTCCTCCAAATTTAAAATGGAGATATTATGAAACAACACATGTATTAGTCAGCTTTACATCAATGTAACAAAAAAGCTAAGAAAAATTAACCTAAATGAAGAAAGCTTTATTTTAGCTCGTAGTTTCAGAGGTCTACTCCATTGTTTATTGACTTATGGTGAGATAGATCCACCATGGTGGATTAGCATGACAAATTTTTTAAAAAAAAGGAATAAATCTGTTCACTTGAATGTGGGCAAGAAACAGAGGAAAGAAAGACAAAAGGCTAAAAGAAATCTTTCTTTTTCACATATATATATATATATATATATTATTTCTTAGAATAAGACTTAATTTTATTTTGAATTATGTGTATGGGAGGGGAATATCTGGAAGTCAATGCAGGTGAATCCCTTTCAAAAGTAGCTATAAAAATTTTAGGCTCACAGTTGAATTAATACAGTTATACAATATTGAACTCAGTATAACCCTTGTAAGACATGAAATTGAATGTTTTTAACCTTTAAAAAGATTTCCATTTCATTTTAAAATATGCTGTTTCCTACAGAAAGACTCACCGTTTTTGCTAATAACACTTAGGTGTTGGCACATGAATCACTAACCTGTATGTATCTGGTTTTTACTAGTCATGGTTGGTTGCACTCGGATCCTTGACACCTGTCTATGGATATAAAGTCATCGGGTAGATTTCAATGGTAATGTTTATCACCTCTACTACTTAACATGATGTAAATTTTTATGCTTCCTCCTCAAATATGACTCATTTTTTAAAATTTGTTAGTTTTTCGTGTGTATATCACACAGAACATCCCAAACAATCTTATTCATCTATATACACACTTCCCAGATGGCACCCTCCCATAGCACCCCCCCAACTACAGCCCTTTTACTCTGTATTCCCTGCTACTGTCTGCTGTGGTATTGGCACCCCAGCCATTCCCCAGGATTTTTTCATCTGTTGAATCTACTCAGCCTATCTAGAGGTCTTTGTTTTAGGAAGGTCAGCTCTTCCTCATTTAGCAGCAATCAGTTGTCAATATTCCTTTAGATAAGACTGCAGTCTGCTCTTCATTTTCCCAGTTCTATGCTGGGTTACTATCAGGGAGTCTCTTGGGCCACTCTGGCCAATAACTCTGTCATTTAAAAGATCCAAGTTCCAGTTACATATTTTTTCTGCAATGAGATACCGTGCTTCCTATTAGCCCATCCAGCTATGAAATCATTGATGGATTTAGTCACTGATGATTCAGTCACTCAGAAATGCTCAGAGCGCCATATAAAATCTTGATCACAGGAAACTTTGAGTGGACTTTTCCTATAAAAATCTAATAACACCCCCAAAATTTGATATTTATTTTCTTCATAGTCAGCCAAGGTCCCTCTTCCAAGCACTGTCACTCACTAATATACTTTTATATCTTATAATTTTATATTTTTTGAATGTCATATAAGATTATGATATGGGCTTTGATGTTCTTCCTGCTCTATTTAGTAAAACAAATTTAAGATTAATTTATTTTTATTATTGTTCTTTTTAATTACTAAATAATAGTCCATTAACTTGTGATTCCTAGATATTTTTTCCCCTTGGCACAAGATTCACTCAAAGAAAAGCAGTCACATGTTTGTTCCTGTAGGTGGGCAAGCCAGCAGTTACAGAAGCCAGATAAGCAGTCAAGAAACCAGATAAGCCTCAAATGGAGCCTCCTAGGATTATGTAGGTGTGTTCCTTGGATCTTCATAAAATCATATATTTGTGTTAAATATGAAAATGGAAGTGGGTTTGTTGATGACAGTAAAGAGGACTAACAAGAGAAGAGAAGGAGTGAGGAGGAATGATAAAATGGGGCTATTGGGGGAATGTACTCAACATACAATACTTACTTGTATGAAAAATTTCAAAACAAAATATTATGTTAATGTTTTGCCTAAGTGTTCCACATTAAAGGAAACTTCAATTACTTGTAACGTTAAATTCTAGTAAATGAGCCCTACAGTAAACTTCTAATAGCTTTTGTGAGGATAATGATTTTCATTTACTTCAACAAATATTTAAAATACCACAGCTGTGATGTATGGTCTTTTCTTCAGTTTATCAGACATACAAATGTTTTCCAAACTGACTCTATCATATTGAATTTCTAACAACAATAAATGAGAGAAGTGTGCAGCTCTACATATTATCTAGAATCAGCTATTGTCAGATTGGGGAATGTAACTCATTCTACTCAGTTTGTAGTAGTATTTTATTGTGGCTTAACTGGCATTAGCCTAATGACTAATGGTGCTGAGCATCTTTGCAAATTCTTATTTTCCATCTGTGTTCATTTTGTCCTTTGCCCCATTTGAAGGGTTATTCCTACATTATTCTTCAGCTTTAGTTACATATTTTACAATATAAAATATTAGAAAACATGATATCTATGTGTATGGATCTTATGTGATATTAAAGACAATTCAAACATGTTTAGCCCCTCAAATATTCATGATCTCCTTCAATTAAAACTGTCAAAATCCTTTCTGTCAGTTTTGCCAAATGCATAGAAAATTATTGTTATCTATACTTATACAACTGTGCATTGGTTTACTGGAACTTCTAACTCTCATGTAACTGTCATTTAGACTTACTGATCGGTCATTTCCAAACTCCATTACTCTCTTTCCACTTCCCCGACTGTGCAATTAACAAGTGGATTTCACATATAAAGAAGGTCATACACCTTTTAATCTTCTGTGTTTGATTTTCTTAAGTATCTGTCCTGCCATGTTGCTGCAAATTGGAGGGTTTCACTATTTTTGTCAAATATTTTATTTATTACTTTTATTTTATGTGTGTAAGTGTGTTGCCTGAATGTACCAAAAAGTGCTCCTGTGTTGTGAAAAACCCACGCTGGTCAGGAGAGGGCACTGGATTTCCCTGGAACTGAAGTTATGGACAGTTGTTAGCAGTCTTGTGGGTGCTGGGAAGCGAACCAGGGTCCTCTGCAAGACCAGTCAGAGCTCTTAACCACTGAACCAACTCTCCGGGCCTGGGTTTCACTATTTTTATAATTCAATAGTATTTCACTGTGTATATGGATTGATTGATACATTATCAATTGACACAATTGTAAGTAGTGTCCTTTCTTTGTTTATCTTGAAAAATGTTGCCACAAACTCATATGAGATATGCAGATGTATCTTCAATATACTTCATTTTTATAGTCAATCTTTCCCTTTACATAGATAATTTTATTTCTTACTTTCCAGTTTTACAATATTTTAAGTTTCCCTTTGGTTTTTGTTGACAAGGGCCAGAATCTCTATGTTGAATACCTGAAAATAGAAGACATGTCCTTATCTTGCTAAGGCAAATTCAAAAGGATCATTTTATCACTTATTATTTAAAAGCAGTTACTCATATGTTCCCTAGACAGGTCTTCATCAATTGGAGTGATTTTCCTTTGAACATTTTATTTTGCTCAAAATTTAAAGTCAATAATTGTTCTTGCTGTAACAATTCCTTCAATGACTTTTATAGTCCTATGGTATTAACCATTTGATATTGCTTACCTTCTCAATGAATGTAATACATTACAATTATTTATTGTGAATATTGAAAACATTTAACACTTCGATGATAAACTAATTTTATGTGTTTCTCAAATTTAATTTACTAATATTTATAATTGTTTTTCTTAATTTTATGTTCATGAGGGATGCTAGTCCATTGTTTTCATTTATTTTAATGATACAATTCAGTTTTGTAATTAGGAAAATATTGCTCTCATAAAGTGAATAGGTAAATTATCTCTGTCGTTAAATTTAACAAATAAGGAGTGTTATGGTTTCACTATCAAATGCTTCCCACAGCCTCATGTGTTTCAAAATTTGTTCCTAAGCTGGTGGTGTTGTTTGAGAGATTGTGGAACTGTCTGGGCATGGGTACTAGTTGGAAGATTTAAAACCACTGAGGTGGGTCTTATTGGTTACTGTCTAAACACCATTCCTCTCCAGCTCCCTCTCTGGTGGTCCCATACATCAGCAACTCCCATCACCATGTGCTCTTCACCTTGATTGACTATGATCTCTAAAACTATGATGCAGAATAAACCCCCTCCCTGAATTTTCTTTCAAATATTTTGTTACAAGAAAGGTAACAGAAACACGAATGAATAGAATTTATTTTATTTCTTCACTCAGTGTTTGGCAAAGTTCACCAATAAAACTAAGATTGGACCTTCTTTTTCTTTTAGACAGGGTCTTCATGCCCCAGCTGCGTGGAACTCACTATGTAGACCATGGTGCCCTCAATCCCACAGAAATTTGGGATTAAAGGTGTGCAAAACCAGGCCCAGTCCTTCTTAAAAGGATATTTCTAATTGTAAGTTAGGTTTCATTTATAGATTCATGAACATTCAGGTCAACTTTTTCTTTTTCTGTTGGATTTGTTAATTTGTATCTTTGGAAAGGAAATGAATTGGTCCATCTGGCTCAATTATTATATTTAAAAAATATACTCCATTTCTAATAGATTAATATCTGCAGTTGAGAAAAAAGACACTAGCAAAATGATAGACTAGAAAACCGTGAATCTTCCTGAATGCTACAAACTGGTTTATTCAAATTCTCCTTTTTAGATACCCAGAAAAGAGAAAACTAGTGTCAGAGTTTGCTTTCCAATGCTATGATAAACACCATGAAAGAAACACTGTAGAGTAAGAAGGGTTTAATTCATCTTACAGGTCATCATTGAATAACCTGCCTGAAAATGCTGATAGTCTCAAGTAATCTCCCCAATTAAAGCTCTTGAGCACAGAGATGACACTTCTGTCTAGCTGCAAATATATACTTCAGGCCTTTCTCCTGGATTCTTCAAACCAAAGTGTAAAAATTTTGTTTTTCTCAGGGGAAGGAATTAGTTGCACACAAGCAATGAAATAACTACTCATGCTTCCCTTGAAGTATGACATTCTACATATTTGGGGGTGGAGCACTGGGAACAAAAACTGCAATGAATCAGCAAGATGATAAAGAGTCTCCATGATTCCAAGGCCAGTCTGATTATTAAGGGTCTTCCCCTAGACAGCACTAGTTCATGTAGCCTTGGAGGAGTGGCTTTTGTGATCAGTGGAAAGACCCAAATTAGGGTGATGAAAAATGAAGAAATAGGAAAATGTGTTCTAAATGAAGACTAAGACATTCTGAAGCCAACCTCAATTAAATAAATTAATATTTTTACCCGAGATAAGAATCCATGTAACCTTCATAAACATGGTTACCAAGGTCAAGGAAGCAATGAACATACAAAGTAAGAATTTAAATGTAGATAAACATTCCAAAATATTAGCAAATTAGAGAAAGCATGAGTCATAAACCTAAAATAATAAAAGTAATGTTTGCCTAGGGTCCAAAGAAAATTTAGTCAAGTGGAAACAAATAGTTCAGTGATCTTGAAAGCATACCTTTGGAAATTATTCAAACAAAGAAGTAGAAATAAGGAATACAAATTAAATTTTAAAAACTATTGGAACACCATCGTCAAAGCAATATACTTACCACAGAATTCCAAAAAGGAAAAAGAGAGGTTAACACAGGTAGAAATCTTATTCAAAGAAAGAATGGCATATTATACTCAGCATGTTAAATATCAAAGACATTGAAATCTACCTGAGGACTTTATATCCATGCTCTGATGCTAAGGAGCTCAGAAAGTAACTGACTGTGACTAGTAATAATCAGATATATAGAGATTAGAAATACATATGCATCTTAGTGTCAGTTGTATTAAAAATGAATTTTTCTGTATGAAACTGTGTATTTTAATAATGAAGTGGAGATCTTTTTCAAAGTTTAAAACCTCATTTAATTTTATGTCTTATAGGGTTTATACGGAGTACAATATTGTATAACTGTATTAATTCAACTGTAAACCTAATAATTACACCCAATTTTGAAACATCTTAGCTCTGGAAATTGTTATTGAATATGTCAATGCTGTCGTAATGAAATGACGCTTCTAATTATTTGGTTATGAAATAAATAATTTAAAAAATAATAATAATTAGTAGATGTGAAAAGCATTACCATTGAAATCTACCTGATGACTATATATCCATGCTCAGATGCCAAGGAGCTCAGAAAGTAACCGACTGTCACTAGTATTATTCAGATATATAGAGATTAGAAACTTATGTGCAAACATCTTAATGTCAGTTGCACTGAAAATGAATTTCTCTGTATGAAACTGTGTATTTTAATAATGAAATGGAGATCTTTTTTAAATGTTAAAACCTCATTTAATTTAATGTCTTATAGGGTTTATACTGAGTAAAATATTGTATAACTGTATTAATTCAACTGTAAACCTAAAAATTTACAGCCAATTTTGAAGGAGATGCATCTTAGCTCTGGAAATTGTTATTGAATATGTCAATGCTATTGTAATGAAATGTTTCTTCTAAGTATGTGGTTATTAAATAAATAATAAACAGAAAAAAAATCAAAGACAAACAGAATTTTGAAAGCTGGGAATCCAGGCAAGAGATGCTCATGACTTCAAAAGCAACAGAATTGTTATATGGTTAACCACACAGTGTTTGAGTGGAGTTTAAGGACCATTCCATTGGAGAAAACACATGCCAAATAATAAAAATCTGGCCAAGAACTCACACATGAGGAACTCATTGGCCTCAAGGGCAAATCTATGGTTATTTTGTTAAGTGGACATAATAACTAACTATCCTATGAATATACTCATAGATTGGTGGCTCTATTAGACTTCATAAGAGAAGTTTATTTGTAAACTGGATCATGGCTAACACAGAAACTCTTAGCTAGTTAAATATATGTCAACTGCTCAACCACAAATAGGATACCTATATCACATTTCATCTGCTCAAAGATCAGGTGCCATCACAGAGGAGAAGGCAGAAACATTGAAGGAGTCAGAGGTTGGGGAGGCCTAGAATGAAACACTGTCTTCTGAATCCCTGTGCTCATGAACTCACAATAACTATAGGTGCCATCACAAGAACTACACAGGATGAAGCCAGTCAAAATTCTAGAATAGAGTGGAAAGGAAGTCATGAGCTCCCACCCCTTACTGAGGAGCTATGGACAATTGATGGTCTCTAAGGCTGGGAGAGTCAGTTTTCTTTAAAAAGGTGCTATCTCCTAGGTTGAGAATGCCCCAGTAGATGGCTTATACCTCTGAGACTGTGTGCAGCACAAATTGAACTTGGTGGGTTATAAAAAATGATACAAAACTGGAAGGAGGTAGATTTGGCAAGAGTTAGGGGGATGTATGAAATTATCAAAGAAATAGTTAAAATATTTTATTAAAAAAGAGACCCTTTCTCAAAGGAATAAGGCAGAGAATGATAGAGTAGGGCAAGTGCTCTCTGTCTTTAGAGTCTGTGTAAGCACAAGTGTGTGCACACTGGCACACACATGCCCAATTGCCACACACACCTTCACATATGCACAAAAATAGAAAATGCTGTCAAAATTACATGACATTTTATTAAATATCTGATTATCTGCAAAGAAAGTACAAATGGAATTAAGACAAAATTTAAATACATAAAAAATCAAATACAACAATATATAAGGCAATAAAAAGAGAAATAACAAAAATCTAAAAAGAATAAAACCATAAGAAATAACAGAAAGCAACAAGATAGTGATAGTAATCCTAGATTAATAATTTAAATGAAAAAATGATTGAAATCATCAATAAGAAGAAATACAGTGAATGCATTAAAAATCAAAGTATTGCTCTATGCTATTGATACCATGTAAATCTTAAGGAAGTTAATGAAAGAAAAATTATTTCATGCAATTCACATGATGATGAATCTAATTCAGGTGTGCATATTTACACTACACTACAAAAACTTTAAGTTAAAAACCATCATGAGACAAATAAGACTTTAAGAAAAAGGATCAATTCATCAGGAAGGTATAGCAAATACACACACACACACACACACACAATGATGTATTCACAATTTGTCAGAGTACCTAAATATATGAAGCAATCATTGACAGAACTAAAGAACTAAAATGAAAAACAGAAAACTATACTAGAAATTAAAATACTAGAAAAATATACTAGAAATTAAAATTCAATTTACTAACGTACAGAATAACTACCCATAATATGAAAAAGAAATAGTATACCAGACAAAACAGACTTACACAGAATTCAACATTCATTTGGCAGTCTTATGAAATTCTCAAGAAGAGACCACACGTAAAGTCACAAAAATGTCTCAACATACGTAATAAGATTAAAGTCATACCAATTATCATCTGATCATATTGGACTGAAACTAAAGAACAGTAAAAGAAAAAGACTAAAAATTTCATATAAATGGAGAAATGAATCAACAGAATTTCAGAAAATCAAAAGAACTGAAAAACAAAGTCTGAGAATATCCTCAAACAAACAAACAAACAAACAAAAAACCCAAGCATTGCAGAAGTAAAATTTAACAAAATAGAGAATAAAAAGGAATAGAAAAATCAAACGTAGAATTCAGTTTTTGAAAAAAAGCACAAAATTTTTCATCATTTTTAAAGGACTAAATAAAGTCATAAATGAAAAATGAGACATAATAACAGTCATTAAAGGAAAGATTTGTCCAGATGTGGTTGCTCTTGCCTATAATCCCAGGACTCAAAAGGCTAAGACAGATAGATTGCTGAGTTTGCTTTGAGTCTGTTTTATGCAGTGAGTTCTAAACCAGCATTACCTACAGATTAAGACATTCTCTAAAAAACAAAATAACAACCAAAAATTATGTAAATTTAGATGGCAAGAAATCAAATGAACTGTAGGAAATAAAAAAAAAATTCCTACAAGCACACAATGCTTAAAGACTAAATGATAAAGAAACAGGAAGTCTGAACAGACATGTAACAAATAATAGATTTAATCGGTAATCAAAATTTAAAGGAAGAAGCTCAGGATCAGATGGTTTTATATCTAGGGAAAAATAAATGCCAGCAGCTTTTAAATTTCAGAAAATTGAAAATACATTCCTTTTTAGACTTTTTTTGGGGGGGAGACAGGGTCTCCCTGTAACTCCAGCTGACCTAAAACTCATTATGTAGACAAGGGTGACCTTGAACTCGAAGAGATCCACCTCCCTCTGCCTCCTGAGTGCTGCACCACCAAGCACACCATGATTTTTAACATGACAGCAAAGTGAGTTACACTTTATGAAAATAAAGTGCTCTTTGATATCAGTGACTTGAATGAATGCAAAATTCCATGAGAAAATACTAGCAAGCTGAATTAAGCAACATTATTAGAAGCAGAACAAGCACAACATTATCATAAACTGAAATAGAACAAGATGGGATTTATCCCTGGGATGAAAAGTTTATTGGGCAACTCCCAATAAAATAATGCTATTTACCATACAAACAAGTCAAACGATAAAAATCATATGAGTGTCAAGAGATACAGAAGAGGCTGTGGAGATGGCTCAGTGGTTAAGAGCACTTACTGCTCTTGCAGAGAACCCGAGTTTGGTTCCCAGCAGCCATATCAAGCAGCTCATATACTGTAACACCAGCTCCAAGGGATCTGACAGCCTCTTCTGATCTCCACTAGCACTGCATTCACGTGCACATACTGACACACAGAGATTCGCACATAGACACAAATAAAATCCCAATCTCATACAAATAAACCCTTAAAAAAGGAGATATGCATGAAATTTATTCAATAAATCTAGATGTACTCTCATGATAGAAACTCTCAATAAACTAGGATACGAAAAGAGTTCATCAATATGATAAAGGTCATATAAGAAAAATCATACAGCTAATATCATACTCAAGTGTAAAAGACAGTCTAAAATTAAGAGCAAAGCAAAATTTCCCATGATTGCTGCTATTTAGTCTCTCCTACTGGAAGTCGTAGGTGGGTGGCTCTAGTTTAAATATGAGTAGCTCTGCAAAATTCATGTGATGAAGGCTTGGTCAACAATGTCATGTTCAGAGGCAGTGATTTGTGTAACTGTTTGGATCATAATAGAACATTAATGGACTCATAATCTTAAAACTTTATTAGGGGTTCTAGAAGCTTGGTGGGGGGCAGTTGAAGGAAGTAGTAGGTCACTGGAAACTTGTCTTGGAAGGGCATATGTTGTCTCTGCCTTGTTCTCTCTCCTCTGCTTCCTGGGTACTACGAAGCAAGTTGTTTTCCTTTGCCATTCCTTTCTGCCATGATGCCCTGCCCCACCACAAGGAGGCAAGAGACTCCATGAAATGCCTAACATTTGAAGGGTGCTATTTTAATCACTAAGAGCTTCCAATTCCCTTCCATGGGCATTTCCTATCCCATCAAACAAAAATAAACCTTATCAGCCACTGACTTTCTGCAACTACTATTCACAATACTCATATGAGTTCCTTACTGGGGACTCATCATTTGAAGTCAGTAATGCATAGCTACTCCTATATGTGACTCTTGTGTATAGGTGCTAGCAGTTCAAGGAAATACCCTATGTCTTGAAGGCTATAAAGTTACAGAAATTCATTAGTCCACAAGGGTACTATAAAACCTAGAAATCACCACCCCATCTGCAATACAGAAGCTACAGATGGTGTTTTCTGTACCCCCAGCTTGCTATTATCTTATCCCTAGATATAGCCCTCCACATAGTCAAGACTGGCAGTTTTCTGTTTTGGGTTATGAAGCGGGGCTTTGTTTTTACTCAATTAACTACCAATGTATTATGTTTTGATAATAAATGAATTTTTAAAATATTATAGCATAATAGGTATTTTGAGCAAGATAGCATGATTGTGCCTACACATAGTTTCTTGTGAATACTCCTTTTGACCTAAGAATTCTTTCCTCACTATTGTGAAAGCAGCCTGAGCAGGACTGCAACCTATTGGGTATGTTAGCACATTAGCTGGGATTGTCTGCAGCTGTGTTTCTAAAGATACTGACATATGTCCCCTCATCCAAATCCATGATAAAGGAATATTTGAAGGGAATCATGATAATTGGTGAGATTTCTTGATCTAAAGACCTGAACAGATGGGGGCTCAACTTATAGCAATAGAGATTCATAGGCTACTTAAAATGTACCCCATAGCTGACATTTATGAGACAGTGTTTTAATATTTCTGGCAACAGCCTATATTTATAGAGGCATGTTCTGGGAAGAATCATCTCTTCAGTGTCATTGTTGGTTTATTATTATTTGAGGCAGGATTCTGATTTATGTGTTGGTGATGACTTGTGAAGGAAGATACTATTGTGGGTTTTCTCACAGTAAGGAAGATGAACTTTGGCTTCCTGAGCATTATTCCTGAGGTGGGAGCAGTCACTGTGTTCATCTTACTTGCTGCTTCTTTTCTGACTGCTATTAACAGTGAACTTCTTTACGAGTACATCACACTCTGGCAGACAAGTGGCCCAACATTTAATTCGTAGGGGAGAAGGGAATGTATATCTTCTCCTAGTAGTTCCCAACACAACAGGAAAGTGAGCCAGTTACTCAATGTAGTGCCCCCAGCCAATAAGTATGGGCTACCACATATAAGCCCATGATGGATCTAACAATTCACATTAAGTACAGTCAACTGCCTTGTACCAAAAGAGGCAACAATAGCTCTACTGCTTGTAAATTCTGTCCCTGCAGAAGAATTCTGAGAAATTTAAAAAGACAGTTGCCCAAGAAAAGGAAGAAGGCTTCTTGACATTTTTAAAATTAACATTCAGGTGTGAATAGTCAAATATTAGTTTAAAAAAAGCAGACTGAAAGCCCTTTTGCTAGACTAAAATATAGGACATGTTAAGAGTTTTTTTTGGTCTGAAAGATAATGATAAAAAAGACCTTCCAGACTTTAATATGGAATCAGACAATGGTACTGAAGGAAATGAAACAATTAATGAGTTTGTCTAGAGATCCAAAAATTTCTGATGCTTTGAGACTTCATGGTTGTGAATTCCAACAGTGTGATTTTGTACCTAATCACATTGCAGGGAGTTGATTCCCAGATAAAATATTCACTTCTTCTAAAAAGCCACTACCTCAGGATTCAGTGTCCTTATTACATTGAGCCTTTAGGAAATCAAAGACTGTTGACTGCTGTTGCTGCAATAGCCACAAAAGCTAATGTCCCTTGGGACACTTTAAAGGAGATTCATACCTTGCTACATAAAAGTTGAATGGTACAATGAGCATACTATTTTGCATAACATCTCCAGAAAGAGGAGGTTATTACTGCACATGAAGCAGCTCCCTTAGGCAAAAGAAGTGCTTTTCCTAGGCAACCTTGCTATTTAGTTGCCCTACTCTTCCGGTCACTCTTACACATACTATTGTACAAACAGTAGATTGTATAGAGAGGTTTGCAGATTAAAGAGGAGCAGCCTATCATATACCCCCATCACTTAAGGCTAATGGAAGCAAATGTAATCACTTTGAAAGCATGTGCAATAAATTTAATGGTCCTCAGCTTCTTTCCTGCCCCTCACTATCCTAATGTATCTGGGATGGCTTGTATTAGAAATTAAGACCTTCAGAAGTGCCCGGTATGGGGCTGGAGAAATTGCTCAGTGGTTAAAATTGCTGGGTGCTCTTGCAGAGAATCTGTGTTCAGTTCCTAGCACCCACATGGTGACTAACAAGAATGTTCTAGGGGATCTGACACCCTCTTTTGACTGCTGCAGGCATTGCAAACATGGGCACACTTTGCGTACATGCAGGCAATATACTCATATACATAAAATAAAAATAATAAATTTTTTTTGGTAAAAAAGTGTCCAGTTGATTTAGTTTTGGGGGATTATCACTGTTATTATAATTCGTTGTAGTTTCCATTCTGTTCTTCGGAGATATTTACCAATAATAGTACTAAGACACTCCTTACACTGTGACACCAGATGCTCCATCTTAAGCCCCTTAAACTGATTGGTTCCAACAGCATCTATATTAGTCAACACCACATGAGGTCAGCTTGCTGTCTGGCCTACTGTCATCAGTATACAATAACTGTCTCTCTACCTCCTATTTGATAAATTGGAGTCAATATAACTCCACATTTTCTGGATATACAAAACAAATTAGAGTGCTGGCTAGAGATTCATCTAAAATTAAAATATTTACAATTTTCAAGGAATCATTGGTTTAAAAGTCTTAGTTACATTAGTAAATACAATTTAAGAAAATGTCTGCTAGAGATCACATCTCTTAAACTCAAATGGCCCATAGTTGAAGTCGACATTATACTGTCAAGATCAAGCACTTAATTCATTGTTCTCTGCTTTTTACTGTGGATGTAAAATAACTACCTGCTTCAAATTCCTGCTACTATGACTTCTCTGAAATGGTGGCGAGAGACATCACAGTTGCCTGATCCATATCCCGGGAGCAAAAGTTCCTTGCTGCATACCAGATACTAATGAGAAGAGAAGCTACCACAAGGCTCCAACCAATATCTCTCCATTCATTGATATCCATTAGGCAGTGTTGAAGAATTAATCACCTCAGAAGATTGGCACAATCACATAATCTTTACTCTTTGTTTAATTTTTTTTCCATTGCTGTAAAAAAATACCCTGAAAAAAGCAACATAAAGGAGAAGGAGTTTAATTGGCTTGCAGTTCCAAGTTACATCCCATCATGGCCAGAAAGTCAAAGCATTGGGAATTGAACCATCTGGTCAGTATTGCATCCCCAGTCAAGAACATAGTGCAATGAATTAATGCAAGCATGTTTGTGCTCAGCTGGCTCCCTCCTTTTCATTCAGTTCAGGGTCCAGCCCATGAAATGGTGCCAAACATACTCAGGGTGGGTCTTCCCATTTCAATAAACCCAGTTAAGAAAATCCTTAACAAGCATGCCCACAGGCCAACCTAATTTTTATAAAGTCCCAATTGACCCTCCCTTCCTTAATGATTCTACATTGCATTAAGTCAGCAACCAAAACAAACCCTCACAATACTATAATGAAATTATACCTTCAGAATAATACTGACATCAAATTACAAGTGGATGTGGTTTCTTCCATTCCCAGATGCTTTCTCTCTGAAGCTTTCTTTAGACAGGACAATATCTACATTGTTTTGACATATTAAAAATGTTGAAATATTTGGGACCAGCTATTTTGGAAAAAAAATGAAGACAAAATATAATATTGATGGCAACACCGATATCACATGTGATAAAACTTAATGAATACATGCTTTGTTCCTCCTGAACACTGGTAGCTCTTTCATATATGATGTCAACAATATTTAGGCCTTCATTTGGATTCCCAAGGTGGACTTCTCAGATATTCGTTCAAAATGTTCCATAGGAGTAGTTAAACATCCTTGCTTTGTTTTACCCAATGAAAACTGACAAATGACACTTTCATTATCCAGAGTAAAGATTTATGGTAACGACCCATTTGACAACAGCTGGTGAACAGAACAATGAATTCTGGATCTCCCATATTTCTGTTGAGACAATGGCAAGTGTACCTGAGGCTCTGCAGCAAGAAAGATAAAACACAGCGTAAATTTCCCTTATTCAGTCTCTATTTGTGCCATTTAAATTTGTTATCACCTGAGCAAGAGACTTCTGACCATTGGATACTCCTTTATCTGATAGACTGGGCCAAAGTTAAAGGATTTCTAAAACAACCCACAGGAAAAAGAAAATAGCTGTTGGTAATTACACACTCTGCAATCAAGTATGACACTGGATACTAATGAGATTTACTGTCACACTCCCTTGAGAACTATTCCCTATAGTCTATTGCAAGAAGATTATATTGGCCCTTCTCTTGCTTCAGTAGTTGTAACATCTTATCAGTGTATGAGAAATATCTATACTGACCTGATTCTTTCTTTTTTAATCAGCAATATCAAGGCTGAGTTCACAGTCGTTGCTCATACTAAAATCAATGAAATATTGAGGACTCCCTACATTCTTGGTCCAGGTTAGGGTTCCAATTATACAATACAGTCTGTACTACAATGGGCTCAGGAGTAAGGTACTCATTGGAATTTCTGCTTAACATATTACCAGCATGTGATTGTTTAATTGAAAGGCCACTCAATGAGATTCAATTTTGCTGTTGGACTGAATTACTCTTAATTCAAGACCTTTGCACAGAGTTATAACAATACTAATTTTGCTAACTTTCTTACCATACTTTTGCATATTCTAATGGGGACCCATGTCATTTTCATGAGGATTTTTCATGCATGAGACTCTTTGATAATGCCTACTTACATGAATATCAATTTTGATCTTGCTTCTATACCATAAATGCTGGATGCCAGATTAACAGTAGGTACTCTCCTAGGGCCTATTAATGAACAGCTATTGTACTATACATTTGTGATGGGAGACATTGGAACATAAATTTTCACTACCTCAAAATCTTCCACACTATTCAAGGAATGAGGGATGGATTATTAATCTTGCCTCATCCTCTAATGCATCCAAGGAATTGAAATTGTGCCAGGCCCATTTTCATGGATGGTGTGACTATCATGGATGGAGAAAAGACACTCCATTTGTTATATAAAAATATGGAAAAATAATGGAAACAACTTTCTCCTGCATTTGGTGAATATGAGCAGCCTTTAAGAGGAAAGAAATATCAAAAAACCATTGTCCTGTAAAAAGTATTCAGTCTGTTGTACTTGGTCTCACCATTGTTGATATGTTATTTTTGATATGAGTGCTATAATTGGTTTGTGATCTACTGGTTCAAACATTCCAGATAAAATATCCAAATTGTCTATTTGAGTGCTATTGTACCACGTCCTATTTCAAAAGATGGGACACATAAATTGATTGAACCAAATACTGTAGATTCAGAGTTATATGTACCGCCAAATATGTATAATTCCAACACTGAATTTCAAAGACTTTGTAGATTTCTCTGCCAATAAGTGAACTGACAATTGACACAAAGGACCTATAATAATTGGCTATATTAGAGGTCCTGCCAAATGGCTAATTCTGGAGCACTAGCTGTAGTCAAGTACATTTAAATTGTCAATCAACCTGACACCCTACTAACATCCTGCACGCAACTCAGTCTGTATTATTCAAAGCCTATTTCAGTACAACTCCTCTTACACATTTGGGCAGAGCCTTGAACTGTTGGAAGTTTTGGATTCAATTACTATAATACATGATATCGATAAATTGTCATGCCCTGTTTGGGCTTATTGAAAGCTGACTCTGCTAACAAAGAGGGCTTTCTTGTTCTAGACTCCAGTGTGTTTATTTCAGCCTTTCTTTAAATCTCTGTCCTGGCTCAGGCTCTGTAAAAAGGAAAAAATAAAAGAAAATATAGAATATAGCTAAGGGTATTAAAAATATTGAGCTCTTGAGAGCTGCCAGAAGGTAAACCATTTCCAACAGAGGCTACTGCAGTTTACACAGTAGTATAAAAATGGCATGGTGGGGAGCCCAGAGATATGGCTCAACAGTTAAGCGCATTTGCTGCTCATCCAGAGGACCTGAGTTCGTTCTCAGTTCCCAGTACCAATATCCGGAGGCTTGCAGCTGCCCAGTTCCAGCTCCTGGGGATTTGACATCTTCTTCTGGTCTTAGAGAGCACTGGCACATATGTGGCATACAGGGAAACAAGAACACATTCATGCACATAAAAATAAATAAACAAATAAATAGAAAATTCCATGATTATCATGAGAATCTGGTAGTCCATCCACATAAACAATGTTGTACTCTACCTGGAACTCTCTCACCCATGAACTCCCACATGACTGTTTCAGTAGGGCTTCTAGCTATCTGCTACATGATATTTTTTTCTTTAACTTTTCCAGCTTAATGCTAATTAAACTCACTCATTGAAAGCCAAAATTATAGCTATGCTAGGTCAGTATTTCATATGGAAGAACATTTAGTTGGGATTTTAATCAAATATTTTTTGGATATATTTTTCTAGTTCTGGCAGCATCATAGAACTTAGCAACATTTTTTGCTAGCTTTATATCCATAAACTTACATGATTTAAAAATAATTGCAAATTAGGATTCCAATTTTGTCATGACTGTTGCAGTTAGATAAGGATCATTAAATGGCATAGAATTAAAAAAGTGATTACCTATATCTACTTGAGATTCCAATGGGTAAAATTTAAAAAATCCTTTATTGAAATTATCATCACCACAATTCAAGGATTCATTGCTAGAGATATCAATTCAAACCAACTTTCCCTATCCCAAGACCTTACAAATTTAGGTGATTTCACCCTGTTTCTAACTTGGTTATTGGGAATTTCAACTACAACAGATGTGGCAAATTATTTATTTTGTTTTACTTATTATTTTTATTTTTTATGTATATAAGTGTATTGCCTACATGTATGGTGTGGTACCTGTGTCATGCAAAGTCTGCAGAGGTCAGAAGAGGGCATCAGATTCCCTGGAACTGGAGTTATACTGACAGTTGTTGACTGGCATGTGGGTGCTGGGAATCTGAACCTAAATCCTCTGCAAAAACAATCATTCCTATTAACTGCTGAACCATGTATCTAGTCCCCCTGGTAAATTCTTGAAACACGTGGAAGATTGTTTGTTCTTCCAGTGACTGATCACCCTGCTTAGGCCTGTTTGTTTTGGTCTTCTTGGGTTGGGGATAGTGTAGGCACTCAGGCCAAAATACTTGTCTCCTATGATTTCACTTTAGCATTATCTATAAGCATGGTATGTATAGTCAGCCTACTTTTATGCATCCACCCTAAATACTTACCTACTTCATGTATCACCCTAAAATTGAAAATTTTTTCAAGTAAAGCTTTTCCTAAACTGCCATTTCTTCTATGTCTGAATTATCCCATCATCACAAATGCCTTGATTCTCAGATTTCCTCAATGCAGAACAAATAAGCAACTTAACGAATGGTTCTACATTCTCACCATGTGGGTAAAAACTTACTATTTTTTTTCCAGTAGCATTTTTTAGTGATTCCTATTTGATTTGCCTCAGGTAAGCTATGATGTTCTGATATGAAGGCAACACAATGGGACTTTCTTCGTACCACACAAAGAAGAGTACTTACTCCCACTCCCACAGTGCCCGTTCAATAATCCAAAGCCACAAACCCTGTTGTATTATGAACTCTTTTGAACTTCAATCCTCCATAAGTGCCATTGATTCTTCCTCCATCTAGGGCAAATAGCATGAAGTTGGAAGACTCATACCTAAAATATTGAGACTTATTAATAATCTGTAACATGGTAGAAGGGACACAGTGATCATGAGATATTTTTAAGTTTCTTGTTGGGTGTGCAGTAGCAATGGAGGGGTGCACATAGTGGAACAAAATAACTCACTCTATGAGAAGGAAGCAAGCATAGAAAGAGGAACTGAAAGTGGTCCAAATATCCTCAGTGTGGGTATGCTTCAAGCAGCCTGTTGACATTTTGTAGGTCCCATCTCCCCAAAATTTCGCTACTGTCAAATTAAGCGACTAAGATTTTAATACATACATCTTTGAAAATTCAACATCCAAACTGAATCACTGGCTAACAGTGTTCAATAAACATGAATAATGTTAATAAGATAACACCTTAGTTACTGTCTAATTGGCTTCTGATTCCTTTGAATTAAGTAAAGTAGATCATTTGCGTTTGCACAGAAAAATTATATCATTTGGTGTCCATTTAGGTAAAAAGGAAACTAATTATATACTGAAATAATCAATTGAATGTATTCTTTATATTTTTAGGTAAATAGTATTTATGATTCTCTGCAGTCAGTCTGGAAGAATTCATTTGACTCAATCTAACGAACCTTTGAATTTTTAAATACTGTACTCAACCTTTGACTATTAGAGACAGAATTTCAAATCCTTTCTCACAAAAAATGTTTACTTTCTATTTAGTAAAAGTAGTAACTTTTCCATGGACTAAACTCGAAGTTTCAATGAATTGAAAGTGATATGGTTCAGGACATTCTATTCCAAAATAAGGAATTTTGACATATTAAATATTTAAAGAATTTGAGAAATGATATGGACTATTTGATCTCACACTGACCTTACCTGAAACTCATAAGCACATATATTCAGAAGGTGGAAACCTCCATTCTGAAAATAGAAAATCTTTAAAAACAAAACTTTTAAAATCATTATCTTCCTAATTAATTTTCCACACACCTGCACTAGGTAAAAACACAGTATCGAAACTGATGAGGTAATGGTTTATTGTGTCTTTAATGTGTATATTCTACTGGTTGATATCATTCACCCAGAGGAACTTAAATAATGCCTTTACTATGCATGAAAACAGGAGAGTGGCTAAAGTGTCTAATAATCATGGGAAATCTAAATGCCATCATTAAGAGGTAATTCATTTATTCAAAACAATCCAAGATTATATTTGGGGAAATCTTTTCAATCATCTAAGAAATGTGTCCTAGCACAAATGAATACTTTTAAAAGCACCACCCTTATTTCAGTGATAAAAATAATACATCCGGGACTGGAGAGATAGCTCAGTGTTTAAGAGCACTGACTGCTCTTGAAGAAGGCCTGGGTTCGATTCCTAGCACCCACATGGCAGCTATGAACCATCCTTGACTCCAGTTCCAGGGGAATCTGAAGCCGTCTTATGACCTCCGTGGCTTTGCTAGACATGAGTGTACTCCCATACATGCAGGCAATACACTTATACACATAAAATAAAAATAATAAAATATTTTTAAAAATAATACATCTGTTTTTCATTACATTTTAAACTTTATGATAGGAAAAACTGTTCTAGATATTGTCAGGAAATTATTTCCATATATACTAAAGGATTCCAAAATAAACTTTCATTATACCTCCAGGAAATGTATATTTTATTAAAACAATTGTATTTATTTAAGGTTCGCTTCCTTTAGAACTCTTTAGTCTGAGATGCACTGTGAACTAATGCAAAAATGTATGGTCTATGAATCCTAATTTTCTCCGTGAAATTAAAGTAACCCTGTGATTTGGGCCACTTAACCTCAATGAACATCATTTGCTTTATCCATAAAAATGAAGATGGTAATCGAAGTTAATTGACATTCTTAAACTTTCTTTTTCTGTTCATTTTTTCATCATGGTGATTTTCATTGCTATTTAACATCAGAATTTTTCCTGAAATAAAATCCCAGGAAAGCCCCACAATCTGTCTGGCTTCACAAAGACAGTGTGATTATAATTGATTTCTGATCTACATGATCTGCTGGGGATTGACCAGTTCTAAAATTCTAAAAGATATCTTTTATTTTAAATTTTAATTGCATATATGGAAAGCAATCCAAAATTTTTGTTTCTATATTATGAAGTGTGAAAATAAAAGTTTATAACATTTTAACTCAATGATCTACATTTCCATATTAGAGTCAAATCATATTGTGATGACAAATTTCAATGCAAAATGATTCCCTATCTCTAGCCTGAGAATATCCCTTTCTTCTTTTACCTAAGATATTTCTTTCCTTTTCTTTCCACTTTATATGTAATGTACTCTCACAAATAAATTAATAATGCAGGCATATTAATTTATTTTCATAGATGCATATTAAAGACATTTTAAATACATGATACACTGCATTGTACAGTTGAAAAATTAAGGAGTCTTGTTTATTTAATCATTAATACATTTTATAAAATCTGATAAATATAAACAGATAAAGGAATATATAAGGTAAACTCAGAGAAAAAATGCACAAATTTTGAAACCTCTGATAACTTTTAAGACATTAGAAATCTCAGACAATATATTATTTTAACCATCAGCAAAATAACCAAATTTTTATACAAACTAACTAACTTCTTAGAGGTCTATATAAGGACACTTTGTTTATCTATTCACAGCAATTAAACCTTTTCATCCAATGAATTAATTGCTTCATGTCCATGTAATTGTCATTCTTCTTAACTGCTCTGTACTATTTTCCCCTGAAGGAGGGACAGATGTTTTGTAGTTCTTTTGTTCTGTCATGAAGCAGTATCTACAATGATAACATTCATTGTCATCATGGTTCATTAGGACATATAATTAAAGTTTCTTTTTATGGTTATTATCAAATGTTGTTATCCAGGCTTTGAGAATCTGTCAGGTCTTCCCAATGCTATCTTTAACATCCTTTTTGGTCTATTCAATAATGCTGGAAGCATAATAGATTCCATTTATAAAAATAAAATGTTAAATTTTTCTTCAAGTCCTTTTCTCATCTCAAATATCCTGTCTCCACGATCACATCATGAAAGAAAACAGTCTTCTAAAGTAAAAACAGAAACAAGAAAATGATGCAGTAACTTGAAGAAAGGAAGAAAATAAAATGCATGACATATTTTCAATACTCTTACTGAATTGAGGACTCTTCTTCCTACTTTTCATCAAAGCTTCTGCATGTCTAACTGCACTTTCTTTATTCTTGTTTGCCAGAGTGGAACCAAGGGTGTTGGACATGATAGGCCTGAACTCTATCACCGAGTGGCATCATTAGTCCTAGTTCTTAAAATTAATCAACATGGAACTGTACCTTCTAATGAGGTACTTTGTAAACCGAATTGCATTTCAAGGAAAAGATAATTGCATATATATGCTTCTATTTTTGTCGTTTGATTTTAAATGTCTCTAATCCATATGATCTTAAGATTATAAAAAAAGATAAATACTTAATTTCAAATAATTAGAAATAGGCTGGGAATGGTGGCACATATCTGTATTCTTAGTACATGGGGGTGGAGGTAGGACTTCACTGTTACAATCTGCTATAAAGAGATTTCAGGCCAAGCCTAATTTCTGGAATTAAAATATATTATCTGAGAGGATAGTAGATCTCAGGTTATATTTAAGGAGAAAAGGTATAATAGAGGTTAAAGGTAGAATCCCATGATGGATAAGATCGCAGATGTGGGAAAGGGGATAAGGGAATGGGAGAGAGTAGAGTATAGTTGATGGTTTAACCAAAACTAGGTGTATATTTAAAAACCTTATGGAAACCCACTATTAGCAAGCTAACTTCAATTGTTTTCACCAAAAGAAGTTTGAAATGAGGTACCATATATGAGTGGACAATGGTGTTTTTATACAATATAGACCATTAATTGAAAATCACAATGTCAGCCACGGGATGCTTCTCAAAACACCAGTCTATTGCCATTGCTCATGATTACCTACTGTAACTACATATGAAGGCCCTGTTTCTCAAGACACTACATATATTGCTACATTACATGGAGAAATCAATCTCAAACTGACCAGGAAACTTCTGCACTGCCAGCTAACTTTCATAGTGTTGAAAGGTGCAAGCTGTTCAAGGAGAAAAGATACCTGTGGTCTTGTCCATCATGGGATTCTGCATGTTACAGTAATAACCTGCTAGACAAAATAGACCCACTGGCATGACTGTTATTAACCAAACATTTTCTCGTTGGACTTGAAGACACCTTCACATGAGGGAACAGCAGTTAACAGAGACTCTGAATTTGTCAAATTACTGAAAACTAGTGACTATGAGGGCTCCAACCAAAATGAGACATTTTGCCAACACACTGTAAACACCAATACTTGAGAAACACCGAAGAAGAGCTGGAAATAATGTAAGAGCTAGAAGACAGAAAAGAGTGCTACGAATGTTGTCTTCTGAGTATGGCATGTCTATTGGATTCGTGAACTCACAGCATTGGATTCCTGAACAGAAACTTAAGCTAAAGTTGTTCACAATTGCTCTAATTGTCAAATCCACACTAAAGAATATTACTGAGGATAAAAGATGCACTCTAATGAAGCACATAACAACATGCATGAATCTGTAAGGAATTATGCTAAGTGAAAAAGAGAAAAACAAAATAATCTTTACAAACTAAATTCTAAAGCATAACTGTAGCTATAAAAGCAGGTGAAAGTTTCCCAGAATTTAGAGATTAGGGAAGGACATAAATTTTCAAACAGCATGAAGAAGTTTATATTTTAAAATCTGGGTTACTTTTACATTACAAGGAAGTTCTGAAACTGTTCCAGAGAATTCCTATAAATGCCTGACATAGATTCTGCTAATGGTACTATCTTATATAGCCATGATCTATATATCAACATTAAGAACTTGACATTGCTGTGACACACAGTGGTTGCTTTTATTTGGATTATTCCAGTTTTCTCACCTCCAACATAGTAGTTTTTTCTGTATCATGACTCAATTCACTGAACCACATTACATTTAGCCATGTTTTAGCTTCCTCTGGTTTGTAACTTTTTCTCACTTTTTCATTAGATTTTTCATCTCCTTAAGAGCTATGTAGAATATTAGTTATGAATTTTGTAAGGTAACAATTTAGGTTGCTGTAGTATTTATTTTTGTCTAGATTAGGATTATGGGTTTGAGAAAAATTCTAGAAAGCTGATGTTCCTTTATGACCACATTTATTAAAGGTTAATTTTAATTTTAAAATTATGTGTATGTCTGTGTTGGGTATGCAGTCATGTGAACAGATGCTGTCAGAGTGTGGAAGAGTGCATCAGATCCCTTGAAGCTTGTGTTACACATGGTTGTAAGCCTCATGACATGGACAATGGAACCACACTCAGGTCCTCTGCGAGACTAGTACATGGTCTTATCACTGCGCCATCTCTCCAGTCCCTTATCACATCACAGTATATTTAAATGTTCATTGGTGATAATTATATATGATTATATACATATATATAATTATATATAATATCTATAATGTATCTGTTTATTCAAACATAAACATATATTTTCTCCTCTCCATTCTCTTCTTATAAGAAAGTTGTATGTAAACCATGTCTAAGGATTTGGGAGTATATATCTACCTATTATTTGAAAGTCTACAAGAAAGTTTTGTAGACATAAAAAAATAATATATGAAAGTGAGATAGGAACTTGGTGCTTGATGGGAACGGGTTTTGGCAGAGAATGATAAGAAAGGATCGAAGCATGGGAGTGGCCAGAATGTATTACATACATGTATGAAACTGCCATTACATACATGTATGAAATTAACCAAAAATAAAAATAAAAGAGGTTGGAATAGGTAAGTCTCCAAGGTGAATTAAAGAAAAATAAAAGGAGTTGTGTCTTCTCTATTTATTTAGTCATGTAGGTATAGCAGTGTGGGAATTTTTGAAGACTTGGGCTTTTTGGAGCTACTACAGTTTATATTAGGATACTGATGTGAAAAATTGGAGACAAGGGCAACGAGTTATAGAATAAAGTGACATTTTTTTGTGTTGAGCTGACAAGTTGTAGATTGTGTTGGTGCACTTTAATTGTCAATTGGATCTTATCTATAATAACTGGGGAAAACAGTAATAATTGAGAATTATTTAGATCATATTTGTCTGTGGACATGACCTTTGTAGGATTGTCTTGATTGGTAATCGATGTAAAGAAGATCCAGCACACTGTGGGCAACACCATGCCCTAAGCAAAAATCTTGAACAGCATTAAGAGAAGAAAGAGCTAGCTGATAGCAAACAAACTGGCAAGCATCCATGCCCTTATTGTTCTCTCTCTGCTATTGACTGTGACTGTAATATTTTAAGTTTCTGCCTTTTATTCCACACAATAATGGATTCTCACCTTGAACTGTAAGCCAAATGAACTCTTTCTTTAAGTTTCAGTTAATTAAGGTATTTTATCAAAATAACAGAAATCAAATTAGCATTTTCCTCAATAAAATTGTTTACATAAGTGGTTTGCTGAAAATATTAACTCAATTTGTATTGTATTGCCATTCTAAAATAGACATGAATAAGAAGATCTAAGATCTAAACTTTATTAAATGTCATAATATATGGTTTATTGGATATTTTTTGTGTATATGCATATGGGTAACGGGTGTGTTTGTATAAGATAAAAAAGTAGTTTTATTTATTAGTGGTTTGGTCACAAAATAGACTTTTTTGTTCTTTTTATTTTTCTGCTTATTCTTCTTGTATAGCAAACAAGTTAGCAGTATATATTTTGCTAAGACTATTTTTAGTTTCTAACTGACAGTATATAGCCTTTGATTTGTGTCAGATGATATCTTTCTTATGATATTACAAAGAAAGGTCAGAAAAACAACTCATCTGTGTCCACTGGATAGTTGATGAAGCACCCTAACTTTTCTAACAACTTGGGTTGTGAAACCTGAGTGACAATGTTTGAAGAGCCATGAGAAATCTCACATACTCAGGAAGAATCGGATATTTCTATGATTGCGTTCATCTAGAGCTTGGCACTGAAATTTTACTCGTGGTTTGTTCCTGTGCTGAATCTCCTTTGAGAACACTTTTAGATGGTTAGTGATTATTAGATATGATCCATTACTGTCTGAAGTCAGTAGAAAGGGGTTTTTGAGTAGGCACTTAGTGTGCTTTTGTCATTAGGATGTGCCAAGTTTCATGTGAAGAGTCAAAGAGCCCTGCCATCCCAATGATGAATCAATGAGGTGCATTTTTAGGAAAAATAAAAAAAAACTTAGAAAGTGAAGTTATAAAGTTACTATGTGCGTGACACAGGAAATAATTTAATGCTATTAGACATCATCCAAATTCATGAAATTTACCCTTTGGGTGAGAGCTTAGGACCCTTATATCAAAATGTGACTACTAAGAGTAATAGTCCTAATATAATTTTATAGTTATAAATTGAACTACTGTCAAAAGGCATTAAAGAATTACATATAACTAAGAAAAAACAGGATATTGATTTAATCTTTACTTTTATAGCTGAAAAATGAGCATACTAGTTTATAGTAAATTTCACCTAATTTGCCATATTAATATATTTAAAATAAACGCTGCACAAGTTTAGTGTTACAGAACATGCCTAACATGCTAACATGTCTGAGACCCTGTTTTAAATCCACACTACTTCACAAAAAATCACAATCACAAAAGTCATAAACTTCTTCAATGTAGTATTTCAGCTTAGAATTAGGCAGAAACTAGAGTATCTGCCCGAGGAAACACAATTTTCTATGATTTGTTGCATTTTTAATTTGAACTATCTCAAGAAACCTTGATTAATCATTACTTAAAAGTGATATTTTTTTCTCATGAAAAAATTTGATAACCTTTCTTGATTATCAGCTGCATTTGATTTGTATGGTCATCTCAACCTACAGATGTTTGTCGTGTTTTCTAAAACTGCTCCCCCTCAGTTCATTCTTGGGAATATTTTTTCATATATCCTTTGACAATTTTGTTTCCTGAGTCATTTCTATGAGAAGACCTTAGTGTCAATGTGCTGGTGACTACACAATATGATTAACATAATTAATGGCAGGGGTATAAGAATTTATAACAAATGTAATCAAAATTTGTTTTCACAACTCGGTGTTATTTCCACATAAACTACAAGAATGTAATGCAGTAGTTAAGTTTCTTTGCCTGAAACTATGAAATGAAGAAATGATGTCTTGAAGAAATTCTTTCAGGTTTATAACTACATATTGTACATTTTAGCTTCGCTGTGCATAATACAGAGAGGACACAGATGTTTATTAGAGAAATATTTACCAACATTTTCCTAGACTGAAATCAAGAAAGCTAAACTACTGGACTGTATTTGAATTTCTGTGTGTGTGGCATTAATCAGTGATTTTTCTTGAATTTTATTTTTCTGTGACTAAAGCATTCTTTATATCAGAGTATTTTTAAGCTACAATTTTGTATATTTTTATTTTAGTAATTTTATTTCATTAAAAAGGTAGGGACTGGGTAAAAACCTAAAGCCTGAAGTTGCTTCAAGACTCTGTTTTTTTCCCTCAGGAAAATTCTAGAGAACTAATTCAGAAGTTCATACATTCATTTTCAGTATATCAACTTTACTTGGATAAGTAATTAGGAAATTGAAGGACAGATGAAAAAACTTTTTTTACAAATATGAATAAACATTGCTATAGACATGCTTATTAGAAACCTTGATAAAAATGTATTTGATATGAAAGAATTGAATGATACACACAATAGGTAGTTTAGTACCTATTTTGTAATAGATATGGTGAAATGCTCTGAAGAAACTGCTAATAAATATGGCCAATTGTCCGAATGGCAAAGCTAATGAGGTTATAAAGTAATGTGAATTTTCATTTTCTGGTCAATATAACTTTTGTCACATTTAATATGTATGTGTCTCCTATACAATAGTGGAAAGGTGCATGGATTGTTTAAATGCATCACTTTACCTTATGATAGACACTTTTTCCCTCTGTTTCAAATGTATTTCACCTCATGTTAATTTATTGAGCATTATTTTCATCGTTTGGAGCAATTTGGTTACAGAAGTTAAGTTCCATTTTAATCCATTTATTCGATTTAAAGAACTTTTTATAGGAGTATTTATCTGCACTGATTTAATGTAATTCATTTTTAAAGCTAAAAGTTGCTCACATACACACTGTAAAGATTATGAACAGTACAGTGTCACACATGAAGAAATTGTCCTTTACTTCATCTCAGTGAGTAAAGCACTTCACGGTCTTAAAAAGATAAAATTCAAAATTAGTGCACAGAAGTAAGTGTAAAGATAAGTCTAAAGGGATGGCACAGTGGTTAAAAGTGCTTGCTGGTCTACCAGAGAACTCGAGTTCAATTCTTAACACCCATATAATTTGGCACATAAGTGCCTGTTACTCTAATTCCAGGAGATCCAACCCTACCCCTTGGCCTACAATTGCATTTGTACACACATGGAGCATGCACACAGATGCATGTGTATACACACACACACACACACACACACACACACACACACATGTCCCTCACTGTGAGGGACATCTGGATAAACAAACTTTAATTAATAGGCCTTAACATATATGACAGAATGCATGAAATTCCCTGGATGGGCTATGAGGGTGCAGATAAGGGGAGGGTCTAAATATGATTAAGATACTAATCTAATGAAGAGAATTAATACAATTACATATGAAAGATAAGTATGTATATCTCAGTTGGTAGAGTTCTTATCTAATATGCACAAAACTTGGGTTCCGTCCTCAGCAATGCTTAAAATCAAGCATTGTGGTAAACTTTTTGATATCAACACTTAGGATGTAGCTCCATAGTGATCAGAAATTCAAGGTCATCCTCAACTACATAGGGTATTTAATGCAAGCTTGGGATACATGATTCCATGTCATAAAAAAAAACAAAAAGTAGCTTAAATTATGTTGAGCTATGTTCCCTCCATTCCAAAACCCTCTAGGACATTTAACACAAATGCATGCTGAATTTTTTCAAAGGCCTTCTCTGCATCTATTGAGATGACCATGTGATTTTTTACTTTGAGTCCATTTATATGATTTATGACGTTTACTGAATTATGTATATTGAACCATCCCTGCATCTCTGGAATGAAGCTGTTTTGATCATGGTGGATGATCTTTTTGATGTGTGTCTATCTGTATGCAGTTTGCAAGTACTTTGTTGAGAAATTTTGCATCTATGTTCATTAAGGATATGGGTCCATAGTTTTCTTTTCTGGTAGTATCTTTGTCTGGTTTTGGCACTGGAGTGCTGCTGGCTTCATAGAAGGAATTTAGGAGTTCTCCTTCTGTTTCTATCATTTTGAATAATTTAAGTAATATTTGTTGTAGATCTTTCAGTGTCTGGTAGGATTCTGCTGTCTGGACTTTGTTCTTTTTTTAGTTCGGAGGTTTTACATTAAAGTTTCAATTTCCTTACAAGTTATGGGTCTGTTTAAGCTGTTGATTTCTTCTTGGTTTATCTTTGGTGAATCCCAGGATATTAGAGATTCATCATAATTAAAGCTATGTGCAACTAACCCACAGTCAATATCATTCTAAATGGAGAAAAATTGGAAACATTCCCATTAAAATGAGGAACCAGATAAGGCTGTCTACTATCTCCACTCCTTTTAATATAATGCTGGAAACTCTTGCTAGAACAGTAAGACAAGAGAAGGAAATTAAAGGAGGTCTAACTGGAATTATAGAGGTCAAATTATTCCTTTTTGCAGATATAATTGATATTATTTCTAAGAGATGCCAAAAATTCCACCAGGAATCTCCTTGAAATGATTAGCATTTTCAGTAAAGAAGCACATTACAAAGTTAATCTACAAAATCCTGTAGCATTTCTCTATACCAATAACTAGCGACTGAAGAAAGAACACATGGAAACCCTCCCATTTAAAATAGCCTCAAAAAATCCTCTGAATACAGCTGATGAACTACATTAAAGATTTCTACAATGAAAATTTTAAATCTTTAAAGAAAAAGATTGAGGAAGACATCAGGAGATGGAAGGACCTCCAAGACTCATGGATTGGAAGGATTAATACTGTGAAAATGAACACCCTTCCAAAAGCTATATATAGATTCAATGCAATCCCAATAAAAATCCCATTGACCTTATTCATAGAATTTTTAAAAAGTCCTAAAATCTGCATGGAGCAGATAGCAGATAGCTAAAAAACACTGAGAGAGAAAAAAAGAAAAGCAAATACTGGTGGGATTACTCAGCATTTCAACTACCAGATTTCAAAATATATTACAGAGCTATAGTCATTAATACAGTATGGTACTGACACAAAAATTGACACATAGATCAATGGACCATAATTGAAGACTGAAACATGTGTCCAGGCAATTTCAGTCACCTGTTTGGCCAAGAACACACAGAGGAGGGAAGACAATATCTTCAACAAATGGTGCTGGAAAACTGGAACTCCACTTGAGAAGAATGAAACAGAACTGTGGAAATGGGCAACAAGCTTAAATTTTGTCAAATAATTATTAATAGCTAATTACTTCTGAATGAGGAAGAGTTGATCTTCTTAAAGGGAGGAACTCCAGATAGGCTTCCTAGACCCCATTGAATGAACTTGTACTGAGGGATATCTAGGGCCACTAACTTGACATGATAGACCTTAACTCAAATGACAGAATGTGTGAATTCCAGTGTGGGGCTATCAGAGGGTGACAATGGGAAAAGGGGTGTAAAGATTATTAAGATTGATTAAAATCTTCAGTAGGAACTACACAGAAATTCAATAATTTTTTAAGTCTGGTGAATTTCTGCTTTGAATTCATCTAGAACTTGGAGTTTTCAGTTGGGAGAAGATTTTATTACGGCTTTAATCATCTTACATTTTTCTGTAATTAAATTATTGATCTCATTTTGGTATAACTTTGGTGGTTTAGAGAAGTAGATTTGCAACTCAATTTTTATGTATTTCTTTATCATTTTCTGAATTTCTTTCATATCAGTTTTGATATTTACTTGTACACATTTAATTTTATTAATTTGGTTCATCTCTTTTTTTCTTTTGTGAATTTGACAATTTTGTTTATCTTTTAAAAGAGTCCATTTTAGTTGGACAAGGTGACACATACCTCTATGGAGGTAAGAGGCAGGGTGACCTCGCTGAGATCTAGACCAGTGTGGTCTACATAGGAAGCTCTAGATCAACTAGGGCTACAGGGAGACGCTGTCACAAATGAGTGAATTAACATAAAAAAAGAAAACATTTCTTTGTTTCGTTGATTATTGTCATTGCCTTTGTTTCAATTTCATTCATTTCTGTCCTGATATTGAGTATTCTATGCCCTTCTAATCATTATGGATTAGGTTGTTTCTTGTTTTTCCAAACATTCAAAGTATAATGTTATTAATTTGCACTTTTTCTGATTATTCTAATTGAATCTGTATAATCTCTACACAATATAATTTGATGGTATTTAGATTCCTTCCCCTATCCATACATTCATATATCCCCTTATTTATTTGCCCCCTACACAATTGAATTCTCTCTTGATTTCTCTCTCTCTCTCTCTCTCTCTCTCTCTCTCTCTCTCTCTAGGGAAGTTTCTCCTGTCCTTCAAAGGTCCTACAGTGTAGCAGGAGGCCTCCAAAGATGACAGGGACCGAGAGCCTTGGGATTCAACAAGAATTCACTTCACTTCTTGGTCCGCAAATAGCCTGCCAAAAGGAGCCCACGCCTGGGTACCCTGCTCACGAGCCCAGTGACTGCTGACAGACTGCGTGGTGCGGACCAATCAGAAAATGATACGCTGACTAAAGGGACTTGGGAGTGGAGAAAAGGGAAATATAAGGCCTGCCCCCTCCTGCATTGAACGAGCCTGCAGCACCTCACCTAGTGCTTGCTTCTACCCAAATCCTGGGGCCTGTGTGTCCTGACTCAGCGCCTCTTGCCCCCTCCCCCAATCGGCAGGGGACCCGATCCAGGTCAGGGTCTTCACAGCTGGCCTGAGAAGCCACAACACTACAGTATCTGTACATCCAATGGAGCCTGGTCAACCTACAAAGAGTCCCATGCTTGAAAGAGAACTGTGTCTGCCCCTCCCAGCAGCAATCTCTTTCCACAATGTCCTTAGGTGGGTTAGAGATTGTTACCCACTTTCTCAAGTCTAGTCTGGGGATTGTGTTTCTTCTTTGGATTTCCAAAGGACTTGTGCATGCTGTCACCACTTCTGTGAGTCCATATGAGTAATCAATCAACTACCTGGAATACTCTTACTCCTTGTGATCATCCACCACCTCTGACTCTTGTAAATCATTCTGTCTTTTCTTCCACGATGATTCCTATGTCTGGGGAGGAAGAAGTTTGATACAGGTGCTGTATTCATGGAAAATCACTCTTCTGTGTCTTGTTCCCTACACTTTGACAGTTGTGAGTATCTGTGCTAATTACAATCTGTTGCTTAATGTCACATCTCTACTGAGAGATGAGAGATACATTAATCTTTGTGTATAAGTCATGAAGTTAGTTTAATTTGAGAACTATCCCCTGGAAAACTAATATTAGGTTCTATCCTATATCCTGAGTCCTGTCTAGCCTCAGAGTCTTAAGCCTGATATCAACGTCAGGTATGCGCTTCATTTTAAGAAGTGGATCTTAAATTCAATTAAAGAACGTTTGGTTACTCTCAAATATTTGCATCACTACTGTACCAGTGGACCTATATTGCCAGACCAGTTGTTATTGTAGTTCATAGGATTCATAGCTCATTAAGATTTGATAATTAACATTATTGTTATTATTATTATTTTACTTCTGGTAGCTTGCATAGCATCTTTCAGCACTATGAACTATAGCCAATAGAGACCATGTTCTGAAGTCAGCCCCATCATTTCTCCTTGTTTTTTTTTCTACAACTCATGTATACATTGTTATCATGAATAAGGGTCTTACCATCCAGTTCTTGTAGGTAGGCAAGAGCAGGGGCAATCGCCAGTATTGTTTGAGAGTCTTTGGGACCCCTGATCAACAGCTTCTCGAGAGGGAATCCATTCCTGTCATTGTGATTTTTTCATTACCCTTTGATGTCTAGAAAGGGGTATGTCCTCCTGTTATATAACTCATCTTAATCTCTTTTTATTACACATATGTACACACTTTAAGAATCTTCTGTAGTGATAGGTTTCCATACAAATTTTTCTAAATGCATTTATTGGTACTTATCCCTCCAAATACTCCTACCTTTTTCCTGTCTGCACATTTCCCAGCCCATTTAACCCATCCTTCTCTAACATTCACCTTTTCCCCTTCATATCACTGCATTCTACCATCCCTTCTAGAATACATCCCACCCACACATGGCTGTTTATAAGTTTCTTGATACCTCTGAATTTTCAAATTGAAACACATGTTTAAGAGTTTAAAAGCTAGCATTGAACTGTGAGTGAGAACATATAATATTTGTCTTTCAGAGTTTCTGTCACTCAGGATGATTGTTCTCCATCTACTTACATGAAAATTTTCTAGTATGTTTTTTTTTAGGGACTGAATAATATTTTATTGTGTATATGTATCACACCTTTGTGATACATTCATCAGTTGGTGGATGTGCTGGACAGCTTTAGTGTCAACTTGACACACCTGGGTTGAGGGAGCCTCAGTTGGGGAATTGCTTCTATTGGACTGGCCTGTGGCCATGTCTGTGGGGCATTTTCTTGATTGTTGGGTGAGGTGGGAGGGCCCAGCCCACTGTGGGTGGTGCCACACCTGGGTAGGTGGGCCTGTGTTGTGTTGCATAAGGCTGAGCAGGGTCCAGGGGAGCAAGCCAGTAAGCAGCATTCCTCCATGGTCTGTGCTCCAGCTCCTGCCTGCAGGTTCCTGCCCTGAGTTCCTACCTTGGGCTCCTGAATGAACTGTGACCGGGGATATTTAAGCTAAATAAACCCTTTCCTCCCCAAGTTGGGAGTGGTCAGAGTATTTTGCCACAGCAATGAAGAAACAAACCAGAACAGTGGACATCTAGGTTGCTTCATATTACTGGGTTTTATGAAAAAAGGCAGCAGTGAACATGAATGTATAGGTATTTATGTAGTAGGCTATAATGTCTTTGGGGTATATGCCCAAGAGTGGTATGGCTAGAGCATATGGTAAATCAATATCAATCTTTTTGAGGAATCTCAAAATAATAAATGTCTATAGTGGCCTGACCAGCTTGCAGTCCAACCAGAAGTTGATAAAAGCTCCCCTTTCTCCATATCCTCACCAGCATTTCTTGTTCTATATTTTATGGATTTTATGGATTAAGTGCTGTTGAGAATATCTTGTACTACCAGGACCAACAACTCAAAGGGAGGTTTCACCTCTCTGACCCTCTGTTTCTTATTATATAACCTCAGGTATACACATGCACTCATGTACTGATAACGTATGTGTATTTTTCAGTAGACTATTCAACTAATACAGTCCCGTCTGATTTTTCAAACCTTAGCATTATGTACCTCTCTTCTATTCCTGTCTAATCCTCTCTCTTCCCACCCAAGTTCTAGAACTCCATTTTCCCCTTTATAATATATGTCTCCTATTACCTCCTTGAACTTCTTATTCCCCCTTATCACCATGTTTTCTTGTATATTCTCCCCTCCTACCTTCTCAGTTAAATGCCCCCATTTTCCCCATTCTCCCCTTGGTGGCACCTGTCTTCTAATATCACCCTTCTCGAGCTCCTTCTTCCCCTGACCTCCATGTTTGTTTGTTTGTTTGTTTGTTTTCCATTTTCTTGGCTCCTGTGGTTCTGTCTGGATATACATTCACATAAAAGGATTTGGAATTAAGATCCACAAATTACAGAGAACCCACACTATTTTATTCCTGAGTCTCTGTTACTTCACTTAGTATAACAGTTTCTAGTCCCATAAATTTACCTAAAAACTTAATGAATTCTTTTTTCTTTACTGCTGAATAGAAATTGGTTTTGTAAATATGCCACATTTTTATTATCCATTTGTTATTTGAGGGTCATTTAGGTTGTTTCCTTTTCTTATCAATTGTGAAAAGAGAGTCAATAGATATGAATGCACAAGTATCTCTGCACTAGGATGAGTTCTTTGAGTATATTCCAAGGAGTGGTATAACTGGATCATATAGTAGATTCACTATTGATTTTTTGTATATTTTTATTGAATTATTGTGCATTTCATACACAAGATCTTAATCATCTTAAGAGTCCCAACTCCATCGGCTCCTTCCCATAGCCGCCACTCCCTCCCCAATGAATTTCATGTATTCTTTTATTTTAAGACATAACAAGTGAAGTTAGTGTCTCTAGATGTCCTTCAATACAAGTTCATACACTGGGGTTTAGTCAACTTATCTAGATTCACCCCCTTAAAGAAGATCAGCTCTTCCTCACCCAGCAGTAAACAGCTGTCCAATAGTCCTTCAACTAAGATTGGGGCCTGCTGCCCATTTCCATAGCTCTATTCTAGGTTTCTTTGTCTTCTTGAGTTTGCATGGGTTTTGTGCATGCTTTCATAATTGCTGAAAGTTCATATGAACAAAGTCCCAGGAGCCTGGAAGACTGTTTCACCTCCTCCCCTGGCTTTTGCAATCTCTCTGTCCCCTGTGCTGCAATGGTCCCTGAGCCCTGAGTGGGTGAAGTTTATAATATAAGATTCCTGTCCAAGGACCCACACTCTGCAGACTTATTCTCTTTCTTTGGCCACTTGTAGCTTGTGTTCAATTTCCTCTGTTGCATGAGGGAGCTTCATTGATGAGAGTTGAGAGATGTATTAGCATTCTTTCTACCCCTTGTTCCACTATGTTCCATGAGCCTTAGGTATAGAGGTTCTACAGGAGATGTGTTCCTTAGAGTTAGGAATTTCACTTTTTTCATAGTTTTTAAGAGTTCTTCACAGTGCTTTCCATAGTAGTTGAACCAGTTTGCAATCTCACTGACACTGAATGAAGGTTCCCCTTGTTAGACATTCTAGCTAGGATTTAGTGTCATTTATTCTGTTGATCTTAACCATTGTGACTCCTGCCAGCCTTCCCTTGGACTGAACTCCCCTGCCACTGGGAGACCTTTGTGCACTGGTCCCCATAATGGAAGGTTGGGGAGAGAAGACAGACCGGTGGGGGGAGGGAGGCCTCAGGTGGTGGTGAGTATAATGGGAAGAAAACACCGTGGGAGTGTGTATCAGTGGACAGCTCACTTATTATGGCATAAGCAGAGGTTTATATAGGAAAGTTTCACAGGCAAAGAGGAAGGGTTGGCTTTCTGGCAGGCAGGTGGGGGGAGGGAGGGAGCTTCTAAGGCTATGTGGCCTTTGTCCTGTCCTCCAGTCACATAATCTACAAGGGACCCAGTTAGGATTAAAGGATTAGGCACTTAATAGTTTTGCTTGGGGGTTGTTGGGTAAGAGACAGTGTATCTAGAATGGAGCAGGCCAGTTTCCTGCCTTCCTTACTAGGAGGTATCTGGCCTGGTGGCCATGCTCTACATTCCAGGCACTCCTGACTATCTCAACATCTCCCACTTCGTCTTTTATAAGAGGTAGGTGTCATCAAATTCTGAGAAGGTATTAGGGATAGTTTGTTATTGGACCAGGATTCGGTTGGTGGCGATTTTAATGATGTCCTGTATGTGAGTTTTGAAAAATTGAATTACACAGGGTGCCACAAGTAACAGGGTACATAAAGCTAGAATGGGACCCAAGGAGGGGGTTGGAAAATCATAGAAAGAAAAATCCTCAGAGTAGATGAACTGGTAATCTTGACAGCTGCCTTGAGGAAGTGAATAGTGGGAAAAAGGAAAGAAAATTATGGAAGCCATGCAGGTTTAGAGCCTGCATGGTGGTCAGACATGTGGCTGACTGGAAGCCACATGGCTGGGAAAAAGAAGCTTTAGAGAAAAAGTGAAGAAGTACAAGATGCTAGGGGCAGCCCAAAGCCTTAGAGAAAGCATGTTTGGTAAGAAAGGCATGAAGAAGAAAGGAGAAATTTCACGTTCCTGAAGAGTTCAGGAAAAAGACAGCCTTACAGAGACCTCCATGGCTATGGCTGGTCTGAAAGTTCTGAGGGGTGTGGGTGTTGGGGTCTGAACTAGTTCCAGGCAGTAATATTTATATCTAATTAACATACCAGGTGTTTTGCCCATCTATTTAGCATAACTTAAGGTGAACCTGTCTTCCTGGGAGTGGTTCTATCACCAAGTAATTGACCAGTGAGAATGGAAAAGTAGGTCCTCCAACAGATAGACTAAACAATTTTATAGTCTGGAACAGTTTAAGTTATGAGGCTTATTGATATTGTAACATTCCCCCCTCTGATGAGGTAACCCTAAAATCTTTTAGGGTTAAGAGCTTCCAAATACTTTTAACATTTTTGGCCTTTGGGACAGAGCACATTGTTAAAAGGCCCAAGGAAAGTTTGACTTTTAGCCAAGAAAGAAACTAGCTACTTTTCTTTGGTTTCTTTTACCCTAACTGTCTAGTCAATTTTTACCTTTAATTCTTATCACACCACCCTCTGAAGAGTTTTACCCAAATTACTGGTAGGGAATCAGGATGCAGACCATTCTGGCTTCTTCCATGATGAACAGGTGAGGCAATTGGTGTACCCCCTTCAGGGGGTCTATCTAAAAGACTCCCAAATTGCATAACTCTTAACTATAGGTAGAAAAGAAGGTCCTTGACTTGTGCCTAGGAGATGTGAGGGAAAAATAAAGGCAAGAGTAGTTAGTGTTACAATTTCTAGGCAGGGAACCAGAAAAAAAAAATCAAAAGAGGGCAAATTTCAAATTTCCAAATTAAAGTCTATTGGAATTTCTTGATGAGGGCTTCCAAAACCATCCATCTACTGGGTTACAGACTCCATATTGTTTTCCACTGTCATTGCACCAGATTGCACTCCTCCCAAGAATGGATGAGTGTCTCCCTTTCACCATTTTTCACAGTATTTAGTTATGTTTGTTCTCTTAATCTTAGCCATTCTTACTGGGGATAGATGAAATATTAAAGACCATTTGATTTCTGTTTCCTTATTTACTAAGGATATAGACTTTTTTTTGCTCTTTTTGAGACAGGGTTTTTCCCTGTAGCCCCAGCTGTCCTGGAACTCGCTATGTAGACCAGACTGGCCTTGAACTCACAGAGATCTGCCTGCCTCTGCCTACTGAGTACTGGGATTAAAGGCATGCACCACCATGCCTGGCAAGATATAGAATTCTTTTTAAGGTATTTCTTAGGAATTTTTCTTTCTTTTCTTGAAAACTCTCTGATCAGATCCTATATTATTCACTTTTCTGTTGCTGTGATAGAAACATTGATCTGAGCAACTTATAGAAGAGTTTATTTGAGATTAAGGTTCCAGGGGAATTATAGTCTATCATTGCAGGGAGGCATGGTGACAGGAGGTGGCTGGACCCAGAGCAGCAGAAGCTAACCTCTCACATTGTCATACAGGTACAGGAAACAAGAGGGCAACCAGAGATTTGGCAAGGCTTAAGAACTCTGTAAGCCCACCCTCAGTGATTTGCTTCCTCCTGGATAGCCACACCTTCTAAAACCTCCCAAAACAGCACCATCATCTGGGGACAAAATGTCCAGATACTTGAAGCCTATGGGGGACATTTTCATTCAAACCACCATAGATCCCTAGCTTTTCTTTTAATTGGGTAATTTGTTTTCTTGATTCTTCATTTTTGTGTTTTGTGTATATTCTGGATATTAATCTTTTGTTAGATGTGTAGATGGTGAGGATTTTCTTCCACTCTGGGATTCCTCTTAACTTCATTGGTTGTTTTCCTTTTCTTTCTCTTTTAACTATCAGAGACAGTTTTGCTATGTAAAGTATTCTGAATTGGCATCCATGATCATGAAGGACTCGGAATACTTTGCTCCAGGATCTTTGGTTTTTTATACTCTGCATTGAAATGTTAAATGCTATTCTGATGAGTTTTCCTTTATACATAACTTGCTGTTTTTATTTTGGAGCTTTCAGTACCATTTATTTGGTGCATTTAGTGATTTTTCTAGTATATTGGCATAGGGATTTCCTGTTCTGGTCCTATCTACTTGGTGTCCTGTTTGATTCATATATCTGTGTGTGTGATCTTTCCTTAATTCAAGGGAGATTTTGTCTAGAAATCTGAAGATTCTCATGAGTATCGTTTACCTAAAATTCATCAACTTCCCCTAGGCCTATGATATGTACATTTGGTCATTTCTTTGTGTTGCATATTTCCTGTATATTCCATTCCTGTTCTTTAAGAAAGTCATATTCTTTACTTGAGCAGTTCAATTCTCCAACTTTATTGTCTGGTCTTGCTATTCTTTTTCCTTAAAAAAAAAAAAAAACAAGGTATGATTGTATCTATTTAATCTGTCCATGATGTTCTTCTCACTTTCGATTTTTTTTTTGAGGGGGAGGAAGTATAGTTCTAGGCTGATACATTGTGCAAGGTAAACAATCACAGCTAAGAATTTGAATATGGAGATAACAGCAGTATGGACTAGTTGTAGCTAGCTCACCAGGCTAGTTCAGACCTGCAGTAGAACTTTCCAGCCCTAATCAGGTGCTCCCCAGGAAAAAAAATAAGACCTAGCCTAGGCCCAGAATGATAAAATGGCTATGGAGTGGGAGTGTGTCTGACTAGTGCAGAAGGATATTCCAGTGTCCAAAAGCAGCTGGTTATGAACCTAGTCCCAAATAGAGAAGATGTCATTAGAGTGGGCATATTCATAGTAAATGTAAGCCCATTGGCTGGGTGTTCCTACACTAGTCAAAAAGGAAGAGAAGGGTGAAGGAATTTACAGATTATAGCTAATTTACCAGGTTAGTTGGGAGTTCTCCAGTAGTATGTCCAGGCCTACACTCAGAACAGGATGATGGTACCCAAGTGGGGAGGTTCTGACTAGTTTGGTCGTGTCAGTGGGAGGGATCCCAGGAGCAGTGATATCCTTGTCTAGTCTTGGAATGGGATAATGGTGACAAAATGGTCACGTTACCACTAGCTACACAGAGTAAATGGGAACCCATGAGCAGCATATCCACTGACTAGTCCCAAAGAAAAATATGGTAACAAGTGGGTTGGTTCTGAATAGTTAGTCAAAGTAAACAGGCTACTGTGTGTTTTCTACATGCTTTTAAAACAATATATTTCATGGATTTGTAATAGCATGCTCTGTTCTGTACCACTGGTCAAATTCTTTGATTTTTATACCAACAGTAAATGATTTTGATTACTGCATGTTTATTGTATATTTTTAAAAATATAGTGCTATCATTTTGACTTGATTTTGTTAAATATTGTTATCTAAAGTCTTTCTATGTTTTCATATATATTTGAGGATATCTCATTTTTCTATAAAATGATAATTGTTTATGCTACTATCCTACGATACTTCATATCATTGTGGCATCACTTGCCAGCATTCTTTTGATAAATTTGATATTGATTTTTGTCTCACAAATTTTTAAGAATCTCAGTTGTATTGATATTTTCTGTGTCCATATATGTCTCTAATTTATTTATGTTCTGATGTTTATTATTACTTTCTTATGTTACAAATCAGTTAGGTGTAGCATTATTAGTGCTCCTTCATTATAAGTATAGACTTTCATTGCTATAATTGTCTCTCTGAGTAATTGTTTCACTTTATTTCACCAAATTCATTATGTTTTTTCATCTTTTCATTTATTTCCACACATTTAAAAAATTCCTTCATATATTTTCATGGTACTTGGAATTTATCTAGGGACTTTGTACATTCCAAGTGATGTTCTTTGACTTAGCTTGATATCTAGCCCATTTGATTGGTTTTCACTTTGCTTGTGGAACATGTTTATTTTTCATGTGTTTATGCATTTTCAAAAATTCCTCCTGGTAATGATTACTTATCAAATACTATTTTCATCAGTATAAATATTTTTATTTTAATCTTAAATTGTTCAGATTTGTTTTGTACCATCATATAGGACTTATGCTACAGCATAGACCATAGCATTTGAGAACAATGTATATTCTGCTGATATTTGAAGAAATATTCTGCATCTTTCTCTGAGGATTTTTTTAATCTTCTGTTAATTCATTTTATGATTTTGTATTTTTATAGCCACGAAGTTTATTGTGGTTCTTGTCTTTAATCCTAATACTTCTGAGGTTGAGGTAAGAGAACAGAAATTTTATAGAATTTGGCTATATAACGTGGCCCTTTTTAAAATCACACATAAGTGTGTGCGTTCATGTGTGTGTGTATGTGTGTTTGTGTAGTTTTGACATGTTCTTTTACACTGATAGTAAAATGAATTCATAATTTGATTATGTAGAAATATTCCCTGTTTTAATCCACACTCAAACACATTTGAAACATTGATATCACTTTATACTTTTATATTTTCTCCTATAACATTATAACTATTATTGCTCTGAAAGTTTCTTTTAATCTTCTCAAAAAACATAGTTTTCATATCACAATTGTGCTATCAGAGTATTGTGAATTTCAATGCATACTTAGTTTCTTACTTTTTGGCAGGAGGGAGGAATCACATTTATTGCTCTCAGGTCACAAGCCAAGTTGTCCACTCATCCACATCAGGTACAGATGCAGTAGTGGCATCACATCCAATGGTGAGCTGGACACTGGGACTCCTGGAAGAGAGATTCTTTATCTCATCCCTGCAGTCTGCTGGGATGTAGGAATGCATGTCATCAAATCTTGGAACCAGGAGTGGTTTCTGGAGAACTGATGGGTTCCCATCTCATAAAGACAGGCCAGGAACCTCAGAGGGAAGACCTTGTTCCACAGACTGTGTGCTAAGTGAGTTGGTTTCATTCTTTCAAGTTCACCAGGTTCTAGATCTTCATGCTTACCATCAGTGGATGTTTTGAGCAACGACTTTGGACATGTAACTAGGGTCACTGACTCTATGAAGTAGCTATTTAGGACAGGACTTCCTGGTCCTTGTCAACATGGTCTCCTTCTCATATAGCAGGCTCACTGTGGTCAAAGACTGAGGCCATACCAGTAGCCCATGCTTTACTCAAAATTTCATTGCTTTGGATTTTCCATGTTTTTTGCCAGCATAGGAACTCCAGGTGCCAAGGTTTGTAGAGAAAAACTTTTTTGTGAGAGTAGTTTGAAGGAACAGACCCAGTACAATAGCTCTTTGGGGCTGAGCTCTTAGCATTGACAGTAGAGGTAGGCAAACTCTCCTTGGAAGCCAAAGTAAAGTAAAATCATATGTTTCAAGTTCCTGATAGATTCTTCCATCTCATTTATATACCAACTGGCTTCCTCACACTTGTTCCAGGCCTCCAATGAAGCATGAATGAAGGTCTGTAGCTGCTTGTGGTAGGAATTCTGCAGTGCCTGCAGTGGGCACAAAGCAATGTGCCCATCTCTCCTCCTCCCTCTCTTCTTGCTTGTCCTCTGCTTCTGATAGCAGCTAGGGAACTGATGGCTCCTTTGTGGGTTCCATCACACCATTAGCAAAGTGCTAGCCACTTCGTGGACAGCACCTCAGGGCACTACTGGTTTCTGTTGGTAACTCAGACTTTGACGTAAAATGAGGTAAGAATCCTCTGTGCATTCCCATTGAGGAAAGCCTGCTTTCCACGTGGGCTAATGCCTCAATCTCATCTGTGTGCATCCAGCTCCTGTGGGTCTGTAATTCAGTCACCAAGACCACTCATCCATGTTGTCTCCCAGTTCCTGGAAGGTGTTAGTTTCCAGCATGTGTTTCTATGGGGCCTTGGTGACCTACTTCTATTCCCACAGCTTCCAGTGCACCTCCTTGGTGGTCTTTTCTGGCTGTTTGGTCAACTATTTCATAGTCTGCAGCTTCTAGTTGCTATTCCAGAGACTTCTTTCTGGACTGTTCCAAGGCTGTCTTCCAGTAATTGGTAAGGATCTTTTGAATCAAAGACTCTCATGATGAACTCTTCCAGGTGCTAAGTGACTCTCTCTCTATGACCCTTCTATTTATAAGTGTTCTCTTTGAACATGTTAATGTTGCATTATCCATCTCTTCATAACAATCACATGTCCCATTGCTGGCTAGCTGGAGGGGCTGTACAAGGTCCTGTAGCCAGGATTGGTGAAGGAGAAGTTGTTGGGACAGGCAGTTGGGTTGAACTCATCTGAGCCATCCTTGTAGTCATAGTAGTCATTGTCAACCTGACTGAAAGTGATGATGCCTGATCTGTCCAGACAATTGAAAAAGCTTGTATTCATCATTGGAGTTCTCATTGCTAATGTTGATACCTCAGGCCTATCAAACTTCACAGTTTGTTGTTGCCCAGAAAAGGGGCAACAACAGCATCAGCAGTAACACTTAGCATGGGCTGAGGAGAGAAACATGTTCTGAAAAAGGAATCAGTCTACAGGAAAATGCATGATATCCTAAACACAAGGCAGAAACAAGGGTACTGAACTCCATTTGCACAACAGACATAATTTCTATGTATGTTACTTTCATCACTGAGTATTATATAAATGTTTTAATGTTTAGATTTATTTATTTATTTATTTACGGATGCGTATGTGTATGTTTGTGAGCCAGCATGAGTTTATGTGCATCACATTCATGTAGGACCTGCTGAAGCTAGAAATGTTGGGTCCCCTGGGGCTGGAGTGACAAGTGCTTGTGACCTGCCATGTGGATCTGAGAATGGAAATCAGGTCCTCTGAAAAAGCTGTAAGTATTCTTCATTACCAACCTATCTTTCTAGTCCCAATACACTTTTATTTTTTTAATATTTTATTATTTCTTAATTTTGTGTGTGTGAGTGTATTGCCTGCAAGTATGTAAGTGCACCCATGTTGTGAAATGCCCACAGTGGTCAGAAGAGAGTGTTGGATTTCCCTGGAACTGGAGTTATAGATGGTTGTAATCCATCATGTGGGTGCTGGGAATCAAACTCGGGTTCTCTGCAAGAATAGCCAGTGCTCTTAAGTACTGAGCCATCACTCCAGTCCCAAGCTTATATTTTTTATGTTGTTAATTATCTTCATTTTCATTCAGTATGAAGAATACTATTGAGCTTGTGCTCATGGGTACTACTTGATGTTTGAATGTAAGCGTTTTCAGTCTGTTACTAGGACATGATTGTCATCTGGAGTCTAGAGTGTTGAGTTCATGGTAGATAGCAGAGGCTTCCTGACAATCTGATGATATGCAGACCTTTTGAGAAAACCAGAAATTTGAAGTAGGGAAACCTAGTGCTGCATTGTCATTGGGTCTGGAGACAAACTCACTATTTTTCCTCCACAAAGAGAGTATCTCTCTCCAGGTTATGTTTCTTTGGTTTGGATGAGAAATGAGGCTGGTAATATGTGCTTACTCATTTCATTTTACATCCAGCCACTGTTATTTCTCAACTAGATTCCTTAATGTTTATAAAATTATTTTGATATTTATTTAACTATTCAAATTAGAAAAAGCATTGGAATGCTAAATTCTACCATCATAGAACTGGGGAAATGGGGAAGAAGCCCCAACCTTAGCTGAAGAACTATTGGCAACTGATCTTTGCCAGGTGATGAAGAGTTGTTATCATTTAAGGGAATGATGGTAGATAGGCTCACCATGTTCCAGTGGATGAACTCACAATGAGAAACATCTGGACAAACAAACTTCATTAAATAGGCATTAACACATATGACAGAATGTATGAAATCAACTGAGGGGGCTTTGAGGTGGGTGCAGATAGGGGAGGGGTTCCAAATAAGATTAAGAGTTATTTAATGAAGGCATAAAAATTCAGTAAAAAGTATATTGTAAAACAAGAATATATCACCTGAAAACAGAAATAATTTTACTTCTTCCTTCCCAAAGTAAATTTACTTTTTCTTTCTTATCTAAATTGTTGGGACTAAAACATCTATCACAATATGGATTAGAAGGACCAATGCAGATATCCTTAATATAGAGCTGATCATATGACAAAGGGCTTTAATCTGATAATCAAGTATGTGTGTATGTGTGCATGAGCATGTATACATATGTGTGTGTGTGTGGTATACCTTCCTTTCATTGGGTAGAATTAGTTCATTCCTATTCCAAGTTTGTTGAATGAGTTCATAGTGAAGCAAGGTTGGACTTTGAAAAACAATTTTCTACTTACATTGAAATGATCATCTACTATTTTTGAGGTATATTATATTTTAATTGATGTTACTAGCATATGAAGTATTCAGTTTCATCATAATAATTTTAAAGAAATATTTTTTCTTTTGTTGTTCCTTTTCCCACCCTCTTTTCCTTCTTCCCTGCCATGTGCCCTCTCACCTGTAGTAACCTTTCTTCTTTCACGTTATATGTGTACTTTAATACCCTTCTTTCTCAAAACCTTGATAGTGTCTTTCCATGCTGTCATATCTAGTTTCATAGTCTATCCTCACTTGTATACCTCCTTCTTTGCATACATTCAAATATTTGAAGTTAAGGTATACAAATGAGAGAGAATATAATGATTTTTGGTGTGACACTGGGTCATTTTCTATGAAACAATACTTCCTAGATCCACCCATATCTCATTAATCTGATGATTTCATTTACTTTACCATTGAATAATATTCCATTATGTATTTGTGAATATTGTTATTACTCGTTCATCTATTGTTGGATATCTTGACTGGTTTCATTTCATTCTTATTGTGAATTATTTGACAATAAGCATGAATATGCAAAAATCTCCATGGCAGATTATTGAGTCCTTTGGGTATATGACCAGGAGCTGTTTATCTATATCATATGGAAGCTATATTTTAACTTTATTTTTTCAGGAACCTCCATATGATTTCCGTAATGGCTGTACTAGTTACTTTTCCACAAGCAATGAATGAGGTATCCTCTTTTCCTACATTGTCATGCCCCCACACACACCAAACACTGCTGTCATTTCTATTCCTATGATCATCGTTCAGAATGGGGTAGAGAGGAATCTCAAATTAATTTCAATTTGCATTTACAAAATTATTAAAAATGTTGAAATTTTTGGTTTGTTAGGTATTGTAATGCTTTTAGTAGTGTTCTTTCCTCTTAGAATGGTTTTGGCTGTATGTGGTCTTTTATCTTTGCATATAAATTTGACGGCTGTTTTTCCCTAATTCTGTGAAGGATGTCATTATTATTTTAATGGAAGAACTTTGATTCTGCCAATTACTTTAGGAAATAAAGCCAATTTCTCAAATAATTCTGCCAATTCAACTTTATCCTCCAGTGTTAATATTCTCTTTTCCATTTCATTCATTCTGGTAGTGAGGCTTTTCTCTGTTGTTTCAAGTTGGTTTATTGAGTTTTGCATCCTCTTCTTCATTTCTGCCTCAGTTTTCTCCAATGTTTCTATCTCTTTTGTGAATTCATTCATAAATTTAGCCTTGTCTTCTTTTAGTTCTTTGATTTGTTTGTGTGTTATTTAAATTTATTGAATTCCTTGATTATGTTTATGATTGTTCTTTTAAATTCAGTGTCCTGGGTAATCTCTAGGAGGTTCTCCTTGTAGAACTCTTCTACAGAATTGGTCGTGTTTGGTGGGAACATGAGAATTAAGTTGAAGTATGCTTCTGTTTATATTTTTGGGTGCCTAGATCCTTTATTGGTCATGTAAAGCTGGTTGGTACAAGTTTCAGGTTCTCTCAGGTTTAATTGGAGGGAACTGATGGCTTCAGATCAGCTATTCAGAAGTACCCATAGAAGCCCAAATCAGGTTCCAGTCAGGTACACTCAGACTTCCTTCACCACATGGAGGCAGGATCTGGGAGCTCTCAGGCACTCCACTCTCTCAGGTTGTCTGCTAGGATTTCAGCCTTAGCCTACCAAAGCCAGATCTGCCCTGGGGCTTTGGGAGGAGAGTCCCCAGTCTTAATGTGATATAAATACCACACCCTACCCTCCCAAGGCTCAGAGATTATCATAGAAGAGAGGGTGGAAAGGTAATAGATAGCTACAGCAATATAGATAACTATAGCAAAAGAGTGTTTTCCAGATCTGACAGGAATGTTGTACACATGAACTCATAGTGTCTATGACTGCATGCTCAAGATTAAACTAGCCATAATCCCAGTGTGGGTGTGAAACGGGATTACAAAGTCCCACCCCTTCATTGAGGAGTTATTGGCAATTGATGGCCACTGATAAAGGTAGACTCAGTTTTCTTCAGAGATGTGACCCAGGAGAGACCACTCATGCACCAGCAGACAGCTCTACACCCTTGTGCATACTGACAATACTATGTACCCTCCAAGGTTTTAAAAAGTATAAAAATACCACATGAAATTAGGAGAGAATATTGGTGAAAGGATAGGAGAGGTATTGGAGAGTTAGAATGTGGGAATGAATTTTATCAATAGACTATGTATGCATGTGTGAAATTCTCAAATAATTAAATAATAACTATATTTTTCTGTTTTAATGTGCTAGAATACAGGTAGTACATAATTTCTCATGTTAACTGTTTCCAATTGTGCAAATCAGTTGTGTTTATTGTATGGATGCTTTTTCTTTAGTTCACCTAATCCTTAAATCTTTAATTCTGATCACAAAATATATCATATGGATATTACTTTTATTTCATTTTTTGAGTGCATTGCCTGCATGTATGCTCATGTCATGCAATGCCTGCGGAGATCAGAAGAGGATGTTGGGTCTCTTGGAATTGGAGTTTTTCGATTGTGTGTTAGCTGACATATTGGTGCGGGGAATCAAACCTGGGTCATCTGCAAGAACAGCCAGTGCTCTTAACCACTGAGCCATCTCTCTGGTCCCTCATTTGGATAGTCTTATGGAACCATCCATTTCCTGCAATTTTTCATCTTCTCAAACTCTGGCTCAATTCTTCTTTGTTTTTGTATGTACTCAAAGCTAACTCCCAATTCCCTACTTCCTTAATCCCCTGATAATCACAGTCATAGTCTATTTCTCCATCAGTTTGTCATCATCAATCTGTATCTAACCTATATGGAGTCATGTATTATCTACCTTCTGCCTGTCTAATTTCATTTAGTGTAACATCTCCAAGGTACATCCGTGTATGGCATGTGTCAGAAATTCCTCAGTTTCTGAGACTGCATAATATTAATGTTCACTAAATAATATACATTTTCTCCATTCATTCATCTGTGTGTGCACACCTGGATTGCATACACCTTTTGAGAATTGTGCATAGTAATCTTATGACTACATGTACATTGAGGTGTATATTTGGAAGATAGATCAACTGACCTTGCAGATATTAAGATTTTTGTTAGTAAAGGAATTGCCATACTATTTTCATTAAGGTTATAACTTTTTTATGTTTTCAACATCAGTGCACAAGCATAACATTTTATCCACATATTCTCAGTCACTTAATATGTTACTTTTCATATGACAGTCATTCTTGAATAAGGTTACATCTCATCATGCTTTGAATTTGTATTTCATGATGATTGGTAATATTGTTTTTCTGTTTACATCTTTACCAGCTATTTGCATATTTTTGTGAAAATATCTACCTATGTCCACTTTTCATTTGCTGAATTATTCTATTTTATAAGATTTACCAGCTTACCTGAATTCTGCTTAACAGCGTCATCTTAGATAAGTTACTTGGATATATTTTTTCCCATTTTAGAACCTACTCTTCATATTCTTTTAGCCTTTCTAACTTCTGCGTAGAATGTGATACAATGTTTCCCAACTGAGAAAATAAAGTTTTTTCTTTACAAATTATCCACTATTGCATATTCAATCCTCATTATGCAGAGTAGAATAAGACACATTCATTTCTAATGAATTTTCCAATCTTTAGATATGCTACCATAGGCAACACTATGTAGCAACAGACATATGTAAGTGTCATAATGTAATCCAGTCAAGGTTGGAGGGATAGCTTCACAATGAAAAAATGTCATGAGTCTGTGCCTATTAGTAAACAGTTATTTTTAACATAAGCCCATTTTCACTTTTCATACGGAGAGAAGTTGAATACAAAGTACTTACTTCATAAATGATTGCTGACCATCAAGATTAATATAAGTTGTCCACCAAAATGAATGTCATTAATTGCATTACAAAACTTCAAATAAATGAACTAATCAGAATGTCATTACTAGGCTAATTTTACTGCCCAGTGATATAATTAATCACGAATGACTTGCTAATCTAGAATGAGAACATTAGTGAGAATGTTTTATTTGTTTGTTTATTTTTACTGTATTCTGTACATTTCCCTGTCAGGGTATATGAATGTGCTCATGAAAAATCATCAAAGAAAAAAACAGATGAGGTATTCCAGTCTCAGTAATTTAAATATCATTTTTCCTTCATATGCAAGTCTATATTTTAGTGTGTGTGTATTTGTGTGTGTGTGTGCGTGCGTGTGTGTGTGTGTGTGTGTGTGTGTGTGCGTGTGTGTGTGTGTGTGTGTGTGTGTGTGTGTGTGTGTGTGTGTAAGATGAATCTAGAAAGGTGACCATGATAGAAGTAAATATGTTTTGGTTGTGTGGAGGGGGCGGAGAATTCAATACAATACATATGGCATGAAAGAAGCAAGGAACTACACTAGTCAGCGGAAGTGGGGAGAGGAGTAGAGATAGAGTATCAACAAAACCAATTATGTTCAAATATCCCAGAATGGTATAAATTATGTGGCCCTTGTATGTTAATTTAAAAGAAGTAAATAAATTGTTTTCTTTAAAAAGCACAAAACAATAACAACAACAACCAAACCATATCAGAGATGGCTGAAGGATGCTCTTCATGGGGTAGAGAAATACAGCAGTCACTATGAATGCTGAAGACCCAAGTATCACTATCTATCTATCTATCTATCTATCTATCTATCTATCTATCTATCTATCATCTATCTATCTATATATATATATATCATCTATTCATCCATCAATTGATTAATAAATCAATCATGATTGAAGTAATACTCAAACTTTTGGCCTTAGGCACATGTGTATATTAAAAGAAAATACAAAGAAAATCTGAGAACTTATATTTCCCGTCCCAGATCACCAAGCTTCCTGGGAATGAATTTAAAAAAAAAAATTTAAGGAAAACTCTTAGGCTTAAGCTTACACAGCATCATTTCAAGTATCTCCACCTTGAAGTAACATTGGAAGAAAAAAAATTCAGGCTGCTTAATGAGACAGGAGAAGGAAGAAAGAATAAATAAATAAAATAAAATGAATGAGTGAATTTTATTAGACAGAAGAAATGAAGCAAATAAAAAACAGAAGTAGGATAGGATAATTGCATTATTTTCCAAGGGAAAGGATGTGAAGGTAAATGTGTAAAAAGAGCAAATCTCTAAGAATGAGAACTGCATAGGATAAATACTTTGGGTCTGAGAAATAGGGATTGATCATTAATATTTGTTGAATGAATGAAGGGTAGAAGGAAGGCAGGAATTCGAAGCATAGACAGGTTGAAAATTGAATTCTAGGAGTTATGTTATATAGCTAAGAGACATCAATCATATTTTCACATGAACTGGATCCTTTAGAGATCATGAAGTCAGGAGTTATAATTATATTGCTGTGGATCATAATATAAAATCTAAACACAGAGTGACAAGCTGCTTCTAGAAAATGCTACCTCATATGCAACGACTCCTCAATTGTCTCCTTTTCTTTTCCCTTCTGCTTTCTAATTCAAATCTCATTTCAACAAGGATGCTTTATTTAGCTTCAGTTTTCTTCAAAACAATTACATACACCATCAATCTTTTTACATGTCCTTTTGTTCTCAGTTTTAATAAATAATTAGACACTTATTCTGCAATTACCGCTTATTGTGGCTTATTCTATTCTGTCTCCTTGTTTATTTGAGTAGACAGATGTTGATATTTGCATTATTAGTTTATTACAGAAGTATCAAAAGTTCATTGGGAAAGTGTTATAATGAGACTCATCATTTTGTGTGAAAAATATATACCAGTAAAAAAAAATTAGGGCCAGTCATGGTCATGCATAACAATATTTCTTGGACTCAGGAGGCTGAGGGAAGCGATTCAGAGCTCAAGTATAGCTTGGGCTACATACAAAGTCACTATCCAACAAGTAAAATATTTGAAATTTGTATCTTTTTAGGAGTTTGTAATCTAACATACCTAATTTGGTCACATGCAAAATTCCTATTTCCCTTAGAAGTCTCCAGTATTTCTTTGAACCTACACATATTCTTCAAAACGATTTTAGAAATATATTTCTGTGTCTATAGATCCAACAGCACACAGACACACACATACATGTGTGTGTGTGTGTGAAGGATCACTGTGTGTACAATTGTGTACCTCTTTCTTTGTATACATTTAATTTATACCATTTCAAGAAATTTAAGAGAGAAAAGGAGAAGAAACACAAAATTATTCTGTTGTATAAAAATGTATAATTGTCTTGTTAATATATGGAATTGAATTTTTGTCTCTGATAACGTGAGCTTAGCCTAAACCACTTTCTCATATGATTAAGTATTCTAGCAACATTTTTGAATATTTCTTTCTTTAAAATGTTGCACACTCTTTATGATTCATTTCACAATAGTTTTGCTGGATTTGAAATGGTTGCTCACCCATTTATTTTCTTTCAGTGTTGGCTCTGGGCTACTGTATTTCTTTTGTGAGGTCAATTCAAATCTCTTTAGGCTTTCTTATCAGTGATTTTTGCTTTCACCAATTTGTCTTTAGCTTTGTCTTTCAGCAATTCTCCTGTGATATGTGTTAAGTGTGGGCCTCTTTCCATTTCCCCCTTGGATCTTGTTGAGCATCTCATGTTCATGATGTAGATTTCTTTCTTTCTTTCTTTCAACAAATTTCAGGATGTGGGGCCAAGATTTCTTTACACATATTGTATTCTCTGCTGTCATTCTCTTAGTTTAGTTTCACTTATTTGGGATTGTGTCTCTGTTTCTGGGAGTCTCTGTTAATATTTTTCATTAGCTTTCTCTCTTTTTTAGGCGACTTAACTTTTGTTAATTTATAATCAAGTCCACAAATTATCTTTTTGTGGTTACCACAGAGATTATAAACAACATCCTAACATGATAACATATTCTAAATTGATACTATCTTAGCTCCAACTGTGTGAAAAAGCTACAGTTAACTCTGATCCTGTTTTGTGTTTACTACCAAGATCATAAATTTTATATTGTACATTATGCAGATATCACAGATTAGATTTGTAAGTACTTTCGGTCCTTATATTTAAGTAAGTTTATATGGAAATTAGACTTTATAACTAAATTTACAATAACTGTAGGTTTTATATTCCCCAGAGTTTTGATTTTACTGGCGACCTTCATAGCTTCATATGGCTACCTAGTGTCCATTTTCATTGTGAAAGTCCTTTTTCAGCATTTCTTACAAGGCAGACATAATGGCAGGCTTGTCTCATTTTTCCTGTATGTGAGCTACGGTATCTTGTTTTTCTGCCTGTCTCATTATTTAGAAAAACTGGGCATCTTAGGTAACTAACATATTGCTGGAACTCAATATCAGGCCTCCTAAGGGCTTGTGCCTGTGTTATGCTTTTTCCTTTGCTTGGTAGCTATCTAGTTTATGTTAGTAAAGTGTATTATCCTCTGCGTTCAATAAGAAGCCTCTAATAATGTTTTTTAGAAGACAAAGCCTTAGGTATGTGCACAGTCATCTTGGTATAGCCAGTCTATTATCAGAAACCTCTTAATGATCACACTTAACTGTTCAAGTCCATATATTATTGACTGATTGCTCTATTGTATTTAACAATGCCTGTAGAGATAAATTGTTTTCCAATTTGATATATTTTATATCTCCTTTACAGAGGAAGTTTTTGAGAACCAAGCTCATTTTTTTAATTTTCATTGTTATTTTTGAATCTAAAAGAAATCTCAGTTTTGATTTCTTCTTTCTTCATATTGTATGAAAATCACAAAAATTCCAGGCTCATATTTTATAGAACTAAAAGATTTATTTTTCACTGGAAATTTTTTCATGTAGCTGGGAGAGAATAGGAACACTGGATCTCTTGCTTCATTATCAATATAATTCTCTACTGTCCGAGGGCTAGATATTCTTGTGTTCTTCTATACACATCTGTCTTGAATGTGACTCACATCAATCTGTTAAGAGAGGGAGGTAAAGTATGAATCATGGATTTAGTGCTGTAAGATGTCAATGTTCCTGTTGACTTTTAGTGAATTTTCTTGAATGAATGTTTCCTCATTTTATGTATGTACTTAGCACAATTTTCACAGATTTTCAATGACTGAATTTTAAAAATATTTTTTACCATTTGTTCTAATTTTTTTTCCATTTCCTTTTTTTCCCTGGGAAGTATACTCATTGATCCCAGCATTCCAAAAGTGAACGTTAATTTTTTGTATTCTAAATCATATCTCATTTCTCATTGATTTCTCAATAATTTATCTTTTGCCTACATTTCCACTGTTCTTTCTGACAGAATTTTCAAGAAAAATATAATAAATTTACCATGCGTATTTAATTAAATATTGTGTGTGTGTGTGTTTGTGTGTGTCTGTGACGTGTGAATGTTAGCTCATATGTGCCATGGTTTGCATTTCAAGATCAGAAAGCAACTTCATGGAGTTGGCTCTCTTCTGCTAATTTTATGTGGATTCTGGGATTGAATTCAGTTTGCAGGGTTGCGTGGCAGGTGCTTTTACTCACAAAGCCATCTCATCAACTTATACATTTAAAACTTGAAGACAGTTTAACATTTACAATAAAGTGGCAAGAATAACACAAATATTTTCATGATACATTTTTAAGAAGCTCCCACACTGATACTCTATCTTTTATGTTAATTTTTTCTTTATTTCAGAGAACTTATTTCCAACAATACAAAAGTGATATTCAAAACCAAGACATTGATATTTATGCTTTAATCAAAATTCAAGTAATGTACTCATAAATTTTTTGATACAAAATGTTGCAATTCAGAAACTCACCTTCTGGTTATTTCTTATCTACACTTATATGCTAAACTTAGTAATTTGACTTGAAATTTCTTTTGCTTTTATGATTATAACTTTAAGGAATATGCCTTACTTTTCTGTTGCTGTGATAAAATACCCTGACAAAAGTAACTTAAGGAAGGCTTTATTTGGGGTCACAGTTCATCAAGTTGGGGTACTTAAGGCAGCAGGATGAACATGAACCAGCACTTCCCATTGTATCCATGATCAGGGAGTAGAGAGATGAAAGCCGGTGCTTAATGTCATGGAGATTTCCATGTAGTTTTGAGAGTATTGCTTTGAACTTGGGTTTGAATTATGGGATTATACTGAATTTCAATTGTACAAAGATGGCTTTTACATGCATTATTTTAAATCATTACCTTTACTTTCCAATCTGCCTACTTTTACATGTAGGAAATATTAAAACTCAGTGATTTTTTTTCATAAAAATGCACAATATTGAAAAGCCGATATCATCATATAATTCAAATCTAAATTCAAAGCAATATTTTCAGAAGTACATAGACATCTCCATGGCGTTAAGCCCACAGCAATGAAAATCTTCTCATTATTGTTTTTTGTTTATCTATAGAGAATTGGAAACATCACTTTATAATGGTTCTAGTTCTGTCATTGAATTACAGTTTTAACTTCACGATGTTCTTAACAGCATTTTTCTCAAAGAGCTGTGGATTAGATATGGGTGGAGTTCTTGTTTAGCCTGAGCAAATCCTAGGATTTATTATGGGAACAAAGCTAGATGCTTAGCACTGGAAAAAATAAAACAAACAAAAACAGAAAGGAACAAAACAGTAGTTTAAAAATCAGTGGATCAAATGCTTCTTCTGATTGTGTAGTTATTAAATAAATAATTTTAAAAAAATCAGTGGATCAAAATGCTCCTCCTATAACTTTCGATCTGAATGAGAGTCTCTCTTCTAGCATATATAAACAAAAAAAATGCACAGAATTCTGAATAAAAGGCCTTCTGAACCTCATATAATTACATGCCTTACTGAGCATGAAGGAAACGTTCACGTTTCACATGAAAACAAAAAAAAATCAATTTTAAAATTATCAAGAATAAGTCATTATCAAACTATTAATTTTTAAATGTTATATTCACTATGACAGTAATTTAATTTCTGTGCTACAAGATGCTCTGGAATTAATACATTATTCAAAAATGTTTTATTCTACCAGAAATCTGCCAATAAGAAAACGCAGAAGATACAGTACCGAATAAGAATGAAATGTTTTATATCCTATAGAGTCTATGTTATAGTGCTAGAGGAACAATAGTACCTTACTAGTTAAAATCAGCTTCTGAACCTAAACAGATAGCACAGATGTTAAGATTACTTGGCACTCTTCCAAAGGATCCAATTTTGGTTTCAGCTCCCACATCCAGTGGCACACAACCAACTGCAATTCTAACTTTAAGGGATCTTATAACTTCCTCTAGAAAAGAAGGGTGGTTGAACACATCTGAACATACACATATACATACACATAAACATGCACATAAGTAAAAATAAAAGTAAATCTTAAAAATGTCAGCATATGCTGGGTGTGATTGCACATGCCTTTTATCCCAGAACTTAAGGGGAAGAAGCACATGGATCACTGTGAAATTGAGGTCAGCCTGGGATGATCTATGTAGCAAGTTCAAGGCTAGCTGGGCCTATCTAGTGAGACTCTGTCTCAAAAAGCACAAAGAAATCAATGTATAGTATTGCTGAGTTTTGTGTAAAGGACAAAACATGTAGCAAGGAGTAAATAACTTGACTAACATGCAAACAGAAGGAAGATGTGGTTAAAAATAAGATTAGAGACACACACGTGGGCAGGTTATTTGTGGTCAATTTGCACAGAATTTGAATTTTATTTTATATGAAAATGAAAACTATCTGAAGACTTTAATTTAGATAGTGACTTCCTATTAAGGATTTGAGAGGCAACTTTTTATACTTTTCAGAGTGTTGGTAAGACAAAGTAAATAGTGGATAATCATTTAGGAGGCAATTGCAGTAATCAGTGTGAGAGATTATGAGGATTTAACAACTGTGGTAGCTGTGAATTAAGCATAATTTTGAAAGAGAATTGTAGAGTACACAAGAGAGTTGGATTATGTGCACAGCTCATCACCCAAGCCTGGTATATACCAGAATCAACTTAACCTGCACTATGGCCTCTGGGAGCATGGAATAATGCTTACCACATGACACTAACTTCCCCATATCCCTGCAATACTTCCTTGAGGATCTCATAATGTTGTATTGTAGCCACATTTTTAAAAAAAATTTAATAACTACATGATTAGAAGAAGCATTTCATTACAGCTTTAGCATATTCAGTAACACACTCCAGAGCAAGAGTACATCTCTTTCACAAGTGGCTGTGAGTTACTAGGTTCACAATCGAATTAATACAGTTATACAATATTGAACTCAGTATAAGCCCTGTAAGACATAAAATTGCATAAGTTTTTTGCTTCTAACACTGCGATGTTGGCACATTCATCTCTAATCTGTATGTATCTGATTATTACTAGTCATAATTGGTTGCACTTGGATCCTTGGTGCCTGTGTATGTCTATAAAGTCATCGGGTAGATTTCAATGATAATGTTTATCATCTCTACTAATTAACATGATGTAACTTTCCATGCTTCCTCCTCAAATATAATACATGTTTTTAATTTTGTTGATTTTGTGTGTATGTGTGTATATATCACACAGTACATCCCAAACCATCTTATTCAACTATACACCCACTTCCCAGATGGCACCCTCCCATAGCCTCCCTCCGCTCACTAGAGCCCTTATACTCTGATATCCCTTCTACTGTCTGCTGTGTTGTTGGCACTCCAGCCATTCCCCACTACTTGTCCATCTGGTGAATCTAGTAAGCCCATCTAGAGGTCTTTGTTTTAGGAAGGTCAGCTGTTCCTCATCTAGACGTAATCAGTTGTTAATATTCCTTTAGATAAGATTGGGGTCTGCTGTTCATTTTCACATTTTTAAATATGCCTTACTACAGCTCTTAGTATTTGATGTGTCAGAGCTGTGGAAAACTTAAAGAAGAGATGGTAGGGACAGCCAAAGTCTTGAGTCTGACATAGGTGAAGAGAGAGAAAATTATTTGACAATTTGAGCAGTTGTTTCACTCATAAAAGGCACATGAGTGTGACCTTCTGATTTACTTTGAAATGTTGTACTTGGCCATCTACTAAAGCATCTATAATATCTCCAACCTCACAAAAGCAACAACAGTTTAACAGTATATATCAGGGACATCCTGAGTAGGGCTGAAAGATTCAAGATCCATGAAACCTGCATTACACTCCCAGATATACAAGAGGAACATCCATACATTTGGGCAAAAATCTGTTCTTGGAGGACATTATGAACCAATTAAAAGAAAATTTGCAATTATAAATAGAGAAATTTTAAGAATCAAGTGAGGCTTGACTAGCCATGTGTGGTGGCACACACAGCCTTTAATCCTAGCACTGGAGAGGCAGAAGCAGGCAGATCTCTATGAGGCAGAGGATAGCCAGGCCAGCTGAAGCTATAGGGAGACCCTATCGAGAGAGAGAGAGAGAGAGAGAGAGAGAGAGAGAGAGATTGGACCACACACTCAGTGAACTTAGTGAACTTGACTCTAGATCCAGGCAGAAACTACCCCAGCCTGATACTCCCTGATAAATTGTGATAAATGCAACAGAGTTGTCTCTATCATGTCCTGATTGGCAAATATGAGAATTTCAATATATCTTTGTGTCTTTGAATCTCTGTATATCATTGTTGAGTCACATTTTTATAGGTAGAGCTAGTAGATAAAGCCAGTGGACCATCAGTCATGGGGAATATTCTATTTGCAGTAAAGGTAGAGTAAACCTTGTCCCACCTGGTCACAAACTGAATAAAGTCTGTGTAGTGCCATTATGAAATGTGAAAGAATACTGTATGTCTCCACAGTGACTGCCTCCTTCTGTGGAACCATATATAGCAGGTGTGCTGGATAGCTTTAGTGTCAACTTGACATACCTGGGTTGAGGGAGCCTCAATCGGGAAATTGCCTCTATTGGACTGGCCTGTGGCCATGTCTGAAGGGCATCTTCTTGATGAGCGATGTGGGAGGGCCGAGCCCACTGTGGGTGGTGCCACCCCTGGGCAGGTGGGCCTGTGCTGCATAAGAAAGCAGGCTGAGCAGGGGCCAAGAGAGCAAGCCAGTAAGCAGCATTCCTCCATGGCCTGTGCTCCAGCTCCTGCCTCCAGGTTCCTACCCTGAGTTCCTACCTTGGGCTCCCTGATGAACTGCGTGCGACCTGGGAGATGTAAGACAAATAAACCCTTTCCTCCCCAAGTTGGTACTGGTCAGAGTGTTTTGTCACAGCAATGGAGAACAAACTAAGACAGCAGGTGAGGATTCTTTTTTACTATGATAATGATAAGGTCTCCTTCTATGATGCGACAGATGCGTGTCATAACTTTATTTTCTCTCAGGTTATCTTCTTTGGGCCAGTTCAGGTAGAGTTGAGTCTGAGTTACACACAAAATAAGACTTCGGCTTTGGCCATCTACCACATGAGTGGGACTGATTTGTTCTCCAGCCATGTTGACAATTCTGGTGTCTTTCCAGGTCCTGTTCATTGAAGCTGGATATCTTTGAATGTTGCATGTCCTTAGAGACATAGATGGGTATGGGTATTCCATTGTATCTACTTCCTTTTATTTCTTTCTCCTAACCTAAAAATTGTGAGATGTAATGAAAAGTATCAATATTTTCCAGGAATATGAACCAGACATTCTCATCTAGTGATTCAGGTTTTTTGGTTGGGCTTTATGAATAACTGGAACATATCTTTATGGAAAATAACTGGGCTGGAGAGATGGCCCATTTTCAGAAACAAAACAAGGACAATATTTAGGTTTGGAGAGTCAGTCATGATATTGAAAATGTCTTAGATTGTCTTTCTTTGACTCAGCAGAAAAGTCAACAGGAGTGTTTGTTATCATTTCTAGGTGAGGGTTTCCTTTTGAGAACCTAAAATAGAATTCAAGGTCCAGTGGGCATGGCTTCATTTAGTCAGTTTTTTCTTCCTAGGAGCAATACCTTATTTGAAATCAACAATGGTTTTATTAAATTCTCTAACAAGACCTACACATGGTTTGGTCACTAATGGTGAGAAATAGCAACAGGTCTAGTTTGATATAATGTTATAATCAATGTCTCTGCCTATATATCTATTCTCATAACTTTGATGGCTCCATTTATATTATAGAAATATGTTTCCTGGTTCTGGATACACATCATCTAGGAAGCTATCATCATCTTCTGTTTCTACATCCCCTCACTAACATACATGGCAAATTGCAGCCATTCACAAACCATCCTTAGATAGTTTCTGGGAAAATTTTCCAGAGATTCATTCCCTTTAGCTTCCTTTTTCCATCTCCTATGGGATTTTGTGGAATTGACAATCAAAACGTATGTAGTATTTATGGCTATCTCCATTCCCATGATCATTGGATCAGAAGACATTCGGAAGTGAGAGATCAAAGCAGAGGACTTTGAACAAGACCCATAATATTTCTTAGTTTTGTCTTCCCTTGCATCCATGCCTTATTGTTTAAAAATAATGTGAATAGTAAGGTATAAATATTACTGTGCATTCCATATTAACCCGGGCTTCAGAGTAAGAATTTGTTCCAAAAAGCACAAACAACAAAATAAAATAAAATGAACAGGAATGGAAAATAAGAATGTTTTTATAGGAAGAACTAGGAACTGAATTATTTATGAATTACACATAAGACTAACAGACTAGGGAGTGTTAAATGGGGTGAGGAATGGGAGGGTAGGACAGAGGAGGGAGTATGGGGAGGGATAAGTAACACTAAGGGTTGTTAGAAAAAGCTGTGTGGAAACCTGCCCCTACGGAAACTTCTTAAAGTATACACATATGCTGTATGAAAAGAGATTAAATTGGGTTACCTTATAACATGGGTACATTGCCCCTACTAGACACCCATAGACTAACAAAATAAAACACTGCAGACATGACTGAACATATAGAACAAAGAGAAATCAAGCTGGTATTGACTTCAAGTTACCATATCTACTGGATAGTTTTCATAGCTCTGGAAGGTGCTATGCATGCTACCTGAGGAGAAAATTACTTTGAATCCTTTGAAGTACAACAACTGACCTGGCAAGATATACCTGCTGGCGAAATATTGGCATGAATGTTATGAGAGTAACCAAACACTTTCAAATTGGATTTAAGGTCTACTTCATAAGATGGAGCTGGTACCTGACATTGATATAAGGTTTATTTAGGAACCTGTGGCTAGACAGGTCACAGGCCATAGGGGAAAGCCTAATACTATTATTCTGCAAAATATAGTATAAAACTGACACCTAATGACTTTTTGTTATACCCAAAGAATAACCCCTCTCTCAACTCTCACCAGAGATGTTACCTTACATAGCAGATAGTGATTAAGACAGAAACCCAAAACTGGCCCACGTGCAGAGAATAAAATGCTACAGACTACTTATCCCTGAATAGGGCACCTATATCCAAGTTTTGCCTCCCAGGGTTCAGGGATCATTGCAGAAGAGAAGGCAGAAAGAATGTAAGAGCCAGGTGTGGTGAATGACCAAAAGGATACAGAGTTATTTAGACAGTTATATAGTTGCTTATATGAACACAGAGCAATAGTGACATAATGCATATTCCCCATGGAAGCTCAAGCCAGAAAAATTCCCATCAACTACAACCCTACCTGAGGAACAGTTGACAACAGATAATTGTGGGAAAGTGTCAGTCTCATTTAAGGGTGAGACTCTTGGTAGGTTGACCAGGATCCAGTATGTGGACCCACACTGAAGACCTTTTGGGGATATGTATTTTACATTATGGGCCCTAATAACAATACTCTCTTTAAAATTCTACTTTACGTAGTCTAGTTCTTATTACTTTCAGTGACTGAGCAAATATTCTTCAAAAGGTTTGCAAATAAGGTCAGATAAACCAATTAGATTATTAAAATTGTTTAATATAATTGATAGAACTATTAACAAAAGTAGTCACAGTGTCTAAATAAGACATGGTAAATATGATCTATGTAAATATAATTACATATATTTATATTTAATTCCTATACATGTATAATTTATATTTATTTTCATTGTGGAGTACTTTATATATAGCATATATATATTGAGAAATAGTGTAACCCCAATTTTACATGAATGTTCTAGTTTTTGCTAACTATACATACTAATTTTATTAAAAAAATAGTGTATTTTTTTCCTGAAAGGAAAACACATATTTTATTTAACAACCAGAGCCAAGTATTCTTGAATATACTTAGGAAGCTTTTATATATTTTAAATTTTAAATATCTACTCTTATCAGCTAGCCATCTTGCCTGTAAGTTGTGGTGTTGTACGTCTCTGTAGATCTTAGAAATTGTATTTGCAGATCAGCTGCACATTCCTTCTACTTCTTTTGTATGTGTGATGGATGCGTGCACATGTGTGCATGTGTGTGTGTGTGTGTGTGTGTGCCTATTGTCATTCAGATACACAGGGAAGCCAGAGGAAAACATTTTGTTTCCTATGTATCTCCTTGAGCCTTTTTTCCCTGTGAAAGGGTCTTACACTGAACCTGGATCTCATTGAATTTGACTAGATCATTCGAGAGCAGCTCCTGAAGTCTTCCTATGCCCCTACCCTGCTCACTAGCGCTGATCTTATAAGCAGGCATGTATGAGTATGCCTTATTTTTTACTTAGGAGCTACAAATAGAAATTCAGGTCCTCAAACTTGCAAAGTGCCTCTTCCTTCTTAGGAATAATATCACAATTTATGTTCATTATGGTCCATGTATTCAAAGAATCATCAACAAAAACAAGATTCACCTAAACATTAAGAGAGGACTCAGTCCGTGCATACTATCACACTGGCCACAGTAATTGGTTAAGTTATGTATAAATTTTAATTTTAAATATGGTAAGTGTGGAAACTTCATATTTTACTCATGAAGAGGCAAAAAGTCACAGTAAATCAGTTTTAATTATTAAGTAAAACACCTCATTCTCTGGAAATTCACAGTGTGAAGTATAATTTTCACTATCATTACATAATAGAATGTCCACTAAATTATAATGTGTGTGGATGCATTTTTCCAAAAGAAAAGTAATTCATATCCAAAGAAATGTAAAAATAAACTAGGAGTAGCTCAAAATAGGTGTTTGCATAGTAAAGTTTCACTTAATCCTGTTACGTTCTAGCACACTTTAACAAAATTAAGCATGGTGGCACACATCTTTAATCCCAGCACTCAGGAGGCAGTGGTAGATCTCTGTGAGTTCAGGTCAGCTGGGGATACAGGGAGACTCTGTCTCAAAAAGATGAAAAAATATTTACTGATCCTCTAAGAATTGCTTATGATGTATTTTGATCATATTCAGACCTCTTTCCCCATCCTAAATTCTACCCCATAACCCCCTCTCCAAAATTCATGTCCTCTTATTATTTTTTTCTTTTCTTACAAGCTTACGGATTTTAAAAACAATTTTATTTGTTTATTTTTATTTTGCATGTGTGTGTGTTATGCCTGCATATGTATAAGTGCAGCCATGTCACGCAGTGCCCATGGAAGACAGAAGAGGGTGTTGGAGCCCCTGAACTGGAGTTAGGGAAAGTTGTTAACAACCATGTGTGTGCTGGGATTCGAACTCAGATCTTCTGCAAAAATAACCAGTGTTCTTTACCGCTAAGTCATCTCGCCAGTACCAAGCCTATGAATTCTAATTTGTGTTCCCCAAATGCTCTTGGTTGTAAGTCACATCAACTTACCAGGTATTACACACTTAAAGAAAACTGACTTTCTTTTTCTAGGAATCAATTAATTGCCAATAGTTTCTGAGCTAGGGCATGTGCTTTTTGCCCAACTCCTCCATTTATGCTAGGTTTTTGTCTGGCTTAGGATTGCACAGGTTTTGTGTATGCTGTTATAAGTGCTGTAGGTTCCTATGTTCATTTGCCCAGTTGTGTCTACAATACATAGTTTCTTCCTAGTCATCTATCATCTCTGACCCTTACAATCTTTCCACCCCATCTTCCAAAATGATTTCTGAGCCCTGGGAGGAGAGGGTGTGGTATCAGTCTCCAATTTAGGGCTGAGCACTCTGCAGTCTCTTAGTCTTTGCACATTGGCCAATTGTTTGTCTCTGTTACTCTCCATCTGCTACTTGAGTATGTTTCTCTGGGAAGAGTTGGGCGACACACTAATCTATGGGTATAACAATAATTAAGTCATTAAAAGTTGGATTAATATTGTGTCCATTTATCAGAATAATTTTAGTAGGTTCTCTCCTTTGGTCTGTGACCTGTCTAGGTTCTTACTATGAAATATTTTAGTATATGCTTCAGTATATGCTTTGACAGTATATGCTTTAACAACCATCTGTAATTCCAGTCCTAGGGGATCCACACCCTCTTCTGGCTTCCTTAGACATTGCATGACATGGGTTGCACCTACTCAGAAAATTAAATAATACTCAGAAAATTAAATAAGTATGGTCCACAAGCCAAAATAAAAGTGTTCATTAGGAAAGAAGGCTATACTTTAAGATTACAAAATTACAGTCTCTTGCATGTCATAATAATCTGTTTGGCAGCATCCATTCTTCAGTGTACTGATTTCTCCATCTTCAGTTCATCAATAATACTGAATTCTGGTCATATTTTGAAACTCTCTGGCTTTTCTGTCTGTCTTTTGCAGTATATCTAACTTTGGCCAGTGAAAATTATCTGATTTAAGGGTAAAATTTGACCCACTCATTTAATCTCAAATGATCTCCTTCTTTTAAACATGACTGAAGAGTATGCTTAATTGCATCTGCATAGTTCCCTTTGTAATAAAACCTACTAAAAGCCTAGGAATATCTAACTGGACTTAAAGCCCTCTCAGTGGGAGTGAACACACGGTTGGCATTGTAAATACATCCAAATATACCTGGCTAGAAAGGACATAGATCCGAGAGAATGCTCTATCCCCGTCATATTTCTAGACAAATGAAATTTCTTATCCTATGCTAAATATGGATCCTTACCTTTACAAAAATACTTACCACACACCACTCACGAGAGAAACTTCTTTTTGCAACAAATGTAGGCTACTACAGAATTGCACAACTGCTCTGACACAGAGACTATATGCCTGAGAGATGCTCAGTCCTAAGTGACACAAATATAGTGAGCATCTACACTTAAGGCTCATGGAATGTAGTGGAACGAGGGATAAAGAGAAAACTAATGCATCCCTCAGCTCTCACCAGTTCCTTATACAACAGAGTGTGATGCACACAGAAGGCCACAATTGCCAAGTTGTAAAGAATAAGAGACTTCAAAATGTGTATGCTTGGTTAAGACTCCTATATTGAACCTCACCCACCCGCCAAAGGCTCAGGGACCATTGTGGAAGAGGAGGTGGAAAGATTGTAAGAGTCAGGTCTGGTTCATGAATACAGGGAAGCAGAGACTTTCAGGTCATTGGAAGATTGCACATGTGAACTTGTGGAAGTGGAGGCATTGAGCACAGGACCCATGCCAACTCAATTCAGCAAGGGCCCAGAGAAGAGACAGGAAAAAAAATCATTAGAAAAATAATTTTGAATGGTATGACTATTTAGATTAACGAACTCTGCAGAAGCAGATGATGTTAGGAGAATTACTAAAGTGGAAAAAATACAGTGATTATTGAGTGCTTCAAATACTTATTTGCAAAGAAATTGCCTCTCCTTGAATAAGTAAATATCAGAGATTAGTTATTTGGAGAAAGACAATGGCATAAATATTTGATCTTGCTTCACCTTGCAATGTTTCTAAAACTTGTATGCTATTTATATTAACCTCAGATAAAAAGTAGTCTGAATTCCAGTACCTGTATGGGAGTCACATGGGACATTTAATAAAAGTGAATATTCAGGCCCCAACTCACAGCATTTGAAATATTATTATACACTATATACATTATATGCTGACTCATAAGAATTAGATGGATTTTTGAATGAATTGATTAAAACTTTTTTTGTTAATTAAAAAATCTTGAAAGTTTTTCCATAATAGTATTATATAACAGTTAATTTTCTTGTAGATTTTTAGACTTCTATTTCTTAATTTTACTTTTCTTAGATGTTTCCTAATAAATCCATATACTTGAATTCCCTGAAATAGACCATTTGATAATATAGAAGTTATACAAACATATTAAATGCTCTTTAAAGATATTATACACAGTGACTAAATATTATTCAAACTTTAATTATTTTTCCCAAGAGCTTAGAAAGTTTTACATTGAAATAGGATACAATGTTGCCTAGAACTTTACCTCTGGTCAAGATGAAGTAATAGGGTCTTAATTCTCTCTCCCAATTCAAAATACAAAACATACAAAACATTTTTCTAGGTTGGATTAGAGTCAAGGAAGATATGTGATTTCACAAGAGACAAAAAGAAGGTAGGACCTACTACTGATCCATTTACTATATGAAAATATTTTAAAATATTTTGTGTAGTAATTAAAAAAAAAGTGTGCATGAATGTATTGCCTGCATGGGTGTAAGTGTACCCATGTAGTGCAGTGCCCACAGAGGTCAGAAGAGAGTGTCAGATCCACTGGAGCTAGAGGTGTGGACAGTTTTTAGCTGTCCTGTGGTTGCTGGGAACCAAGTGCAGGTCCTCTGCAAGAACAGCCAGTTCTCTTAACAGCTGAACCATTTCTCCAGTCGATGAAAAAAATTGTAAGATCCTGAAATGTGAAAATGGCAAAGAATGAGTGTAAATCACAGAATCTGAAGTAGGATTTAGTGAAGCTGATTTACCAGATTCAATGAATTGTCAAATTCATTCATTCTCATAATTTAATTCTGAATTACAGACTTGATTCTGCAATAGAATTAGAAGAGTTAGCAAAACAAGTATTATAACTGCTGTGTTTCGGAGAAACTATGTAAACTATTGCATAAACAATGTAGAATTAAAGCATTAAAAAGCTGAAACTGAATTCAAACTTAGAGTTGCACTATCAGGACAGTGAGATAGCTGCGAAGTGTATCCCTCAGTATTCAGCTAACTACTGTTTAGTGCATTTTCACAGCTAGTTGAATTAATGAGGAAATGTCTTAGGTCGAGGTATAGCATCACCCAGAATTCTTAGAGTTTGCAATATTGAGAATTCACAAAAGGCCACAAGTGGTACCTGCTTTTGATTGCCAGACTTGAAAAATCATAAGATTCACACGGTCATATACAGTACATGAAGGGTTTTGTCTATGTAACAGGCAAACTTATCCATAGACTAAATTGTATTATCACTTGACTTAACAGTACTTACAAGAAAAATTTCAGCATACTAACATTTTCAAAGTAACTGAATTGCATCCCAGATTAAACTTGAGAATATAGGTAGACAAAAGTATTTAACACTTAATAAGTCACAAATTTTGACATATTATAAAAATATCAGACATAAAGAACTAGGCAAATATGAATTATAATGAGAATTATCAGTCAATTGAAAATGACCCAGAATTTATTCAGTAATAGTATTAGTAGAAAGAGACAGCAAAATAGTTATTTTAACTGTTCTTTTTTGAGAAACTATAAGAACTATTACATATGCCTTGTAGAAATAGAGAGAATATAAAAAAGCCCAAATCAAATTTTGCAAATATCAACCTCAATTACTAAGACTAAAAACATAATGATATTAGTGCCGGGTTTTACATTGCAGCGAATTATTCTAAGGTATTACATCACAGTAAAATTAATTAATAAGCAACAATCCAAATGACCCACTCTTAAGCACATTAAGGAAAATTCTGAGACTGGAGGCTTCAAGGGTGAATTCTATCAAACACTGCAGAAAGAATTAATGTTAACTCTTCATAATGCATTTTTTTAATTGAAAATCTGATAAAACTACTCAACTCATTCTATGAGGTTACCATTACCGGGATATCAAGGCTTAATGATGGTGCTTTGGGAAAAGTAAATTGCAAATCAATACCTTTTATGAGCACAGATACAAACCACCAGGTTCAAAGAATTGTACACAGTAGCCATGTGAGATTTAATTCCATAATAAAATAAACAGATCGATACAATGGACCTCATTAACAGAATAAAGATAAAAAACACATGGTCATCTCAATAGATGCTGAAAAAACCATACATCGGTCCCTTTCATGGTTAAAAAAAACAAACAATCAAAAAAAAAAAAAAAAAAAAAATGGACTGTCTCTCTCTCTCTCTCTCTCTCTCAAGTTTAAAAAAAAAAAAAAAAAAAAAAAAAAAAAAAAAAAAACCTCATTCAACAAACTAAGAGCCGAAGTAAACCAACTCAATATAATAAAATCCTATTTTAAAAAATCATTGTAGCTTTCTTATTAAATAATGAAAGACCAAAAGCATTTACTCGAAGGTTAGGAAAAAGGCAAACATGAACGCTTTTGCTGTTTTTCAAAATAATACTGAAAATTTGTATCTCTAAAGTAACCTAAAAACAGAGTGAAACAAAAAGCGTTAAAATTATTTTCAGAGATGATATGAACATCTTTTTAAAAATCTCTACACATTCTATACAGGAAACTATTGAAATTAACAAATTAGTTCAGAAAGATAGGAAGTTATAAAATTTCATTCTTCAGACTAAATGTAAAACATGAAAAGCAACATACAAAAATAAAACAATGCAAAACAGACTTCTATTCACAACATCAAGTAGAATGAAATTATCTGGAATTAAATCAAACAAGGACTTGAAAATTTGTAATAAGAAAACATTGCTGAAATATATAAGGAAACCATAAATAAATGGAAAAATATCCCATCTCGATGAGCTGAAAGATTTAAACTTTAAAAATATTTATGCCAGCTAAAGTAACTGCATATTGAATTCAATTCCTATTAAAATGGCAATGATGTTTTTTTTCAAAAACAGCAATGCCCATTCTCATATATTTATATGGAATCTAAATGGACTCTTTATAGGCAAATTAAGTTTCATTTTTTTAAAGATGAAAATATGGGATTCACATTTTTTGATTTTTAAACAGTTGCATTGTTAATAGTAATTTAAAGAATGTGAACGCATAAAGTTATACATACCAATGAGATAAAATGTAGTATAAACCCTTATACATGTATAAAATGCTTTTTGATGAAAAAGTCTAGAGAATTCAGTGAGTCATGTGCACACTGGTGGCAGTGATAAATGGATTTGTACAGTTATAAAACAAAGCAACAGGTGTAGATATGAATTTGGGAGATAATGGTGTGAGGGGAGATCTTGAGGCAATTGAAGGTGGAGAAATCTATGATGTTATAATCATATCCCATTGTACACCTCTATGAAATTTTCAAATAATAAATAAAGAATACTGAAGGGAATGAAAAACAAGTAGTCTAAGGATTGTATAGAGTTATCCAAAATGTGGTTTACAAATAAACACATGAAAAGATGACCAGCACTACACCTTAAGAAAATACACATCAAAACTATGAAATACTAGATGTTATTTATGGCTATTATCAAAAAAAAGAATTTTTTAAAATATGGAGAATGTGTATTGGTGTAGGAAAGTAAAATGGTATAGTTATTATGAAAAACATGTTTCTTCAAAAACTGATTTAAATTTATCACATGATCCAGCAACTCAATTTCTGAGTCAGTGACCCCCAAAATTGAATGTAAAGCTTTGAAAAAAATGATTTACATTCATTTTCATAACAACACTATGAACAGCTCAAAATGTTGAAACAACTCAGTACTCAATCACCCACATCTAGATGAATTGATAAGCAAAAGATGGTATAATATTACTCTCTTTAAAAGAAAAGAAATTTGGAAATGAGCTAAAATGTGGATGTGCTTTGAGGACAGTATGCTAAGTGAAATGAACTTAAAAAGATTCACATTCATGAGGAATTTAAGATGATCAAAAATCATAGTCTTAATTTTACAAAGTGAATATAGTTTGAGAGATAAATTTGGTGAAGATTCAATATCATTATTAATGTATTTAATAACATTGAGTTGTATACCCAAATTGTTTAGGAAGTTTTAGGTTACTATTATTTCACTATAATAAATAACTAAATAAAATACTATAAGAACAACTTGAAGTGAGATAAAGATTTTGTCACATGCATTAAAGTGGAATGAATACTTTACTTGCATAGCTGTAATGTAAAAAGGAATTCTGTAAGCAAATACATCTGCTACCAAATGTAAATCTAGGAGTAAACAAAGATAATATGGAGCAACAGGAATTAATATTTGGGTATCTAACCATTTTCATTATCAAAGTATTTTTCAAAGACTATTATCTATTTAAAGCAAATTAGTGACAATATGTGGTTGTGCTTCAGTGCCTGGTGCAGCAGAAATGAAGTTCAGATTAGAGGTCCCCTGGCTTTGCCACTCTGGAGCATTTTACTGCCCTGTTGAGAAGGTTTTATTAAGGAAACTTAGTGTTGGAATTTCACAGAGTTTACATATGATAAATGCTCAAGCAGTGCAAAACACATAGGAATTTTCCCGTCATTGCAGTAAGAAAACAGCACAGTTTGTGCAAGGCTGTGGCCACTTGCCCACTAATAGACTTCCTTTGATGCATGCACAAGCAGGATGAGGGATGAGTCAATGTTTTCTAGCATCCCAGAATCAGGTGTCTTATCAATATCTAATACTGATAAGCAGATATCCACTCCCTGAAGCCTCTGCAATAAAAAAAACAGTGAAGTCAGTTGACTCTAGTGAGCCAAGCACTATCTTCCTCAAGGGATAGCTACAAAACCACATATTAAGGTTTATAACATATTGAAGGAAGTAGATAGTAAAAATAACAGCAAGATCAGAGAGAAGAAATGCACTTATACTATTAGTTTTATCACATTTAAAAAGGTACCATATCATTGTTTAAATTGTTTGTGATAAGTCCAATTGTACATTATATCCCCAGGTATAATTTCTAAAGTATTATAATAAAGAGCTAATGATTAATAAGCAGAAAATGGGGATAAATTAGAATCACAAAATAACAGAATACATTAATATGGTGCTCTTGTTAGAACAGGAAACTGGTTCTGTTATGAGCACAAGTTCCCAGAAAAACGTGCTTTTTGGTAATCAATCTCAGGTAAGGCTGATCAACTGATTAGAACTTCAATGAATGTGGAGAGTTTGGAATGTTGCAGAACCAAAGCCTAATTACCATTTATCTTGGGCCATCTTCAGCACCCTAAACAGCCACTCCTTGCCCACCTCTGTTTCTGATCTAACATCATGTAACTAACAGATTAAAACCTTTTAGAATGTATTAATTTAGCAGACCACCAGGACTCACCAATCCAAAAGCTAAGAATGACATCAGATAACATCTGAGACCTGTAATAAAAATCCTCCCCCTTCGCTGCGACACGCCTACTGAATGCATCCACCAATGTATTTGAAAAGTGTCTTGATTTATGACTTTTCTTTACTCTGTTACTATAAATATGTAAGGCAACTGTTACCATGCTAGAACATGGAATTTGGGGTTACCGGAATCTGTGTTCCCAGCCATGGTCACTAATACTTGGCTCCAGAATAAACTATCTCTTACCCCTTTGAGGTGAGAGCTTTGCTTTTGCATTGACAGCATCCTAGAATTGGCAGAGTGCATGACATTCTCACAAATGGTCATTGTCCCACAATTTAAGGGGAATAGTCTATTGACTATTTCCTAGTGCTGTAGCTGACGTTCCATTAGAAAGGAAACTTGTTACAGTTAATATATTATACATTCATAAGGTTACATAGGAAGTAAGTCTATTTGACTATATAATTATAGAAGTTTTTTTAAAGAAATGACTTTATTAATAATAGGAAAATTCAAAATTTCAATGAATAGCCTCAATCTATTCTTCCTTAGATTTACATAGGCCATTCATTTCAAGATTTTTCTGATAAGGAAAAATTATTTTCTGATAAGGACCCCTTTTCTGATTTCCGATCTTCCTGTATCCTCACTCGGTAGACACAGGGAGGCAAAAAGAAAACTTCCTGAGTGTGTTGTCCGAAATTACAGATAAACCCATGATAAGAGGTGAACCTTCACCTACTACCCAAATGACTTATCTCAAATGCTTTCACATGGAGATTAGGTTTTAGCATATATATTTGGGAGGCTGGGACACAAACATTCAATGAATCTCAACCTAATATAACTAAAGTGATAAAAATAAGGCTTCAGTCTTCTGAATTTTCTCTTGTCAAAGAAGTTAAAATTCATTTTATGAAACAGCTGTAAAATTTTTTAATTAATTTAGGCCTGTGAGATAATTTAGCACATGCACGCTTTTGAGGACCGGAGTTAGATCAGGTTGAGGTGAATAATAAAAGACAACCAACTTTTGCAAGCTGTGTGCTTACCTCTGCATGTGCACCATAGGGCAGGTGGCACTCTCCACTTCCTACATGCAAACACTTAAACAAATACATATTAAAAAAATTTTAAAAAGCTAAACAAGATTTGAGAATTTGACAGCTTTCAGTGATTTATGCTTGTTATACACTTATTCTTATCTTTATTATAAACTTCTTATTTATTGCAGCTGTATATATGTAGTCACATGAGTAGGACTGAGCCTTCATATCTGTGAAAGATCTATGTTTTCACCTATCTTCTTATATCCTCACCTGGTAGACATAGGGTGGAAAAAAGAAAACTTTTCCTGTGTGTGTCTATAAATAGCCTGTTACCTCATGTCAAATAATATGAAAAGGTTTGGGGCTGAAGAGACGGCTCAGTGGTGAAGAGCAGCTGCTGCATTTGCAGAGGACCTGGATTTGATTACCAACACCTATGTTGAGGAGCTCTCACAACTGCCTATAACTCCAGCTCCAGTGGATCTAATAACCCCTTCTGGCCTCCATGGATTCCTGCACTTAAGTATGTATACAAACACACACACACACACACACACACACACACACACTTAAGAAGTTAAATAAATCTTTAAGATATGAAAAGGTCTGAATGTGTCTTTATACAACCTTGAAACAGGGAGAAAGAGGGTCCCCTAGAGGGTTCTTATTCTCATTCATAAAAGAATTTAAGAATGGACCCAGATAGAAACTTTTACATTTTTATTAGAATCTCAAAGAAAAATCCTCAGAGCTGGTGAGTTTGTAATCTTGGCATGAAAGCCATGCAGGCTTAGAGCATGCATAAAGGTCAGACAAGTGGCTGACTTGCAGCCACATGGCTGGAAGAAGGAAGCTTTAGAGACAAGGTGAAGAAACACAAGACGCTAGAGTCAGCCCAAAGCCTTAAAGAAAGCATATTTAGTAAGAAAGGCATGAAGAAGAAAAGGAGAAATTACGCTTTCCTGAAGAGTTCAGTAAAACGGACAGACTTGTAGCAACCTACATGACTGTGGCTGGTCTGGAAGTTCTACGGGGACCTAAGTGAAGAAACACAAGACGCTAGAGTCAGCCCAAAGCCTTAAAGAAAGCATATTTAGTAAGAAAGGTATGAAGAAGAAAAGGAGAAATTACGCTTTCCTGAAGAGTTCAGGAAAACGGACAGACTTGTAGCAACCTACATGACTGTGGCTGGTCTGGAAGTTCTACGGGGACCTAAGCTAGTTCCAGGCAGAAATACTCACTACTTAATTAACACACCAGGTATTCTAGCCATCTATTTAGCATAACCTGCCTTCCTGGGAGTGGTTCTATCACCAGGTAATTGATCAGTGAGACTGGAAAAATGGGTACTCCAACAGATAGACTAGATATTTTTATAGTCTGGACCAGTTAATTTATGGGGCTTATTAATATACTATCATTCCCTCTCTGAAGAGGTAACCCTAAAATCTTTTAGGGATTAGGTAAGAGCTCCCAAATACTTTTAACAATTTTGGCCTTTGGGACAGAATAGGTTGCTAAAAGGCCCATGGACATTTTGACTTTTAGCCAAGAAAGAAACTGACTACTTTTGGGGGGGATCTTTTTACTGTAACTGACTAGCCAATTTCTACCTCCTATTCTTATCACACCACCCTCTGAAGAGGTTTACCCAAGTTGCTGATAGGGAATTGGGACACAGACCGATCTGGCTTCTTCCATCCTGAACAGGGATGCAGGGTGAGGCAAATGGGTTAACCCTGCAGTAGGTCTATCTAAAAGACTCCCAAATTGCATAACTCTTAACTAGAGGTTGGAAAGAAGGTCCTTGACTGGTGCCTAGGAGATGTGAAGGAGAAGTAAAGGCAAGAGAAGTTAGTATTACATGTTTTAGACAGGGAACCAGAAAAAGTCAGAACAGGGAAAATTTTAAATGTCCAAATCAAAGTCCATTGTGATTTCTAGATGACTGCTTCCAAAAGAATCCATCTACTGGGTTCCTCCACATTTTTCTTTTGTCTGGAAGGATGGACTCCAGAGTGAACTCTGGATTTGTATTCAGGCACTTTGATAGCTGTTGGAGTGGCTAAAATCAGTGTCGGTTGCCTCTCAAAGGCTTCCAGATAGGGACAGAAGACAAATTTAGCCATCATTTAATTTTTTTTTCAGCCCTAATGGGACTTTTTATTTATTTATTTTTTTTAATTAAAAGAAACATTTCATTACAACAGCATTAACCTATTCAATAATATTTTTCTGAGCTAGGGTACATCTCTTTCAAAATTGGCTGTACATTTCTAGGTTTACAAATGAATTATTACGCTTATACAATCTTTTTCTAATTATAATCTCTATAAGACATAAAATTAAATGAGGTTTGAACGTTTAAAAAGATCTCCAATTCGTTGTCAAAACACACAGATTCATACAGAAAAATTCATTTTTAATGCAATTGACACTAAGATGCACATGTATTTCTAATCTCTATAAATCTGATTATTACTAGTATATATATGACTATTACGGGTCACAGTCGCCCACCTTCTCAGCTCCTAGGCATCTGAGCATGAATACAAACTTGTCAGGTAGACAGCCTTCCTCTCCCACTAGAGACTCCATACTCTGCTATCCCTGCCACTGTCCACTGTGCTGTCAGCACTCCCATCCATTCCATCCTATCCTTTGGATAGAATTGGGGTCTGCTGTTCATGTTTCCAGTAGTATGTTGGGTTACTGTCTGGAAGAGCCTTTATCTATCATGGCCAAGTTTTTACTCTTGAGGTCATTTGAGGGTCTGTTCCTCAGGGGTCCCAAGGGCTTGGGATGAGCCCCCGGCTCCTTTCTTTTACCAGTTCCATCTATGTGAAGATAAGTCAAAGGTCCTGCTCGACCATTGTTGGTTTCTCTTGGAAGCATGGAGGAAATGATTCCTCTGTGTTGACCCTCCTCTTTATAGACAAGACACTGGTTCAAGTCCATCTGGTGGGGTCACCTTGGCCTCCTTGATCAAGAGGTCAGATGACCCACCACCATTACAAGACATTTTGCGAGATGCTCCTGGTCCCAGGGAACTAATCGACCTAGGAGGGAAGGCAGCAAAAAGTGTCCTTTGTATCCCTCTGACCCAATTAGTATACATCTCAAGGTATGTCTGTTAAACATCCAAGAAGGTTAGTTCCACCACTCTGGCATTGTTAATTACTGTGTGTCCTGCAGCTAAATCTTGGGTAATGACCAGTTGGTCTCAAATAAACCTTATCTAGAGACATATTTCTTGATCTGTTATGTATAATTTGTCAGGAGATTGTAGGAATAATATGGTTCCCTCTGGTTTTGGTGACTAGCTAGACATTGTTTCTCTCTTGTATCATCTCAAACCTCTATCGTGGTTTTCCCACTTAAGGTGCCCCCAATTCTCCCCATTGCTTCCTTACTAATACCCTTGCTCCTATGAGCCTACCTCTGTTGAGCTTCTTATTTCTCCTTATCCCCTATGTTCCTCATATACCCTTCCCTGCTCCCTGCCTTAAACTAACCCAATTTTCATCCATATCTCCTTTATTAAGGCCTGTTACCTACTATTCTTCTCCTTCAGGTTATTTCTTTTCCTTTACCTCACTGTTTCCTTACCCTTGTCCTGGTTCCTGCAGTTATATCTGTTTGCATACTTATTTCTCAGAGTCTGATCCTAGGATCCACATATGAGGGAGAACATATGTCGATTTTTTTTTTCTGAGTCTGTGTTACATCATTTAGTATAACAGTTTCTAGTTCCATCCATTTACCTGCAAATTTCATGATTTCATCTTTCTTTACT
>NW_008331140.1:2939111-2956124 GCF_000622305.1 Nannospalax galili
TGGCCCAATTCCAATGTGGGTCAGAAGTTTTCAGACTTTCTCCTTAGGTCTGGAATCTTCTAAGAATGCTTTTGGCCTCCGGATCTTGGGTGTTGGACTGACCTGAGACCCTGGCAGTGGCCGTGCCACATAGGGATGCAAAGGCAGATGGGGTGGGAAGAAGCCCCAAGATTTCCCAGGGAGTGGATTGAGTAGCTAGGTTGTACTGGATGCAAAGTATCATGGAGGGAAAAGGTAAGCCTCGGAGCCCCAGAAAGAGGCTGGCAGCCCCAGCAAGAGGCTGGCAGGTGTTGCAGGACTAGGGAAGTGGAGGGAGGTGAGGGCGGGGCCAGGTCCAGAAGCGGTGCCCCTGGGGCCCAAGAAAGGCATTAAGTTGGTCTGGGTGAGAAGGGTCAGGAAGCAGTATTTGTTCCCCAGGTGTCTGCGGCCCCAACACTAGGAATGGCGCAGGTCCCAAACTGGGAGTAGCAAACAGCGGGGGAGATGGAAGGGTGAATGCGGCTTGGGGTGTCAAGGAGTGGTTGGATGAGCTATAGACTTACCCCAAGAGGCCTGAGGATAGGAGTGCAGGTTAGGAGAGTTAGCCGGTGGTGCAGGTCCCGGGACACAGAGAGAGGTGAGGGCGGGGCCAGGACCAGAAGCGCTGCTCCTGGGGCCCAAGAAAGGCACTCAGTTGGTCTGGGTGAGAAGGATCAGGAAGCAGTATTGGTTCCCCAGGAGTCTGGGGCCCCAAGACTAGAAATTGCGCAGGTCCCAAACTGGGAGTAGCAAACAGCGGGGGAGATGGAAGGGTGAATGTGGTTTGGGGAGTCAAGGAGCGGAGGGCTGTGCTATAGACTTACCCCAAGAGGCCTGAGGATAGGAGTGCAGGCTCCATCATTTAATTTTTAGGCTAGAACAATAGTGGGTTATCTCCCTCAGCTGTAGGTGGGTACTACAGCATTGCAGACCAAGATTTGAAGTCTTATATCTGAGTGGCATTGTCTTACTAGGAACAAACACATCAATGACAGATAATTGTCTAAATGACATCTTATAAGAACTTAAGTCTAATGTCTGGGATGCGTAATCCTTTGAACTCTTAAAAAAATATACTGACGACTTTAATCTTAGGTTATACTTTCCTTTTTGGTGTTTAAGACCATACAGTTGGCCCAAGTAAACCAATTTATTTTTACTTCTAAGGTCATTTGAGCATCTGTTCCTCATGGGTCACATGGGCTTTGGAGGAGCCCCTGGCTCCTTTCTTTTACCAGTTCCGTCTATGTGAAGATAAGTCAAAGGTCCTGCTCGACCGTATTCCTTTGGCTAGAATTGGGGTCTGCTGTTCATTTTTCCAGTAGTATGTTGGGTTACTGTCTGGAAGAGCCTTTATCTATCCTAGCCAACAACTTGACTGAAGGTATCGCCTGTCTGGCTTTGTTGTTTGTTGAGTAACTTTTAGTTATGTATATGTATGCTCTTATGATGTTATGTTGGCCCCTTTAATCTTTGGTTATACTTCCCTTTTGGGTGTTTAAGGACATACAATTGGACCAGATAAACTGATTTGTTTTTACTCTTGAGGTCGTTAGAGGATTTGTTCTTCAGGGGTCCCATGGGGTTGGGAGGAGCCCCTGGCTCCTTTCTTTTACCAGTTCCGTCTATGTGAAGATAAGTCAAAGGTCCTGCTCGACCCTAGCTGGCTTCACTTGGAATGGATGATGTATTTCCTCTGTGTTGAGCCTCCTCTTTGTAGACTGGACATTGGTTCAGATCCATCTGATGGGGTCTCCATGGCCTCCATGAACAGGAGGAAAGGTGACTCACGACAGTTAGAGGACATTTTGAGAGATGCTCCATAGTCCCTTGGAATTTAGTCAACCTTGGAGGGCAAGGAATAAAAATTTGTCCCTTTAAATCCCTCTGACCAGATTAGTATAGGCCTCAAAGTCTAGCTATTAAACACTCAAGAAGGTTGGTTACACCCATCTGGTACTTTTCATTACCATGTGCTATGTGGATAAAGCTTGGGCAACATTTTTAAGTAAACCTTTACTAGATATCCTTAAACTAGTTGACTAAATGATCTTAGAAATTTTAGGATTATGCATAAATTATATTTTTCTCATCCTTGATAAATCATAACAAACCTACACACACCTCTGTCAATTGCTTAGGCTTTCTAATTTTTCTGTCTATTCTGCAAATATCCAGCCATAATAATTTCATCCTAACATCTTCTAACTTTCCATGTTCTTTCCTAATAACCATGAGACATAATAATAAGTTTTCCATCCATTGTGAGAATTCTCTTCTTGGGGATACTAAGCAATGTTTATCCCATTTTAAGTTTGTAGTGTCAAACCAATGTTTGATTATATTAAAGTTTTCCTGAGGAACAAATGAATTTACTGAGCTTACTTACAGAGATGACTGAGGGGTCCCGGACGTGTGTGGGTGACCTGAGAGTATTTATTTTTGAAAGCCTTTACCCAGCATGGATTAAGTATTCTCTCCCTAGCCTTCCCCAGTTAATATACCTTAGTCCTCCCCAAATCCAGGAGACTATGTGTGATTAGGGCGAAATTACATACACTTGGCTGGGAAGAGCCACTGGATACTCAAGTGAGGGTCCAATGACCCTGCTTACCCCTCCTTCAATGAAAAAAATATGAAAGTCAACAAGCCCAATTGTGATGTTCTTTTGCTAATGGACACAGCTGAAATCATGATGATGGCAGTTGTCTCAGAAGAGAGTACTGTGTAGCATCATCTTATTGAAAGAACATGGAATCTAAATTACATACATAAGATAATGTAATGAGTTAATATTACCCGTGTACACACTGCGCTTTATAAGTTCACAAGTTAATCTTATAAAAAACACAAAACAGTTAAAAATCTTTTTTACCTCATGTAGTTTAGAGAGACATCTACCAAAACTTTGCTTTAGATAGAAGGAATCATCTGACATATAGTTATACATTATCAAATTGATGTTCACAACCTCCAGGATAATCAATTCAGGAAAACTGCCATGCTTTATAGTTACTGACTGAAGAATTCTAGGCAGAAGATTCTCTCTGTTTTTAAAAAAAATCTATCCTGTTGTTTTTTCATTAGTTAAATTTATCTTTGTATTTACCATACATTTTACATTAGTCTGTGTTAGTGACTTTCCTCATTATTGTGACTAAATGGAGAATCCCATTAACTACTTTTACTGTAGACAGTAATACCCTCTTTTGAAATTAGTTTACACCTTAGCTGTTTTCGACTGCACAGTGCATTTACTCTTAGGCTGTTTTGTTATTCTCCTTTTCCTTGTCACAGGGTCAGGGGTCCAGCCTGAACCTGAGAGTCTTGCAGAACACATCTTGAGGTAATAGGCTTGAGTCTGCTTAAGTGGGAGGGCCAATTTCATTTCCAGAGTCAGCTTCTCAGTGAGCTCAAACAGCATGTGACAATTTACCAATACAATTAATACAAAAATGCATTTGTTTCTCTTTAGAATTTAACTTAAGGTTTACATGGGACAGGAGAACTGTTGAATACAGTGACTACTAGCAGGACTGGAAACATCTGTCTTTCTTATAATATGTATACATTTGTCTAGGCAACTCTTTTTGTTTACTGGGTCCTTTATTGGGAACAGATATTGACAAAAGGGAGAACATTTGATTTTAAGAGGTCACCTTGCTTGATATTTCTAGGCTTTATTAAACCATGAATTCTTGGCAGTAAGTACCCATCATCAAGCAGGATTAGGTTGACAGAAATATCTGCCTTTACTAATGCCAAACCTGAGATCTTCTCTGGCTATGGTGTGACCAGATGCATGAAAGCTTATACCCACAATCAGTTAGTTTGTATCTATTCAAGAAGACGACAACCTGAAAGATTCAATTAGTACCTTCCTCCTTGATATTTCCCATTACAGGCCAAATTTTATATATCTAGACCAGGTCTGAGCACAGAAAGATATCAGTATCCAAATAGATCTCAGTAGGTAAGGATACAGTCTAGCACAAATTATACGACAATGGAAGCTATCTGGAATGTCTCTCAAGCCTTCTTTGTCTGCTTCTCCAGAGTGTCCTCCAGAGACTCTCATCATTTTATCATGAGTGACTATGACAAAAGGCGACACTACTGACTCAGTCACTATCACTCCATCATTGGCATGGGCTTTGGGGTACCTGTATCCTCTCCTTCCTTACTAGTGACCCTAAATAAGAGGGAGCCTGTTTGGAATTATTCACTCTTACCAATGTGACCCTCTAATACCCTGAAACATTAATGGATTCTTTCAGCATTTACCTGGTTAATATTATCCTGCCTGTGCAGGACACCACCATACATGAAACCATTGGAGTAAACATTGGCCCTGATGCATTAAGGAAATTAGCCAACTTCTAGTGATTATATAAGTTAGGAAGATTTCCTGATATGGCTCCTTTGTGGGCTGAACCTTAAATGTTCCTTCTGACCTTTTTCCTAAAAGTTCCAAATTGTTCATCCATATTTCACTTTTTAAACTAAGGCAAGACCGTTAACTCACAGCGTGAATTCCTTTGATGAGGGCGGTCAGTCTGGACTGAAAAAAACATTTCATAATTTATTATACATAATCTTGGATTAAATACTCATAACCTGGAGAATAAGGAACACAGAAAACAATGGTACCTAAAAGAACTTGCAAAGAGACAACATCACATTACTCTTTCCCTTTAGTCTATCCATGACATCATAATTAGAAAGCACCCACAGAATGATGGGGCAGGAACAAAAGCAAACATACAGCAAATGAGCATCAGAGAGAGAAATACTCTACTCTAAAGAAAAACAGGCTTAGAATCACAATTCAGAAAAGGGGAGCAATTAAGAACAGTGGAGCCTGCATCTTAAGCCTCCCACCCAAGTAGGCTATCCCTTTTAACCTCCTATTGGTGTAACTATGTGCTGGTAGCAGCTTGTCTCTTGTAAGGTTTGGTCCTGGAATATAGCAAATTCCCATGAGCTTCCCAGGTCTAGCTATCATAAAGTGTCAGCTCCCTTTGTACCTGGCTAGTCTTGAAGGCATATGTCTAGAAAAACTTTAATTTCCCTTTAGAAACTGACAAATATTCAATGCAAAACAATGAGAATTCAAAATAGTTACTTGTAGAAATCAGCAATAATTCCTTTGAAATTGTTAGGTAAAGATGTCATTTAAACAATGTCAAAACCTAAAAATAATTCCTTTTAAAAATCCATAAATATTTCTAACAATGTAAAAACTTAAAAGTCATCTTTAAAAAAATGGTAAATATACCACAAAGGAAGTTAAAACTCAAAGTAATCCCTTTTACAAATAGACCCAATGTTAAAATCTAAACTCCCATTATGAAGATCTGGCATTACTCCCTTAGTCTGACATAAAAATGCATTGCTCTCCTATGAGCCCATCAAGAAACTAAACCAAAAATAAATTGCGCAAGAATTAGGACATATGATTAAATGTCTGCAGTTCAGGGAACTCCTAGGTATCCCTGCTCCCAGTAGGTTTCTGGGTATTGCCATTTTGAACCATGCCATGTGGTTGGATTAAGATGGTGGCAAGGTCACACAAGTCACCACCACTTTGAAAATGTCACTGTCCAAGAGGGCAACCAAGCCATGTGACTGTCCCCATATTGATGATGTCATCAACCAAGGTGAAGACCAGGCCACATGTTTGCCTCCCTCTTGGTGAGGTCAGCAGCCATGATGGCGACCAGGTCACATGGCCATGTTAGTGAGCACAGTCCCATAATAAATCAAGCCCATCCCCCACCAGGATATAAGCCCTGTGGGATTCACATACCTCACAGATTAAATGTAGACAGTAACCATTTTTACTTTTACAAAGCACCCTAGTTAAGCTCCAGATCTCTTCATTCCTAGATACAAGTGATGCTGGAAAAGACACTCATGAAGGCAGCAGAAGGAACAGGGTGCTATGTCCAACACATAAATCACTGAGTTGTTGCTCTGAAAGCAAATGTCTCAAGCACGGCTTCTGACTTTTCATGTACAGTGAAATTTAAAATGCTTAGATCTAATTAGAAAAGCAGCTGCCTCAGGACCACATGTCCTGAGCACAGCTTTCTTGATGTCCAACAGGGCCTAAGATAAAAATTTGAGCCCCTCTGCTTGAGAAAATTTCAGGGAAAAAATGGCTTTTAAAATGTTTTTTCCGTTTGTCCAGGGGGCAAGTGGCCTTAAATTTTTTTAAATGCTCCACCAAAGCCACCCAACCTCTTCATCTTAAGCCCTAATTCCTGTTGGCAAGATAGCAAAATAGATAAGGTTCACCTGCTAGCTTAAGAGCCAAATTCAGTGTGTTCTTGAAAATCTCTGCATAAGCACCAAATAAATGTTACTAGAATTTTGAGGGATCCCATCATGGTCACCAATATGAAACTGGGAGAAAGAGGGTTCCCTAGAGGGTTCTAAGTCTCATTCATAAAAGAATTTAAGAATGGACCCAAATGGAAACTTTTACAATTTTATTAGAATCTCAAAGAAAAATCCACACAGCAGGTGAGTTGGTAATCCTGGCAGCTGCCCTGAGGAGGTGAATAGTGGGAAGAAGGAAAGAAAGCCATGAAATCCATGCAGGTTTAGAGCCTGCACAGAGGTCAGACAAGTGGCTGACTTGCAGCCACATGGCTGGAAGAAGGAAGTTTTACAGGAAAGGTGAAGAAATACAAGATGCTAGGGGCAGCCCAAAGCCTTAAAGAAAGCATATTTAGTAAGAAAGGCATAAAGAAGAAAGGGAGAAATTATGCTTTCCTGAAGAGTTCAGGAAAGCAAACTTACAGAGAACTACATGGCTGTGGCTGGTCTGGAAGTTCTGTGGGGACCTGAGGTATTTCCAGTCAGAAATAGTCTCTACTTAACACACCAGGTGTTCTGCCCATCTATTTAGCATAACCTGCCTTCCTGAGAGTGGTTCTATCACCAGGTAATTGACCAGTGAGACTGGAAAAATGCGTCCTCCAACAGATATTCTAGATATTTTCATAGTCTGGTTGAGTTTTTTTTTGGGATTATTGATATTCTATCAACATTTCTTCAGATAGGTTAAGAGATGAAGAGGAGCACAGTTTCCCTTACATGATGATATAAAGTGGTGATGATGAATGTGTTGCTCTAAAAATCATTTAAGTTTGAACATAGAGAAATGCTTTTCTAAATCTAAAGAATTGCTTAGAATTTTAGGTATATGTTTCTTCACTGTAGATCAAAAAACAAATTGAAAAATGAATCATTGGTTACTTAAGTATACACAAAGTGTAGAAATTAATTTCCTTAGTAAGGACAGATGAAAGATGAATAATATTGCTTCAATTATAATAGCATGTCAATATTTTGTGCATTTTTATTTAAAAATGTCAGTGAAGTGAAATGCTTTATACGTTTATAGATAATGTTGTGACAGAGAAGAAAAAATCAATAGGCCTGAATTCATGTTATTGTTTGTAGGAATATTGGACTAAGATTTGTTGAAGATTCTTCAAATAGAAAAAAACTTTTAATGAGGTTTTGTATGCTCTCATGCAAACCTATCTGTTTCTTTTCTGAAATAGACTACCTGTGAAAACCTAAGTACTGATACTTATTGAAACAACTGGAATTAGTTTTATAAAAGGAATATCTTTACCAAGATAATAAATAATTATGTTCCTAGCATGTTTCCACATAAGAACAGCAGATTACTTTATGTCTTTGTACCATAATGTTTTCTATTCAGATACCAGATGCGTAAGGAAGTGCCATGAAATATAATTATTTAATACTATGTTAGAATCATTGAAAATATACATATTTCTGAAGTGATATTTGACAAGAAATAAACACTCAAACTAACATGACTTATGGTTCCACTTATACTTCATTTTGGTCACAGTAAATGGCACACATGTCATTATATATTTATCTTAATAACATGTCTTACCTCATGGAATACTTTGTTATTTACTTACTTATAGATTTTGCATTGCCCTTTTCATGGAAATTAATGTCCAAAGTATTTTCTAAACCTTGCAATAAAACCTATGGAGACTGGAGAGATGCCTTCGTACTTAAGAGCACTTCAAGGTTCAGTTCCAGTACTCAGGTCAAGTGAATTACAACTGCCTAAAATTCCAGCTCCAGGGAGTCTGACGTCCTACAAGCTCCTACATGCATGTAGTACACACACCTACACTTAGGCACATACATGCTTGCAAAAAATAAATATTTTAAAAATTGATACAGGATATAAAACAAGTATATTGATAATTTTTTAAAGAGTAAAAGTAGGAGCATCTGACATATAATGTACATATATTAGTGGGATGGGACACAAAAATGAAATCGCAAAGAAAGAAGTTTTGTATGAACCACATTGTGCCATTTTATTCCTTTATTTTAAAAGCTGGAGGTTTCTCAGTGGTGGCTCTGAAGCAGAAAATCTCATATAAGTACTTTTTTGCAGCTCTATATCTACTTGATAATAAAAATTAATCCTTGTCACAAATGAAAAAGAAAGAACTTATGCTGGATCCTATGGAATAGTCTCTAAATGGCAAAGACATATGCTTAGTGAAACATGCCAGACAACATTCCAGTGTTTCTTTGTATTTATCCTTTGTGATTTTAGAATCTCTTTATTTAATTTCCTCTTCCTTGGGGGAGATAATGCCTTACTGTAAATATTATTGATTTGGCTATACAATGTTCAGGAAGGTCATATTTTGAAAGCTTGATCCTAGTTACACTACTGAGTGGTAGGCACATGTTGAAAAATCAATCTTAAATTCATCAATGAATTAATCTAATGGTGAATTTATAGTTGAAAGGTCTATTAGGAATAAAAAGCTCATAAGAAGATGTACGTAGCTGAGGTGTGCCTTTGAAGGAAACATGTGGTCCTTACACTCACCACCATGCTCCCTCTTTTTTTTCCACATGTTCAAGTCACAATGGTGATTCTGTGTAAAAACAATGACTCAAACAGATTATTCACTGCCAAAATCATGATCATAAAGACACCTTCCTCCATGAGAATGTTTACCTCAAGCCATTGTGGAGGAAAAACGTCGACTTACATATACATATGACATATCATTAAGTACATAAAACATATCCACATATGCACACATTTTAGTATATATTAGCATATGTATATACAAATACATTTCCACTTTTCAAGATCATTCTAACATATATCTCTGGTATACATCAAATAGTGTAAATCTGTTTCTTTCTGGAACACCCTGATAAGCATAAATATGAACATACATAGGACTCTGGAAAATGGGATCTCACCCACTGCTTCTCTATTCCACAACTGTTTGGCCTCAGCACTTACAATCTACACCACCCCTACCCAGTCCCCTAATAGTCTTGGACCCTGGCCTGCTCCAATTCCTCTGCCTTGAAATCTCTGGAGTAACTTCCTAACCCAGACTACCTAAACCCCCTAGCATACAGATTGCTAATTAATTAGGGAAATTGCTAGTAATTAGGGAAATGAAAATTTAAAACACTTTAAGATTTCATCTTACACATGTCAGACTAGCTAAGATCAAGAGAACAAATGATATCAAATGTTGAAGAGGATGTGGGGAAAAGGGACTGTTCATCCAAAGAACTCATCCTATTGCAGAGACACTTGTACAACCATGTTTGTTGCTTCTCTTTTCACAAAAGCTAAGAGATGAAAGCAACATAACTGTCTCTCAACTGACGAGTGGATAATGAAAATGTGGTACATTTGCTCAATGGAGTTCTACTCAGATGTAAAGAAAGATGTAATCATGAAATTTGCAGGTAAATGGACAGAACTAGAAACTTTTATACTAACTGAAATAACAGACTCAGAAAACAAACAAACAAACAAACAAAAATACCCAAAACAAAAAACAAACGATGTATGTTCTCATATTTGGATCCTAGCACCAAATCCTTATAAGTGAGTATGTATCCAGACATAACTACATGAACAAGAATAATGAAAATGAACCAAGGTGGTAAAGGAAAACAAAGAACCTGAAAGAGAAGAACAGTAAGCAGCAGGTGTTACTAATGGAGATATGGATTAAAATGGGGATATTTAAAGGGGGGTAAGGAGGGTTATACAAGGAACCTTAGGGATAAAGGGAAAGAAGGAGTTCAATAGAGGTAGGACTGTAGGAGAAGGGTATTATCAAGCGAGAAATGGGGAAAATGATAACTTTAGATGGGGAAATCATGGTGTAAGGGTTAGACAATGAGAGAGATAAATAATGCCTAGCTAGTTTTAAAAAACCAGAGGGAACCATATTAGCCCAACAACCTACTGTCAAATTATACATACATTATCTCTACATGAGTCCATATGTATATCTAAAGGCTACATAACAAGAAACAGTGCCAGACAGGAGATACTTTCCTTTGATTTGTTGGCCAGGGTGGTCCAAGAGACTCCCCAAATTACTCAGGCTATTGCCAGAGCCCTTGATGGCCTCCCAGAACCTGAAGGTAAGATCCTACTGCCAAAGACAGAACAGAGGTAGAACACAGGATTTGGAAAAATAGAGCTGCAACTGACCTGGAAGCCACTTCCCCTGAAGGTGAGCTCTCAGCTTTGGAGCATGTTATAGAAATGCCAAGGGAAAACATCAATAGATGATCCATCACTAACTTCAAGACCAAATAACCACATCATTGGCCAGCACAGCATACATCATTGGTGTGTACAACATTGGTACACCAATCTTGGGGGCAATCAAGAGCTATCTAATTTGACTAAAAGCCCACTCACAGGGAGGAAACTCAAGTGTGGTACTGTAACACAACACATGGTTCGAATGGTCATAGATCTTAGAGAAAACCCCCAAACTCTTACATTTCTTACTATGTGGCAAACATGTATTCTTATATTTACAGACCAATCCCAGTTACCACTCATCAAAGAAGCTCATTTTGCTGCAGTCAGAAACTAATAGAAAGAACCACAACTAGTCACACATGAACATTGTCTATGAATTTCCCAGGCCTAAGTGACACATTTACAATGCAACCTCTAAAGTTAAGGCTCATGGAACACAGGGCAGGGATAAAGAAGAGGACACAAATGAATCTTTCAGTTCTCAATAATGAAGCTCCCTCATGCAGCGGAGGGCCAGGAACACAAAAGGTCACAAATAGCCAAGGTGTAGAGATCAAGAGTTAGCTGAATGATGGTACTTGGAAAGGATCTTTTCCTTAAACCGCACCTACCCAAGGCTTAGGGACCATTGTGGAAACTGGGGCAGAAAAATTGTAAGAGCCATGGAGAAAATGTATGACCATGTGGAAACAGTGTCCTACATGCTACTGAGAACCTGATCATATGATTCTATAGCAGTGGTGTCACATACAGAAGTCCCATGCAAACTCAGACAGACAATAACCCAGCACAGAACTAGGAAAATGAACAGCAGTCCTTAAACTGCCTGAAGGAATGTCGGCAACTGATTGCTGCTAGATGAAGAAGAGCTGATCTTCCAACAACCCATTGGGCCTTAACAGGGATGACAGAGTATATGGGCTCCAGTGGGGACAGGGGTATAAAGGTGATTAAGATTGTTTGAGATGTTCTATAGGAAATACACAAAAATTCAATTATATATGTGCATATATACATATATGTATATATATACATATATGTATATATGAAGTGTTCAACATCCTTAGTAATCAGAGAAATGCAGATAGAAAGCACATTAAGATTCCATCTTACCCAAGTCAGACTTGCTAAGATCGAGAGAATGAAAAACATCAAATGCTGGCAAGGATGTGGAGAAAGGGTGACGCTCATTCGTTGCTAGTGGGAATGCAAATTTGTGCAACCACTATGTAAAGCAGTGTGCAGAACTCTTAAAAAAGTAGAAAAGAACCCACCATATTATCCTTGGTGGGATATAGCACTCCTTGGTCTTTGGTGTATAGCCAAAGGATTCACCCTACTTTAGAGATATCTGTATATCCATGTTTGCCGTTCTCTTCACAATAGCTAAGAAATGGAAACAACCTAAATGTCCCTCAACTGATGAATGGATAATGAAAGTGTGGTACATCTACTCAATGGAGTTCTACTCAGCAGTAAGAAAAGATGAAATTATGAAATTTTCACATAATTGAATGGAGTTAGAGAGTGTTATACTAAGTGAAATAACAAATGCAGAAAAGCAAATAATATAGATGTATGTTCTCCTTCATTTTCAGATTGTAGCACCAATCCCTTATACGTAAGTAGAAATTCCAATGTAATACCTGGATCCAGGAAAAGGGAAAGGATACATGGAGATAAAGGGAAAAAAAAAGAACCTGAAGGAGGACAGTAGGGAACAGAGGTTACCAGGTGGGAGATGGTGAAATTGGGAGTATTCAGCAGGGAGGAGAGGAGGGAGGTACATGCAAGGGGACATGGTGTTGGGGAGGGAGGGAATTCAGGAGAGGGAAGATGATGGGAGGAAGGTGGTATTGGGGGGAGAGTGGGGATAATAGGGGAACTGTGACTAGGGAGAGAGGGAAGAGGCTGAATGGGAAAAAAAGGGGTATAGAGGAGGTAGTGATGGGGGAATGAATGTGGGAGGGGTCTAAATTTGATTAAGAACTATTGTATAAAAGTTTAATAAAGATTTTAAAAAGAGACACAAAATAAGACAACAAATTGTCTGAACATTTGAGTGGCTTGGAAAGAAGAAAGAAAGAAAGAAAGAAAGAAAGAAAGAAAGAAAGAAAGAAAGAAAGAAAGAAAGAAAGAAAGGAAGGAAAGAGAAAGCAAAAGAAGGAAGGAAAGAATGGAAGGAAGAAAGGAAGGAAGGAATGAAGGAATGAGTGAAGGAAAAAAGGAAAGGTAAAGAAAATGCTATATGCTATATTTATATGTTCTCAGATGAGTTCCAGAAAGAGAAGTCTGATTGAAAGCCAATGTTTCATATGAACATTGTGATATATTGCCAAATACTTTATTTAGAAGTTGTAATTCTATTTGAAACCTTCAGTTTTGTTCATTTATCTTGAGGCAAATTTACAAAATCAGATTATTTAATCTTGTAATGAAAGTTTTATCACTTGGAATTACTGCTCAAATGAATGAAAGCTTAGTGATTAGCTTGTAAATTTAGGTAAATTGCTGTTAATAATGCTGGGTTATAAATTACAATTTGAAATACATTTAAAAGAGAATGTCCATACATAATTCTTTAACTAAAATTAGTACCTGCTTTATAATAATATAGAATGGATAATTACCCCCATCAGTTTTGTCACAATTGATACTGCCTCAACTTAGATACCTTTCTAGAGCCTATCTAAAAATTGTTATTGGTATTTGAGGAAGTAAGTGTGTAGCTCAGTTGGTATTGTGCTTATCGATCATGAATGAAATTCTGGGTTTGATATCCAGAATCAGATAAATTGGGTGTAGTCACACACACACACACACACACACACACACACACACACACACACACTGTTCACTGTAGGGGAGCACTTGGAAGGTAGAGACAGGAGAATGAATTTAGTGTTCAAGGTCATCCTCAGCTAAATAGAATTTGAGGCTAGCTTGGGATACATGAGACCTTGTCTTAAAAAAATCATTAATATTTGATTGCAATTCATAATGGCAAGGAGATAAAAATAGCAAATGTAAGTTGTGCTTAAGAGTCTGAAATATCTTCCAATTACTCATGTGTTTCTTCCAATTGCTCATGTGTTTTAACATGCTGATGGCGCTAGAATAAATTTATTATGAATATTTTTATCAAGACATCAGGTAAAAAATGATTGTATGTAGTTAAGTTTGGCACTTCCTTTTTCTTATTCGTAATCTGTAAAATGAACATTTCCTCCTGATACTACCTTTGAAATAACTATGAAACTTGCATACTCTTCTACTGCTTTGTCAAGGCTAAAGACAAACTGAAAATACTTCCCATTCACTAAAAAGTACCATATGAATGACTAATTGAGTGTCACACAGCATCTCTTTTCTGTGCTTTGCACAGAATCAACACAGATACTTTTCTGCTTGAAACCCTTAACTGGATGCTGCTGACTACAGGACAAATTCTAAATTACTTGCTATACTGTGAAATTTCTACTGTTATTTGTATCAAATTTTAGACTAATGTTTATTTTAATACTTCCTCATAAACACATGCATTTTAGTCACAAAGGACAGCCTGAGTGTCCCTATTGATTATGTACTTAGCCTTTATACTCTCTTCGGATAAGTATTTGTCAGAAAATGTTTGTATCATTTTATTCTGATTATATAGGAGTTCTATAGAATTTACCTCACTAACACGCCATTTCTTAAGATCATTTGATCCTGAAGGTAAATTTGCAGTTCCCTCAACCTTGTTCTCATAGTTTGTTTAAGCATTTTAAAATAAACATAATTTTAGAAACATTCTGAATTCATAAGTAATCTGAACTGAAGGTACAGATATTACTCATATACCTCCAAATATTAGCGTCCCCTAGTAAGGAAAACCAGCACCACAGTAGAACATAGCACAACTAATGAACTTGATTGCCTACAGTTTGAGTACCTGTTACTATCCCAAAGCCTTGTGTTTCCATGCATGAGCCTGTGCATCCATATAGTGCTCCCACTCCTGTTGTGACTAAAATTGACCTCTGCAGTTATGCACATTAGTGACTCTAGCCCAAATTCTTGTATTTTTAAGTTTTGTTAAGATGTGAAGTTTTATATATGTGCGAAGTCTGTCCAATTTTGAAAATGACAGACCTCTTGGTGACCTAACCAATTTTGCAGAACAAGAACAAAGAAATATTGTCAGGTTTTTCTTAAAGTGTAGAGTGGTCACTTTCAGTTATCTTAAGTGATGGTTCTGAAGCCAAAGATTTAAGGGAGTTTTCAATTTTTTTAAATTTGTTTTTGTACCCCCATCCCCACCTCCACCCTCCCATAGTCCACCACTGGAACCAATATACTCTGTCATCCCTGTTAAGGCTCAATGTGTCAAGTCAGTTTCCCCAGACGTTCCCCAGTGCAAGTCCATCCACTGTCTAGAGTCTCTTGTTTTAGAAAGATCAGCTCTTCCTCACCTAGCGGTAATCAGTTGTCAGTCTTCAGATAAGATTGGGGCCTGCTGCTCATATCTGTGGTTCTACGCTTTGTTTTTGTCTGCGTGAGTTTGCATGGGACTTGTGTAGGCTGACATCATTGACATCGAATCATATGAGCAGGGTCCCAAGAGCTTGTAGGACTACACATGCATGGAGTTGTCATAGATCTTAGAGAGAACCCCAAAATTGTCACATCCCTAGACTAATGTAATTTCTTTCTATGTACAAAATATCTATCCTTATACTTACAAACAAATATGTCAGTCACCACTCATGAAATAAGCACACTTTACACCAGTCAGAGGCTATTACAGAGTACCACAACTGGTCAGACACAGACATTGTCTATGAATTGCCCGGTCTAAGCAACACATTTACAACTACCTTTCTTTTATTAACTCTTGGTGAGTATGTGTATGATTTCTGTATGTGCATGATTGTGTGGCAGTGTGGGAGCCTTATGCATTTAAAACACTTTTGGAGTTCAGAGGACAATCTCAGATGCTGGCTCTACCCCTTCCATCTTGCCTGAGAAAGTCTCTTGTTTGTTGCTGCATACACAAGGCTAAGTGGTTTGCCAGCTTCAAAGGAGTCTCCTTTATCCATTTCCTGTTTTGCTGGATAACAGATGTGCAATAACCTCAATGGCTTTATGGGTTCTAGGAATCTGAACATAGTTCCTCACACTTATGCTGCAAGAGCTTTATTTACAGGACGTTTCCCCAACCTTCAATTAATATTCTTGTCAAAATATATTAAAAAGTCTGCTTTTGAGATTATTTCCCACAGATAATTTTATTTCAAGATGCCTTTTTGTGTCTCTGGCATTGAAAGCTCAATATCTGCTTTACTTGAAATGAGTAGTAAGTGAGCAGGTGAGTGAATGAATGAACAAATCTTGACTTATCACAAGTTTACAGATAACACACTAAGGATACTCTGCCTTCTTTTCATGGAAGTGAAAAAATTCACATTACCCAGTTTTTTTCACAGCCAGGGAAAACATATGTGACTTGATAAACAATGAAGAATACATCATACCTTTTTTCCTTTTTTGGGGGAATAATTGTGAATCTTATACAACTATAAGCTCTCACTTCTATATCTGTAGTAAAAAATTGTTTATTTAGTTATATATTCAGTTCTTTTTCATTGTGAAAATATAATACAGTGACTAAAAATGAAACTCAACATTTCATTACGCCAACTCATTGTGAAGTATATTTAAAATATTAAGCCAATAGTCTTCAAAACTAAAGAACACTTTTAATGTGCAGAGTAATAAAGAATATACAGGACAATCAAATTTGTAATATAATCATATGGAATGGGGAAATAAGATTAGTGGAATGTACATTGAATACATTTCTCAGAGTTCTCTGTTTTGAGCAAATAATAGATTTGTGAAGTTTTATGATGTTCCTAAAGGAAACAAATATTCATTTACCAAAGGAAACACTAAACAAGTACTGGTAGAAGATACTCCTCTGAATGCAATGGGAAATACTGTTAGGAATAATAAATGGAGCTTTCTGCCATTATATTTGAAATCAGGTGAAACAAACCTATAAAGAACAAATAAGAAGACAGCACAAGAGCAAATGTAATAAATGTTTAAACAAGTGTCTTGAAATATTACAGGGAACCACAGAAAAATTCAGTTACTAATTTCAGTTTGAAATTAATCGGAACTGATTGAGGTAAGGGATAAAGGATATGTTGAAATGTAGAAAGAAAAGTCAATGCAATTACATGGATATTCTGGCATTAGAAACTAGTTATGGGAAACATTTAAGCATAGCATTTAAGACAACCTGTGAGGATTCCAGCTTTATGCATTAAAACCTCGGTTCCATACCTTCATGCTTTGTGCACTTCAGTAATTCCGATATATAT
>NW_008331140.1:2956196-2963202 GCF_000622305.1 Nannospalax galili
TTACAAATAATATATATTATATAAATTTTTACTATACAAAGGAATATATATATATATTAGTAATGGACACATCTATATAATATTTAGCAGTTACTGGCACCACCAAGACCATGATACAATCTTATTACTGTATTATGAACAGCAAAATTAGAACCTGGAATATAGGTTCTTGAAACTATTTGGATAATTAATCTATGAACAATTTGAAAAAAAAGGAAAACTAAGATAGTCAATTCAGAGAAGGTACTAAATGCAAATTTGTGGCACTTGGGTATTATTCTATAGACACTGGAAATGTAGAGATATACTTATTTTTGGTACTGATAATTAAAATATGAATTAAGTCCAAATGTACATAAATGTTATTTCTCAACTAATAAAATTGACCAGTTATTTATACTATCTGTATTCAGTGTTATTATCATCTTGATTTCATGATAGCTTTGAAGGAATGCTCTCTGCACTTCACACCCCAAATTTCTATGTTTAAATGATTAATTCTATTTTGCATCAATTATTTTCTAAGGGTAAATGATTTTTGCTTCCCTAAAATGTTCCACACAATGTAGTTCAAGCAATTCATATTGTCAAATCTCTGTAAAATGTTCATTATAAGCATGTATTCCCCTTCCAGGAATACTTTCTGAAAGAATTAACACTGAAAAACTCTCCACTCACTTTTTAAGTATCTCTTACAGGAGCTTTGCTAACGTTGTTAAGTGGTGACAGAAGCAAAAATCAACCACCAAATGTTTTATTGGGTTATTATTGTTCAATTAGAAAAAAAATGTAATATAAAATTCAACAATTTTTAACAAATGTTCTAATGTTTATTCATATACAAAGCAGGCTTTCACATTGGGGAGAAAAGTGAATAAAATACAATAAATATCATGTAGAATTTCATTCCTCAGTGTTATCAGAGAATCCATGATTGCAAGCTGATCTACTTTAGCTTCTGTTTTTAACAGATGGCAACATTTAGTCTTCAGAACTGAATTATCCAAGCAGCTAAGTAGAATCCTGAGACATTAAAAACTTTCTAATAGTTTCGAAAAATATAATACTGCAAAAGTAATAATTTATATTATTTCACACTTCTTTTTCAAGGAAAAGGCCAAAATCAACATCTGAAAATATGATATAGGTTTCTTATCATTGTTTTACTTCAACAATTCAAGAGATGTATTACAACAAAATCTTACAGAAATTGCACAAGGAATATGTAACATCAGAATAAAATGGGCGTACAATTCCAAGAGAAACTAAGAAAATTTTAGTGAAACTGAAAACAGCTTGGGTGTGCAGGTTCCATTACAGATGCGTCATTTAGAGTTGGGTATCTCACAGACACGTATTCTCTCTGTGTGACCAGTTGTGGAATTCTGTAATAAGCTCCATGTGTTACAAAGGAAGCTTCTTTGATGAGTGGTGGCTGGCATACCTGTCTGTAAATATAAGGATTCATATTTGGCATATACTAAGAAATTGTGTTTTTCTAGAGATGTGACACACTTAGGGTTTTCTCTAAGCTCTATGACCTCTTTAGCCATGTGTATTTGACTGTGTTTACATTGCCACACATGATTTCCCTCCCATTGAGAGGGCTTTAAATCCAATTTGGTAGTTGTTGATTATCCCCTAGATAAAAGGGCCACTAATGCACCAGTGTAGTTTGCTGGGTCAGTCATGGCTGTGGTTGTGGAGCATCTACATCTAAGAGTCATGGTATTTCGTGGAATAAGGGATACAGAGAATGCTAATGCATCTCTACTCTCATCAGCAAAACTTTGTTATGCAGGAGAGGGCAATGAACACAAAAGATCATAACTGGTCATAGTGTAGTGAATAAGAGACTGCAGAATGTGGATCCCTTGACGTGAATCCTATTTTAAATTTCATTCACCCAGGGATCAGGGACCTTTATGGAAATGGGCATGGGGGGGTAGAAAGATTGTAGGAGCCAGAGGAGGTGGAGCTGGATCATTTGAAAACAATCTTATAGGCTTCTGGGTACTTGCTCATATAAACTTACAGAAATGGTGACAGCATGCAGAAGCCCCATGCAAACTCAATTGGACTAAAACCAACATTGAACTGTGGGAAAAATCAGCTTGCCATAACTTTGGTGAGGAATGATTGACAACTGATTACTGCTGGGTGAAGGAGAGTTGATCTTCTTTAAGGATGTGATTCTAGACAGGATGAATAGCCTCCAGTGAATGAATTCACACCAAAGGGACATCTGGGCACACAAAGTTGACTTAATAGGCATATATATATATATATAAGGGATAAGTATAGGGAAAAGGGGCTCTAAATATGATTAAGATGTATTATATAAAGTCCACAAAACTTCCAGAAAATCTAATTAAAAAATATATTGAATGAAAACTTCAAAAGTCCAATAAAATAGAAAAACAAGCTTGATGTTCTATGCACAAAATGAAGAATCAGAACATTAAAATATTTAATAATGCATGCAGCACTGAGAATAAAGTTAAATATTCTGAATCTGTGACAAATTATATTGCATTAGGATGATGAAAATATGTCTTACTAATAACAACAATTCAACTCCATCAATCCTCAAAACCCAAAATAAACAGGATTTCTATTTATTTGTTAAATTTCAATAAAACTAAATGTTATTCTGTCAACTTTCTCAGAAACATGATCACCATGCTCTGGCTTAGAGTATTTTTGCCTCTTCAAAAAGTTAGTCATTGACATCTATATGCAGTCTCCATTATCACTGAGGAATTTGAAGACAGATAACGAAATTCTTGCAACACCTCTTATATATCTCGACCTTGAGATATTGCTTGCCACTTTGTTCACTCCCATTGAATTGAGCTGTTTTCATAGCACTGAATAATTTAGAGGTCACTTGTCAATATAGAAGGTACAAGTAAATTCAATGAGAAGTAAATGTATTTGCTAATAAAATGTATTCAAATACATATGCTCTTCTTACTATTGTCTAAAAACTACTGCTACCCAGAATGTTGCAATGTTATACTTTTTAAATTTTTATTTATTATTTTTATTTTATGTGTATGCATGTATTGCCTGCATGTAGGTAAGTGCACCCATGTCATGCAATGCCCGCAGAGGTCAGAACAGGCTGTCGAATTCCCTGGGACTGGAGTTAAGGACAGTCGTTAGCTGCCATGTCGGTGCTGGGATTCGAAACCAGGTCTTCTATAAGAACAACCAGTGTTCTTAACCACTGAGCCATCTCTCCAGCCCCAGCAATGTTGCATTTTTGATATTAACGTTTTATTTTTTTAATATTTTCCAAATTATAAAGACAATGGCAATATGGAAATGAAAGATCTATAATATTAATCCTATTAAACAGAATGTAAATGATTCAAGGACTACTCTCCAGAGAAGCATGTATTTCAGAAAGTGAAAGTAGCTCTCCTCTCTTTCCGATTTCCATGTATAATAAGAAAAATAACTGAGAGGAATGAAAAGAAGGCTGTGGGGAGAAATGGAATTAAAGAAATGAAAACTGGCAGGTTCGTTTTGTAGAGTCTGCACATCGCCTATCTTCGTTTAATTTCCTCTACTGACCTCTTTTTCTATCATACTTCAGTTTATTCTTATAGTCTATTTTCACTTGCCTAAGAACATTGAGAGGACTCTTATTTCACAACTTTCATGGGAGGAGAAACTCAAAGACAGAGATACAGAAATCTCAACCTTAAGAACAGGACTTACTAAGTGTAAGAGCTTCTGAGTTCAGGTTTTAGAAAGTTTGGTTATTGTGTGTTATGAGTAAAGTAAAAATTCCTAATTGAATTTACATATACTAACAATGAACAAGAGAATGTCTCAATTATATAAACAGTAACATTTATAATAAAGTAAACAAAATAATGTAGCAAGCAAGATTCCACAAAAAAAGTACAAAATGTATGGTATAAATGACCAAACTCTAATGAAGGATGTTAAAGATGATGTAATTGACATGTATTCCATTTTCATGAATTAGAAGATTTAATATGGTTTTATTAGAAGTTGTCTCTAATTCAGTCTGCAAGTTCAACATGTTTACAAACAAGCCCCCAACAGGAATTTTGATAAATATTAGCAAGATGATTGTATAACATGTGAGAATATCTAGAGAGAATAAAATGGCCTAAAATCTTGAAGTAAGAACAAAATGAAATTGCTATCAAACCTTAATATGAATTAATGATTAAGAAGGAAAATTGTACTTGTGTAAATATAGATATACAGATAAATTGGGTGAGACAGAGCATCCATTGCCCTAAGTCTAGTTAGTATTTCATAAAGAATGGAAATAATTCACAGTAAAAAAAATCTCTCCGAAAAAGTGCAGCAACAATTGGTAAATCACATGCCAAAACTATAAATTTTGAACTATACAAAATAACCTTAAAAGTGTTAAAATGGGGTGTGTTGGTGCATGCCTTTAATCCCAGCACTCCAGCACTCAGGAGAGAGAGGCAGATGGATCTCTATGAGTTCAAGGCTATCCTGGTCTACATAGTGTGTTCCAGGCTTGCTGGGGCTACAGAGAGACCTTGTCCACAAAGACCAAAAGAAAAGTGTTTAAGATGTACATAGCTCAATATAAAATTTAAACCTACAAAACCATAAAATAGCATGGTATTTATGATTTTCAGGGAATATTTTCTGAGAAAAATACCCCTAGTATAATTCATAAATACAATTAACATGATTTTTTCAAAATGAAAGAAACTCAGTTCTGTTGACTGTTGAATGGATGAAAAGACAATTTACAGAATGCAATAATTTATTTGAAAATTATATTATATAATACACACACATATATAATATGTAATGCAATTACATCTTAAATTCATACAGGATTTCCAAAATTTAAACATTAGTTCAAATGATGATAATATGAAATATTTTAGCAGACACTTCTTCAAAGTAGCTGTATAGGTTGTAAGTGCATATAAAATATATTCAACAGACTTAACCAGACTTTAAATATCAATGACCTCAACCAAGTAGTCAAAACACACAGAAGAGTTGAATGAATTAAGACAGAAAATCAGTCTATTTCTTTTCTACAAGAAACTTGTCTCCTCTTCAAGAATAGATAGTGCCTTAATGTGAAAGGTTGGTAAAATATTTAAGGAAGTGTCATTAAGAAACAAGCAGGTGTTGCAATTCAAATATCTGAAAAAATAGATTTCAAATTAAAAATAATCAGAAGAAATAAAGGTCACTTCATTCTGACCAAAGGAACAATTGACAAAGAAGACATTAGAATTTATGAAATTTATGCACCAAATTCTAGTATACCCAATTTCATAAAAACAGCACTACAAGACTTCAAGACAGTTTAACCACAACTCAGTAAAAATAGTTCACTATAATACCTCAATCTCTCCAATACACAAGTCAACTGGACAAAGCAAAAACAGAGAAACATCAAAAACACCTGGATTAAATAATATCATACCTCAGATGAATATAGCAGACATCTACTGAAATAACCCAAGTACCAAAAAATACACATTCTACTCAGCAGCCCATGGTAGTTTCCCTAAAATAGACCACATAATGTGGCACAAAATAAACTTCAACCAATACAACCAAACTGAGAAACATTCCGTGTATTCAATCAGACTACAAGGTAATATAGCTTAAATGAAACAGTAAAAGTAACTTCAGTAACTACACAAACTTAAGGAGATTAAAGAACGCACCCTGGAATGATGAATAATTCAAAGAAGTATTCAAGAAAGAAATAAAAGTATCCCTTATGATGAGCAAAAATTATCATTAAAGACAAAAGAATATATGAGACATATTAAAGTCAGAACTAAGCGGGATGCTTGTAACTCCAACTGGCTACATTAAAATATCAGAAAGTGCACAAATAAATGACTTAATTGTACAACTCATGAATCTGGAAAAGCTAAAACAAAACAAAACAAAACTCCATGGAACAGATAAGAAAAAATTTTTTTGTTAATCAGCAATAATCAATGAAATAGAAAGAAAACAAGAATCAATGAATCTAAGAGCATATTTTTTGAAAATATAAACAAGTTAAAAAGATCCTTATCTGAAGGATGTACTTAACTGAAAGAAGGAAGAACAATTCAAATCAACAAAATCAGAGACTGAACGAGAAACATCCCAACACAAAGCAATAATATCAAGATTATAAGGGAATACTTTAGAAACTTATACTTTATTATATTATAAAACCTATAAGAAGTGGACAATCACTGAGATCACTAAAACCACCAAAATTAATCCAAAAAGAAAATAACAGTTTAAACAAACCCAGAATAAGTAAGAGAATCAAAATAACAGTACAATTCCTCCTAACTAAAAACGCAAGACCCAAATGGAGTGATAACAGAATTTTACCAGAAATCAAAGAAAATTTGCAAACAGTAATACTTAAACTATTCAAAATGATAGAAAGAGAGAGAGAGCTTCCACACTCCTTCTATGAAGTCAGAATTACCCTATTGCCAAAGTGAGTAAAACACACAACAAAAAAGGAAAGCTCTAGGACCATATCCCTAGGAAACATAGCTGCAACAAAATACTCACAGAACGTTTACAGAAATGCATCAAAAAGATCATCCACTATGATGAAGCAAGATTGATTTAAAAAAGGCAGGGATGGTTCAATACACATAAGCCAATAAGTGTAATAAATCATACAAATAGATTTAAAAATGAAAATCACATATCATCTGAACAGATGCAGAAAAGGATATTGACAAAATTTGACATACATTTATAGTAAAAATTCCAGAAGGAATTAGATAGGACCATTAGATAGGTCAACAGGCCAGAGACTTAACAGAGAGACATCTGAATTAAACAAAACCATGTATCAAATAGACTTAACAGATATCTACCAAGTATTCCACCCAAACACCAAAGGACATACTTTCTACTCAGCACCCCATGGAACTTTCTCCAAAATCGACCATATACTGGGGCACAAAACAAAGCTCAGCAAATACAA
>NW_008331140.1:2965111-2965336 GCF_000622305.1 Nannospalax galili
TACAAGATATAGATGTAGGAAAGGACTTTCTAAACCGGACACCAATATCCCAGGAAACAAGGGCAAGAATTAACAAGTGGGACCTCATTAAACTAAAAAACTTCTGTACATCAAAGGAGACAACCAAGGACACAAACAGAAAACCCACAGAGTGGGAGAAAATCATCAACAGCAGCACATCTGATAGAGGTTTAATTACCAGAATATATAACGAACTTAAAAAAC
>NW_008331140.1:2965831-2966223 GCF_000622305.1 Nannospalax galili
GGAGTTGTTTCAGTTCATTTATTTTATGATTGGCACATTTGGCTATCAGTCCCCCAAGCTGTTTAATGCCAAGAATGCACTGAAATAAGCCGAGGATTTTTGTCCTACAGTCTCAAGATGATAATCTTGTAAGATGTGCTTTCTTTTAAGTCACATGTCTTACGCTTCTTCCAACATGCCTTGTCTCCATAAGGCTATTTCACACACCCACTCCTTGGCATATACCCAAAGGACTCATCCTATTGTAGAGATACTTGTACCTCCATGTTTGTTGATGCTCTTTTCACAATAGCTAAATGATGGAAGTAACCTAGGTGTCCCTCAATTGATGAGTGGATAATGAAAATGTGGTTCATATATACGATGGAGTTTTACTCAGCAATAAAGAAAGA
>NW_008331140.1:2967181-2991937 GCF_000622305.1 Nannospalax galili
AAAATCACATATCATCTGAACAGATGCAGAAAAGGACATTGACAAAATTTGACATACATTTATAGTAAAAATTCCAGAAGGAATTGGGCTAGAGAGCAACTTAATACAACATAATTAAGGCTATATAAAAAAACCATAGTCAATACCATTCTAAATGGAGAAAATTGGAAGCATGACCAGTAAAGTCAAGAATCAGACAAGGCTGCCTACTATACCCATTCCTTCAATATAGTACTTAAAACTGTAGCTATAACAATAAGACACGAGAAGGAAGTTAAAAGGGTACTGAGTGGAAAAGAAGAAGTCACAATATCCCTTTTTGTAGACAATATGAATATCTAAGAGATCTGAAAAATTCCACCAGAAAAACTCTAGAAATTGTCAATGCTTTCAGAAAAGTTGCAGGTTCCAAAAAATTTAACCTTTTCAAAGACAAATAACACACAATCAGAGAAAGAGTTCAGGAAATCATTTCCATTCAGAATAATCTAAAAATACCTACAGATAAACCTAACCAAAGATATTAAAGACATCTTTTAAAAACGGAATTGAGGAAAACATAAGAGCATGGATAGACCTTTCATTTTCACAGATAGATAGAATTATCATAGAGAAAATGACCATCCTACCAAAACCAAATAACAGATTCAACTCAGTCCTTCAAAATCTCAGTGATGTTCTCCACAGAAATGGAAAAATCCATCCTAAAGTTCATATGGAAACACAAAAGACCCCAGATAACCAAAACAATCCTGATCACAAAGAGAAATGCTGGGGAGATTACAATATCAGACCTCAATCCATGTTACAGAGATGCAGTCATAATAATAGCATGGTATTGACACAAAAAGAGACTTGTAAATCAACGGAACAAAACAGAACACACGAACATGAGTGCATATAATTACAGCCACTTGAAATTTGACAAAGGTGCCAAGAACACACAGTGAAGGAAATACCACATCTTTATCAAATGGCACTAGCAAAACTGGATCTCACATGTAGAAGAATCAAATTAAACTCATACCTATGACCCTGAAAAAAAAGTCAAGTCCAAATGGATCAGAGACCTCAAGGTGAACCTTGAAACTGTTAGAAGAAAACATAGGCAGTACCATAAAATATGTAGAGGAATGGACTTTCTAAATTTGACATTATTTACACAGAAATCAAGGTCAGCTATCATCAAGTGGAACTTCATTAAACTAAAATTCTTTTGTATAGCAAAAGAAACAACCAATCGAGTGAAGAAGTCTGCAGAGTGGGAGAAAATTTTCACTAGCTATAATAATCTGACAGAAAATTATTATACACAATATTCAAGGAACTCCAAAAAAAAAGATGCAAGGAAACAAATGAAGAAATTTAAAAATAATGCTAACTTACTCTTGCCTTTACTTCTCCTTCACACCCCCTATTCATCAGTCAAGGGCTTTCTCTTCTCCCTACAGATAAGAGTTATGCAATCTGGGACTCTTTTAGTTAGATCCATTGAAAGGGTACCCCAATTGCCTCACCCTGCGTCCCTACTAAGTGTGGAAGAAGCTAGAGCGGTCTGCATCCTGGATTCCCTACTGGCAAATTGGGTAACCTCGTCGGAGGATGTTGTGACAGGAATAGGAGGTAGGAATTGGCTAGGCAGTTAGGGTAATAAAGACCCCAAAGAAAAGTAACCAGTTTCTTGGCATAAAGTCAAAATGTCCTTGGTACTCTTAGGAACATACTATGTTCCAAAGGCCAAAAATATCAAAAGTATTTGGGAGCTCTTATCTAATCCCTCAAAGATTTTTGGGTTACCTCTTCAGAGGGGGGAATGTTAGAGCAGCAAAAAGCATCGAAAGAAGAAAGAAAGAAAGAAAGAAAGAAAGAAAGAAAGAAAGAAAGAAAGAAAGAAAGAAAGAAAGAGAGTACCTCTTCAGGGGGTAATGTTAGAGTAGCAAAAAGCCCCATGAAGGAAGAAAGAAAGAAAGAAAGAAAGAAAGAAAGAAAGAAAGAAAGAAAGAAAGAAGAAAGAAAGAAAGAGAAAGGAAGGAGTGAGTACATGGGGGGAGTTTGAGGGAAGGGAGTAGGCATAATTTTGATCAAAACACCTTATATGCATGTATAAAATTCTCAATAAAGTATTTTTAAAGTTAAAAAATAATACTTGGCTATGGGTCTGAACAGAGGCTTCTCAAAAGAAGAAACAAAATTTTGATAATAAGCCCTGCTTGGTGGCACATGCCTTTAGTCTCAGCACTCAGGAGTCAAAGGCAGGTGGATCTCTGCGATTTTGAGGTCGGCCTAGTCTACATAGCGAGTTCAGGCCAGCTAGGGCCTACAGGAGGATCCTGTTTCAGACAGAAAAAAAAAAGGATAATAAGCACCTATATACTTTTCAACATCCTTTGTAACTGGAAAAATTCTAACTACTTGAAGATTTCATTTATCATAGTCAGAATGGGTATGATCAAGAGAACATATGACACCAAATGATGAAATGAGTACAAAGAAAGGAGAAACTTTGTCCACTGTTGGTGGGATAGTGAAATCGTGCAACCATTGTGAAAACCAGTATGGAGAACTATTAAAAAACTAAAAATAGATCAACCATAAGATTTTGTCACTCCTCAACATATCACTCTTCAACATATACCCAAAGGATTCATCTTATTACAAAGATACTTACACAGCCATGTTTGTTGCTGCTGTTTCATGATAGCTAAGAAATGGAAACCACTCAAACATCCTTCAATTGATAAATGGAAAATAAAAATGTGGTACATTACAAAATGAATTTCTACTCAGCAGTAAAGAAAAATTAAAAACAAGCAAAATATTTTATGTCATTTGTGAATCTTATTTCCAAACCCTTATTTATGAGTATATATACTGGTGTAACTGCAGAAGCCAAGAAAATGGAAAGGAACCATGGGGGTAAAAGGAATTAAGATGCTTGAGGGGTGTGTATTAGGGAGAAAGGGAGGAAGGGTATACTTTACCTGGGGAGAGAGTAGGGAAGGTTATAGAGGGGGAGTTAGAAGAGAGCTAAATAATGCTTAGATTATATGAGAATCTAGAGGTAAATGTTTAAAGTAATACTGAAGTATATATATATATCCAGATAGGCATCTCCATTTGAGTTCTTGATCCGGGTATTCCAAGGGACTCCCCAAATAACAGTCTATTGCCATAGTCCTTGATTGCCTCCCAGAATTTGAAAGTAAGATCCTACTCCTCAAGACAGGCCACACTTTGGAAACAGAACTTGGAGAATGAAAACTGAAAATGACCTGAAGACTATCTGTCATGGAAACAGAAGATTGTATGTAAGCTACTAAGGGAGAAAACCAATCAGTGGTCCTTCTCAGCTATAAAGCCTAATAAACAATGAATGACCGAGCAAACTATAGATATTGGTCCAGCAGTGGTACTTTTATCTTGGGACTAATCAACTGTTTTCTAATTTCAATTCTTCCTGGTTCAGTGGCGAGGGGGTTGTGCATGGTACTGCAAACATAGCCAAATACACATAGTTGAAGAGATCATAGATATTACAGAAAAACTGCTTTTGCAAAATTCCTAGACCAACATAATTTCTTACTGTGTTCTAAATATGAATCTTCATATTTACAGACAAGTGTACAAGTCACCTATCACTAAAGAATCTTGTTTTTGCTACAGATGGAGACTATTTCAGAGTTCCAGATCTGCTCAACTGTGGAGAATAAGTGTATATGAGATTTATTTTTTAACTGAATTTTTATGTGTTCATACAGAACATCTAAAACAATCTTAATCATTTTTATACCCCCATCCCCACTGCAACCTCTACACCTAAGGCTGATGGAACTTAGACCAAGGATAAAGAAGAGGACACTAATGAATCTCTCAGTTTTCAATAATGAAGCTCCCTCATGCAGCAGAGGGTCAGGAATAGAAAAGGTAACAAATAGCTAAAGTAGAGAGAACAAGAGTCTGCTGAATGATAGTCCTTGGACAGTATCTCTTTATTAAACTTCACCAACCCAAGGCTCAGGGACCATCGCAGAAGAAGGGGAGTAAAGATTGTGAGAGCCAGGGGGGAGGTGCATGACCATATGGAAAGAGAGTCCTACAAGCTCCTGGGAACCTTCTCACAGAACCTGCTCATATGATTCTATGGCAATGGTGTCTGTAAGATTTTTAACCATAACTGACACATCTTCAGTACAACCTCTACTCATAAGATGAATGCATCTCTCATGTCTGAGCAAAGAATTTTAGTTATGCAACAGATTTTTATTAACAGAGAACCCATAGCTGGTAAATGTGCAAAGAACAAGAGGCTGCAGACTGCTTTTCCCTGAATAGGACATGTATTTCAAATTGCCTTCCAAGGTGGTAAGTTAATTACAATGCTGAATGTATTTCATTTTATTTTAATCAAACTAAATGTTTTTGTAGTTAAAGAACACAATATAAAATGAATTGATTTTATTACTCACAATGAAATGTCTTAAGAACAAAATACAAACAGGCAGTAACAAAGTTGGTATGAACCTTTTTACATTGCTGATGTGAAAAATTGTACAGTCTGTCTAGAAAATAGTTTGAGAATTTGTGAAATATATTTTTATAAATTTTAGGACATTTTTATTTATTATAGCATTATGACACCAACATTGCCACAGGTCAACATGTGCAAGCTTCCAGTGTCCTGAAAGCCTCTGCTTCCCTAAATTCATGAGCCAGCTATGGCTCTTATAGTCTTTCCAGCCAATATTCCACAATTTTCCCTAAGCTGTGGGTGGGTGAGGCTTAATTTAGTGTCTTATTCAAGGACATACACTCTGCAGTCTGTTATTCTATCAAACTTAGCCAGTTGTGACATTCTGTGTGTACCATATTCTGTTGTATAAGGAGGCTTCACTGGTGAAAATTCATGGATACACTGGTATTCTCTCTACTCCCTATTTCACCATGTTCCTTGAGTTTTAGGTCAAGGAGTTCAACTATAGATATGTCACCTAGGGCAGGGCATCTCTCAGACTTCAATTTTCTGTAAGTGACCAGTTGTGGAACTCTGCAGTAGCTTCCATCTGTTGCAAAAAACACTTTCTTTGATGAGTGATGTACTATATACTTGTCTGTACATAATAAGGTTCCATATTTAGCCTATGGTAAGAAATTTCATTTGTCTAGAGATATGGTATTGATAGGATTTTCTATGGGAACTATGACCTCTTCAGCCATGTATATTGGCTATAATTACATTACCTCTCATGTGTTCACTCATATTGAGGGGCTTAAGTCCAAGTATATAACTGTTGATTGCCCTCCAGATAACAGTGCCACTACTGAACTAGTAGAGGTAGTTTGGTGTGACAGTCATGTTTATTCAGTTTTAGGACTCGGTTAAACCCTTGATTAATTTTCTCTTGGAGTATTAGGCTGGACTTGGTAGTAGGCAGGTCAAGGTAGTAGGAAGAAAGGGTAGAAGTCTGATCTCAAGAATCCAAGGCAAGGTCAGACTGGGGACAACCTGTGGGAGGGACTATCAAACTATGTAGGGAAGAAGACTGGTCTCTGGAACCCAGGAAAAGGTAGGTGTGGGGATAGACAGTGTAGAAGGCTGGTTTCAGGAGTCCAAAGGCATAGTAAAGTAGCTACAGTCTGTGGAAGGTCTAATAAACTAGACTGAAAAATTGAACTGGGGTGAGTGTAGATGATTAGAATGCACTGGGCTGTCTGTGCTAAGAAGGTAGTCCGGAGATCTGAAGCACAAAGAGCAAAAGTGGGTCTGTGCCCCAGACTAGAAGGATAACAATGTGGGGACTGGGAACTTGGAGTTTCTCAGACTGTAGGGGAATCAAGCACAATGAAGTGGTGGGGGCTCACAGACTTACCAGGGAAGAAGGCTAGTTTCAGGAGTCCAAAGCAAGGTGGGGGTGGGAACAGCCTGTAAAAGGTTTAACAAACTAGACTGAAAAATTGAACTGGTGTGAGTGTAGACGATCAGGACACACAGGGTGGGTCTGTGCTAAGAGGGTAGTCCAGAGATCTGGATCACAAAAAGCAAAAGTGGGCCTTTGCCCAAGGCTAGAAAGGGAACAGGGTATGGGATGGGAATTTTGGAGTTGCTCAGGCTGTAGAGGAATCAAGGTGCTGTGGGTTAGAATTTATGAAATATTTAGATGTAACGTATCACACAAGCTAGCTACTGCTCTATTTGGAATTTATTACACACACACACACACACACAAATACAACAATGTAGAATTTCTTTTACTGTAGTTCTATGTTTAGCTTGTCAATAATGGAACCATCCAAATAAAATCCAACAATGACTCAACTGATAAATGTGGGAATCAATGAAAAATTACTTAGCAACTGAAAAAGAGACAAACTATAGATACATTTAACATTTTTTGACAGTGCCAAAACCATTTATGTTTTAAATAATTGTGAAATTCACTTCAGGGATAGGGAGAGTTGGTCTTCTTTAAGGGATTGACAGTAGATAGGCTAACAGGCTTCAGTGGATGAACTCACAGTGAGGGACATCTAGGTACAAATGGTTGATTCTATAGGACTTAACATGAATGCATGAAATTGGTTGGAGGGTTATGGGAACTGCAGATAAGGGAGAGGTTCTAAATATGATTAAGATATATTAAATAAAAAGCACAAAAATTAAATTAAAAAATATACATATTGTAAAAAATATTAAAAGAAAGTGATCACCAAGATGGCCTAATTATAAATGAAATAATTTAGCTTTTAAAGTGTGCCTGCTATTCTGTTTCACAAATGCTCTGTGGTGTTGGTTTCTCTTTTGGTGTCTGGTAAACCTACCATGAGTAATACCAGAAAGGTAAACTGACTTTCCCTTTCCCAGCATTTATTAATATTCATGAAGTAGAAAATAATAATAATTTTATTCTATTCAAATTTAAAATAAGAAAATTGTTTTAATAATATTTCAGTATTTCATGAAATACATTTAAAAATATTACTATATTTTTCTCACTACAATTATTCCAATGAGACATTTTTTGAATTCTAATTCATAATGAATTCTTTAATTCTACCATTAAAATATTTCACATTTTGGCTACTCACTGTTCATATGCCAGATATTGTGTTAAATCATTATAAATTAAAGCTCACAACTCCTATGAATATTGTGAGTAATTTTATGGGATTTAGAGGGAAGAAACTGAAGGACATAAAAAAAGAGCAACTATATCTGGGACTTTGAGTTGAGATTCTCCTCTAAGTGATTCAGTTTCTGTTGGTTAGTAATAACTCACACACTGCAATGATTTGCTCTATTAAATGCATGTGTAAGTTGAATGCTAGATAATTTATTTACATGCAAAATTACTGAGACCAATTAGTCATCACTGAAATTATTCAAGATAAGTTTGAATTTTGTAATATGTGCTATAATATAGGCCACTTCATATTATCAAAATAATTGATTATAAATAGTTATAGAGTTAAACTTTGTAATAGTATCTTTCCTTCAAAATAGAAGCTTCTTTGATGAGTGGTGACTGGGATATTTGTCTGTAAATATAAGGATACATATTTAACACATAGTAAGAAATTGCATTTTTGGGGGGGATGCGACTGCCTTATATTTTCACTAAGATTTATGACCTCTCTAGCCATGAGTATTTGGCTATCTTTACAGTACCACACATGAGTTTCATCTCATTTAGTGAGTTTTAAATCCAATTAGGTAGCTGTTGATTGCTCCTAAGACAAAAGTGCCACAACTTCACCAGTGTCATTTGCTGTGATGTCATTGATATGGTTTTTAGGCCATGAAGCTGGGGTTTGACCATCAATTGGTGTTCTCCCTTAGCAGCTTGTGTAGTGCTCTCCAAAGCTATGAAAAGCTTTTTGTGAAACATACAGAGACTATTACAGAGTTCCACAATTGGTCACATGCAGACATTGTCTGTGAATTGCCCAAGCCTAAATGGTACATCTACAATGCAAACTCTAAACCTAAGGCTAACAGTACATAAAACAAAAAGTAAAGAGGGCACTAATGACTCAGTTGTCATCAATGAAGTTCCCTCATGTGACAGAAGGCCTCAAATGCCCAAAGTGTGGAAAGTAAGTTTGCAGAGTGTGGAACCTTGTACAGGACTCTTATATTAAACTCTATGTGCACAGGACTCAAGGACAGTTGTGGAAGAGTGGGCTGAAAAAATGTAAGAGTCAAGAAGGAGGTGCCTGACCATATGAAGTTAGTCATAAAAGCTCCTGGAACATTGCTCATGTGAACCTATAGCAATGATGTCAGCATGCACAAAACCTGTGCAAACTCAGACAAAACCCCAGCATAGAACTATGGAAATGGACAACAAGTCCCTATCTTAGTCAATGAATTATTGGCAGCTGATTAATGCTGAGTGGGAAAGAGCTCATCTTAATGGGGGTTGACACTAGATAGGCTGACTAAACCCTAGTGGATGAATTTGCACTGAGGATTGTCAAGAAACATTAATTTGACACTATAGGCCTTAAAACAAATAACAATGCATGAATTCTAGTGCAGGGGGGTATGGGAGGGTGACAGTGGTGAAGGGGTATAAAGATGATTAAGGTTGATTAAGATCTTCTGTATGAAATACACAAAAATCAATAACAATTTACAAACGTTAATTATAGAGTTAAACAATATATACATTTTAAATATATCAATAAAGCAACTGTAATTATAATATGTACTTTAATAACACATGTACACATTCTTATACAAACTACATAACTTTAGAAAGTTTAAACCCTCATAGTCAACTGAGGATATTATTCACCTTTCATATAGACTGTTAGTACAAAGATCTACATAAAAAGTAACAATGCCAGACAAGTGATACCTTCTTTTGAGTTGTTGGCCAGGGTAGCCAAAGGGATTCCAAGATAGCAACCCAGCATAGAACTGGGAAAAGGAACAGCAGACCCCAATCTTATCCAAAGGAATATTGACAACTGATTGCTGCTAGATGAGGAACAGCTGACTCTCCTAAAACAAAGACCTCTAGATAGTCTGACTAGATTCACCGGAAGGACAAGTAGTGGGGAATGGCTGGGGGTGCCGACAACACAGCAGACAGTAGCAGGGATATCAGAGTATAACGGCTCTAGTGGGGGGAGGGAAACTATGGGAGGGTGCTATCTGGGAAGTGGGTGTAAAAATAAATACGTGAATTTTTTTTAAAAATTAAAGCAACTTTAAAAATAATCTAACAGATGATCCTAAGGGACTTAATTTTTTTTCACTTGTTTCTAAGATTGGAAAGTTTTGGAATAAGTACATTATTCTGTCGCTCATAAGTTTTTCCAAATCACAACTATAAATTTATAAAACATTAGTTAAACTACTTTAAAAATTTATCTGGATGTTTTGTGTTTGTGTTTTGTACCAAAAAAAATCATTTTTTTCCAATTTAATTTTAAAAATTTATTTCTTAAGTACATTTAAAGAGTTGTGAAATTATATACTTAGGTGTAGTCTTGGATGAGATTAGTTGGATTATGTTCTTAGCATAACTGGCATCTTGGATGCTTGGGATGTCTCCCTCTAATGGGTGCAATCAATACTCCTTATCTTTATGTTGCTTTCTTAAATATTGTTTCTATTCTTTCCCTTTTTTTCTTTTCTTCACTTTGTGTTTCTCTTTTACTCCTTCCCTTTTTATACCTCTGCCCATGCTTACCACTTCCAGTCCCTAAAGCCTTCTGGCTAACCATACAGCAGGAATATCCATATACAGCCACATACCCATGCAGGTCAGCAATAATAAACATGTATTAATCTGTAAAAATTAAAGTCCCTGGAAGTGATTTAAGTTGAAGCTGAAAAATATCCAATCGCTTATACAGTAAAGGCAAAGTAAGAGCTGGGGCAATAAATCCTGGGTTTCAATTCCAGTTATCGGATGCTTTTCGAGATTCTTCTGCATTTTGTATCTTCAGGAAGTAGATTCTCTCTCTTGTTTGCAGGTGTGCATGTGTGTTTTTCTCTCCATTTATGAGATTATGCTAAGCTTGTATTGTGCTCTTTTCATTTGTCATTGTATTCTCACTGGAACAATGTATATGATCCAAAGTAGATATCAATTAGAGTTAAGTGAATAACCTAATGAAGGAGATGAAACAATCAAGCAGAAAGAGAAGGGGAATAAAAAAGAAGGCAGCATGCACAAAGAAATGGAAATACTTGAGCATCAGTTGCACATAAAAAGTACTTGTACAAGAAGTTGCATGAAGAAAAACAATGGCATGTAAAGGGAGCTATCACTAATAACTATATTAAAGACAAAGACGGAAACAAAAATCTCAGGGAGATAGGAGTATGAATCTTGGGAAAACCAGGAATGCATATAGATAGAAATATACTTAATCAAGCAGGTGAAATTTCTGTCCATAGAAGTTTAAGATATTTATGATAAAACATAAGAGAACACAATAGGGAAGATATTCCTTTTTCACACATTGAAATAAATAATATTTTTCAGGATTTTTTATTGTTTCAAAAAAAGAAAAATTATAAAATTCATAAAGAAATACAAAATCTTCTGAATACCCAGAACCATTCTGAGAAAGAAAGAAATCTGGAAGCCTTCCTCTCACTGAATCCAAAATACAATAAAAAATCACTGGTGTAAAACTGCAATCTATGGAATGGGTAAAGTATGTGGAGCCCTGACTTAATCCTGTAAGAGAGTGATTCTAAAATACAAAAGAAAAAAAATCTCAACAATATATTGTAACTTAACATTCCAATATCTGGTATTACAAATAACTTCAATTAAGACAGACATCCTTTTAAATGTCAAATGTTTGCTGATTTATTTTACATTGGATAATTAAATTATTTCAGATGAATGACTATACAAGGTGAAAACTTTGGCAAAATTCATTCTATACTTTTTTGCATTCATTTGTTTGGCTTTTTGTATGTTTTTGAAAAATATTTTGAGTTTTTCTGCTTTTCATATAGTATATCTCAATCAAATTTAGACTTCCTCCCCCATTTGCACCACTCCGTAGTCACATCTCCTCATGCCCAATGGATTTCATGCATGCTGTCATATATGTTAAGTTTTTCCAGTCAAGCATTTGTACCCAGATGTCCCATGGTGCAGATTCATCCAGTGGAGACTAGACACGATATATAGAGTCACTCTGTTAAAAACGATCTACTCTTAGTCACCCAGGAGTAATCAGTTGCCAGTAGTTCATCAGCCAGCAATGGGTCTGCTGCCAATTTTCTTTGTTCTCTGCTGGATTTTTGCCTGACTGAGTTGTCTTAGGTCTTGTGTGTGCTATCACCATAGTCTGAAATTCATATGAGCAAGTTTCCAGTGGCCTGAAAGCCTCTCTTTCCTTATGTTGATGAACAAACGCTGGCTCTTACAATCTTTCTGCTCCCTCTTCCTCAATGGACCCTGAGCTATGGGTTGGTGAGGTTTAATATAGGAGTATTATCCAGCATTTTGTAGCCTCTTATTCTCTAAAACTTAATAAGTTGTGGTCTTCTGTGTTGCATGAGGAAGATTTGCTGGTGAGAGTTGAGGGATGTATTAATATTTTCTCTATTCCCTGTTCCTTTATAGTCCATGAGCCTTAGAGGTTCCACTGTGGATATATCAGAACACAGTGAGTGAGTACATTCTGTCACTGAGGTACATTCTCTCAAGCCAATATTTTACTTTTTATTTAGAGAAATGTCTCACTAATTTTCAAAGCTGGAATTGAACTTTTATCATGTTTTTTGAATAGCTGGGATGACAGGCCTCAGTCAGTGAGACTAGCTGGCTTATTGTTCTTGTAGACATGTTTACAGTTGACAGTCTCAATGTAACTAAAACATGACACACATTTACAATTTTTCATGTAACTTAGCTATTTTCATCCTTTGGTGGTTTGAATGAGAATATCTCCCATAGGCTTCAAATATCTGGACATTTTGTCCCCAGCTGGTAGTGCTATTTTGGGAGGTCTTAGAAGGTGTGGTCATGCTGCAGGAAGCAAGTCCCTGGGGGCAGGCTTAGAGAGTTCTTAAGTCTTGCTGTATCTCCAGTTGCTGCTCTTGCTTTCTGTGCCTGCTTGAAGATGTGAGAGCTGAGTTTTTACTCCTCCTCCAGCCACCATTACACCCATGCCTCCCCACCATGATGGACTTACTCTTGCCACTTTAGAACTGTAAGCTAAGCAAACTCTTCTATAAATTCCATTGGTCCTGGTGTTTCTATCACAGCAACAGGAAAATTAATACACATCCCATTTATAAAACATATCTCTAAAATTATTTTATGGCATAAAATAATCAGGCTTTTGAATTTTTGACCAGAGGTAGTTATATTATGTAAAACAATTTACATTTATATATTTTCAAGAATAAGCATAAAAATGCTTGTGAAATTTATTGTGGTCTATGCTTGGTTTTCTATTCTGACACATACACATGCATATTATGTATATACTTATTTATGTAATATTATTTATTATATATACATATATATTTTTGAGATAGTGAACCTCACCCTCATAAAATCTCCAATTGTTATATATTAAGAAAGGAATTTCTTGAATAAATTTCAATATGTACCATATTTAAACTTGCCTCATCCCTAATATTTGTCATCCAGAAATGAGAAAATAAAGCTTTAGATTTTAGAAGTCTTAAGGTATATCTGTATAAATGTACTAATGTAAGAAAAATAGGCAATCAAATTTGTTTCAAAAGAATATTTTTCCTACATTTATTTATATCATGACAGCAATCTGGAAAGTAATGATAACTATCTCTAAGTACCTAGATATTGCACAGCCAAGCATGGTCTGTGGCTACAGAGATAAACCACTGCATGCATCAATAAGCTCCTTTAGCTGTCTTCTGTATCAACTACTTGTTTCACCTAAGTTAAGTTACGGATAGATGACTAAACAAGGTCAAAAGCTCTACTGCAAAATAACCACATAATATTTGGAAATAATGGGCCTAGTAGAATATGTGTTCTTAATCAGCTTCTCTTAATGGGTCACTGAAAATAGTTAGACTGCTGTGTTCCCCTATTCTTTCTTAATTCACTGATTAATTAAAATTTATGTTTCAATTCTAACATCAAGTTAGTATCAAATAGGAAATTCTTCATAAATAATATTCACTCATTTTATATATCTCCTTTAATTATGCAGAACAGCATTTCTAGCATTTTCCAAATTTTGCAACCTTTACATATTATATATATATATATATATGTATATGTATATATATATATATAAATTTAAGTCATGCTGCTTAATATCTAAATAGCAGTAGTCAGAAAACTGACTCTTGTACACATGTGCCTTGGTGTGCACTGTGTGACTCACTAAAGATCTTAAGTGCTTTTTTAAAATAGCATTTAAAAGTGCTTATTTCTCATCACCACATGTATTCCTGTTAGATGCTTATTTTTATATCTTACACATTTGTTAAGCCTTTACCTTTTAAAACAAAATACTTTCTTAAATTCTATGTTGAAAAATGAGAATGTTGTCATTTGTGTTTTAAGTTATGTGCTCACTTTCTCCATGCTTTGATTTTTTTTTCCACCACTTATTAGGCAAACCCTTGCAAATGGGTATCTTTTTTAAGACAAGTCTCCCTGTAGCCACAGTAGGTCTGAATTCACTATGGAGCCCAGGTTGGCCTCAAACTCACAGAGATCTGCCTGCCTCTTTCTCCCAAGTTCTGGTACTAAAGGCATGCGCCACCATGCCTGACTTAGTGTCATTTTGAATAGAGAAAAATAAGTAAAATTCAATCTTTATGATTCCTTTTTATTGATAAAAATTACTCATTTGAGAAATATCAAGGTCATAACTCTTTCTGAAGTTGAAATATAAGAATGCAAATTTATTTGCTATTTCAAAGCTTTAAAATAAGAAGGTAAAAATAAAACTAGTTACAACTATGTTCATCTAAAACAGTTTAAAAATACTCTGTCTTGATTTCAAACAATTAAATTTCTTACAGAATCAAGGCTTTTAAAATTATTTTTATTGAATTTTTGCAAATTTCATACAGTATATTTTGATCATATTTAGACCCCCCCCCTCTTATATCTCCACCCCAGCCCTACTGAGCCTCCCCAAATGATTTTTGGTGTGGATTAAGTCACTGGAGCCTGGTCAACATTCTAAGAATCTCACACATGAGTGAGAGTAAATCACACCTTCCCAATAGTCATCAGTTGCCATAGTTTCTCAGAGGGGCTTTTTACCAACTTCTCCATGTCTATGCTGGGATTTTTGTCTACTTGAGCTTATGTGAGACTTGTTCATGCTGTGGCCATTCCTGTAAATTCAGGTATGAGTGACTGTCAGGACAGCTCTGCTTCCTTGCAGTCATCTACCTCCTCTGAGGCTTACAATTTTTCTGTTCAATCTTCCACATGATCCCTAAACCTTGGGAGTCAGAAGCTTGTTATAGGTGCCCTATTCATGGATAAGCAGTCTGAAAACTTGTATTCACTACACATTGGCAAGTTGCAGATCCCTGCGCTAATCATCGTCTACTGTACAGTCTATGAGTACCAGAATAAACCATTAGAAATAAATGTTATACCCCTTCTATTTAGTAAAATAGTTCTATTATGCTTTTCTCCCAAGGCCTATGAGATGTCAAACCTCAGGTATGTAGAGATGATATCAGTTTTAGGTATGGGCTGCATCTTATGATGTAGATCTTAAATTCAATTAATAAGTGTTTGGATACTCCAGTAATATTTGTGTCACTATTGCACCCATGGGCATATCTATAACAGACAAGTTAAGGGTCATTCTAAGTTTTCTCTTCAGGAATCTTGCATAACCCCTTCAGCAGTATGAAAGCTAGAGCATAGAGATAATGCTTTGAAATCAGCACTACCTTGATTTCTGATTATTTGTTCTACAGTTCATGTATGTAGTGTCTTCAGCAATTGGAACTTACCCTGAAATTCTGGTGGATAACAATGAGCAGAGGCAATGATCAGTATTATTTGAGGACCTATAGGACCCTGTTCAACAGGTTCAAAAGAGGGAGTCCATTCCTGGAATTGCATCTTTACTTGGAAGACCTAGGTTGTTTAGTAGGGACAGTGTCCCATTTTTATGGGATAACATCTTTAAATCTGTTTTTATTGTATATGTATATACTTTAAGTAGATTCTATAATACTAGGTTTCCATATGGCTTTTTCTAAAGACCTTTAGTGTTAGCTATATTTCCCCATACTTTCTTCTCTGCCCTACCCTACCGTTACCCACTCTCTTTAACCCTTTCTTCTTTATTGTTCCCTTTTCTCACTTTATATTACTGCATTCTGACTTCCCACCACTCAACTCATGCTAGTTTATTAGTTTCTTGACCACTCTGGATTTTAAAACTGAAACATGCATATCTAGGAGGTCAAAGCTAGCATTCAACTATGAGAGAGAACATGTGACCCTTGTCTTTCTGGGTTTGGGTTGCCTCAGTCAGGGTGGTTGTTTCCATTTCCTTCCACTTATCTACAAATTTAATAATATCACATTTAAGAGCTAATCATGCCATTGTACAGGTGTACCACATATGCATTATGAATTCATTACTTGATGGACATCTAGGTTGTTCACAGTTCCTGGCTGTTCTGAAAATAGCAGCAGTAAACATGACTGAATAACTATTTCTACAGTAGGATATAGAGTTTTATAGGTAAATGCCTAAGATCTGTATGGCTGGATCAATAGTAAGATTAATTTCTAGCTATTTTAGGAATCTCCACACTGATTTAACCACTGACTGCATCATTTTTCACTCTCATCAGCAGTGGACAATATTTCCCTTTCTTCACATTCTTACCAATGTTTGTTGTTTGTATTCTGGAGATGAAATCTCAAAGTGGCTTTAATATGCATTTCTCTGATGACTAAAGGTATTGAACATTTTAAAAATATTTCTCAACCATTTCTTTTACATCATTAGAGAACTCTCACTTCACCTGATTGCTTCAATGTTTAATGTTAATTTTTTGGAGATCTTTTTATATTCTAGATACTAACTCTCTATCAGAGGTACACCTGGCAAAGATTTACCTCTGTATTTGAATGATAGTGTCCTTTCCTGAAATTTTTAGCTTCATGTGGTTCTATTTGTCAATTGTTGGACCTAATGCTTGTGCTATAGGGTTTCTGTTTAGAAAGTCTTTTCCAAAGACCATAAATTACAATGTATTCCCTACATTCTCCTCTGTCTTATTCAGGATCTCAGAATTTATGCTGATCCATTTAGAGTTGGATTTTATACATAGTGAGAGAGAAGGATCTAATTTCATTCTTCTACATGCCACTACCTAGTTTGCCCAGAAAAATGTTGAGCATGCTGTCTTTCCTAGTGTGCATACTTGTGAATGTTCAACCCACCTGTTGTTCTTTTATTGTTTAAGATTATTTTGGCTATCTTTTTTTTCTGTGTTTCCATATGAAATTTGATATACTTTTGGGTGGTTTGAATGAGAATGTTCCCCATAGACTCCAAGTATTTGGACATTTTGTCCCCACTTAGCAGCACTGTTTAGAGAGGTCTTAGAAGGTGTGGCCATGCTGGGGGAAACATGTTACTGGGGACCTGCTTAGAGAGTTCTTAAGTCTTGCCAGAACTTGAATTGCTCTCTCACTTCCTTTGCCTGCTTGAAGATGGGAGAACTTAACTTCTTCTGCTGCTCCTCCTCTAGCCACCTCTGCCGCCATGCCTCCCCACCATGTTCAACACTTGCCCCTTGGAATTGTAAGCACAAATAAATTCTTCCTTCTATAAGTTGCTTTGGTCAGTATTTCTCTCACAGCAAGAAAAGTAATTAATAAAACTCTTTTTCAATTTCTGTGAAGAATTATGTTGGTATTTTAATGTGAGTTGCATAGAATTCATAGATTGCTTTTGGTAGGATGGCCATTTTCGCAGCATGAACCCTATCCATCCATGTGAATATAAGGTCTTTCAATACCCTGTTATCTTCTTTAATGTCTTTCTTCAAATTTTAAAATATTTTTTATACAAGTCCTTCACTTCCACAGTTTGGTTTATTGCAAGAAATTTTTACAAATTTTGAGGCTCTTGTGAATGGGATCATTTCCCTGATTTCTTCTGTGGTATGTTTGTTTTTGTTATATAGAAACGTTACATATTTGGTGTTGTTAATTTTATATCCTGCTACTTTGCTGAATGTATTTCTCAGCTCTAGGATTTTCTGGTGGAGTCTTTATGTTATTTTATGTATAGAGTCTCATCATCTGCAAATAATGGTGCTTTGACTTCTTCCTTTCCAATTTGTATCCCAGTTATCTCCTTCATTTATGTTATTTCTCTTGCTAAGTGAGAAAGTACTATATTGAACAGGAATGCAGAGATTGGACATCCTTGTGATGTTCCTAATTTTAATAGAAGTTCTTTGTGTATTATTACATTTAATATGTTGCTAGCTGTGGGACAGCAATATATTGTCTTTACTCTGTTGAGATATTAACTCTCTTTCCCCAGATTCTCCATTACTTTTTATCATGAATGAAAGTTTGAATTTGTCAAATGTATTTACTCCATCTAATAAGAGCATCATGTTGTTTCTACCCTTAAGTCATTTTATGTGGTGGATTATGTTTATTTATTTTGGTAGATTCAACCATCTTTGCATCTCTAGTATGAAGCAAAAAATCACAGTGGGTATTATTTTGATGTTATTTTGATGCATTAAGTTTACAAATATTTTATGGAGAATTTTTACATCTATTTTCATCATATGTACTGGTATATAATTCCCTTTTTTGTTAAGTCTTTCTGGTTTTAGTATTAGATTAATGCTGATCCCATAGAAAGAATTTGGGTGTTTTATTTTAATTTTCTATTTTATGCAATAATTTTAGGAGTATTAGCTCTTCTTTAAAGGATTCATAGAATTCAGCATTGTATCCATCTGGTCCTGGGAGATTTTTAGTTACTGAATTTATCTCATTGGTTGTTATGAGTTTATTTAAATTATTTATGTCATTTTGATTTAAATTTGTTAAGCTATATATCTATCACTCTCATGCATCTATCTCATTGGCTACTACAAGTGCATTTTAATTATTTCCATCATTTTTACTTAACTTTTGTAGGCCATATATATCTTGAAATTTTTTTCTTTTAGATCTTCTAGTTCTTTGGAATATAGATTTTAAAGTATGTCCTTACAGATTTCTGAATTTCCTCAGGAACTTTGTAATGTTTCCATTTTCATCTCTGAATTTGTTCATTTTGGTGCTCTCTCTCTCTTTTTGGTTAATTTACCTAAAAGTTTATTAATCTTAATCTTTTCAAAGAATTAACTCTTCATTCCATTGATTATTTGTATTATTTTCTTTGTTTCTAGTTCAATAATGTTGGCATTGATTTTATGTCAGATGATGTTTGTTCTTGTCTTTCCAAGGCCTCTTGTGTATTATTAACTTCTGAGATGCTTCTAATTTCATGGTGTAGGCACTTAAGTCTATAGAATTTCCTCTTAGGACTGCCTTCCTTGTGTCCCACAGCTTTTCGTATGCTGTGATTTCATTTTCATCCAATTCTAGGAATTTGTAAAATTTTCTTCTTGGTTCCTACATTGATACAAATTTTATTCAGTAATGTGCTGTTTAGCTTCCAAGACATTGTGTAAATTTTCCCCTTTTTTTAGATGTTAATATGTAGCTTTAGTTCCTTTAGCTGAAACAGAATACAAGTTAATATTTCAATTTTTCTAAATCTATGGAGACTTGCTTTGTGTCCTAATGTGTGATCAATTTTGGAGAAAGTTCCATAGGCTACTGAAAAATAAGTGTATTCTTTGGTGTTTATTTGGTATAATATTTTGTAAATATCAGGAAGATCCATTTGATTTTATAATGTCGCTTAACTACCGTTTTTTTCTATTTAGTTTCATCTAGTTGAACTGTAAACTGGTGACAGTGCAGGTATTGAAGTCCCCCACTAACGGCTCTGTTGGAGTCAATGAATGATTTTATATAGTGTTCCCGTATGAAATTTTGTGCAACTGTGTGAGGTTCATATATGTTTTACACTGTAATAGCTTCCTGGTGCATTTTTCCTGTAATAAGTATGAATTGACCTTCCCAGTCTATTACTTTTAGTTTGAGGTATAGTTTGTCAGATATTAGAATAGGTACACCTGCTTATTTCTTACTTATATTTGCTTGGAATACCCTTTTCTATACTTTCTCCCTAAGGTAATATCAATCACTATTGGTGAGGTGAGTTTCTTGAAGGCAGCAAATCAATGGATTTTGTTTTCTAATCCAATTATTCTGTCTGTATCATTTAATGGGAAATTGAAACCATTAATATTTAGAGCTATTATTGGCCAATATTTATTGATTCCTGTTATATTGGTGCTATAGTGCTGTATTATTATATCTGCTTTATTTCACTGTTATGAAATAATTTATTTTTGTGACCTCTTGAGAGTGCTTGATCTTCTCTTCATACTAAAGTATTCCTACATGTATTCTCTGTAGAGCTGGTTTTGTGGACATAGATTCTTTAAATCTATTTATATGTGCAATATTTTCCATTTTCATTCAATTACAACTGATAATTTTGCACTGGAATATGTGTTCTTTCATGACCATGTAGGACATTCTTTCAAACCCTTCTCGCTTTTATAGTCTCCATTAAAAAGTCAGTTGTTTATTGGTGTGTTTTCCTTTACATGTGACTTGTTCTTTCTGTCTAACATTTTTTATTATCTTTTCTTTGTTCTGTTCCATTTGGAGTTTGGAATCTCATATGACAATGGCAGTTTATTTTCTGGGTCTGGGTACATGATGTTCTACATGCCTATTTTATCTTGATAGGTAGGGAACTCTTTCTCTAAATTTCAAAAATTTTCTTCAGTGATTTTATTATAAATATTTCCTGTCCCTTTGACCTAGTTTTCTTCTCCTGTATCTATGCCTGTGATTTGTAGATTTGGTCTTCTTTAAGTGTCCCAGGTATTTTTCCTGGATTATTTCATATTTGATATTTTCTTTATTTGAGTGATCCATGTCTCCAAGCGTGTCTTCAAGATCTGATATTCTGTGTTTGATATCCTTCATTTCTTTTTTGTTTCTTTCCTCTAAGTGTTTTGTTTGAGTTCTTGACATTTTTTATTTCACATTTTATTTCAGTTTATCTTTTTTTCTGTTTGTGATCTTTTTTTAAATAAATAATTTATTGAGTCTTTATTGAATTTTGAGTATTTAATAGAGAACATTACAATCTTAATCATCTTTGTACCCCGTCCCTACCAGCACCCTCCCATAGCTTCCCCACTAGAGATTCTGTTTATTGAATTTGAATTTTATGTCTATAATTGTTTTAGTTCTTTTATTCAACTTTTTCTTCATGTTCCCATGGTTTTCATTTAGTTTTTTATTTATATTCACTTTGAGTTCCTTGAACATATTTATAAACTAGGATTTTGAAATCATAGTATTATGTACTCAGAATTCCTCCCTGATTCTTGTCCCCCCACCCCTCCTATGGAAACTCATACATTCCTCCATATATGTTAAGTCTAATTCAGTCAATCATTTGTACCTAGATGCCCTTCTGTATAAGTTCATCCACTAGCGTCTTTTCAGCCTGTCTAGAGATCGTGGGTAAGGACTACTCTACCTCACCCTGTAGTAATCTGTCTCCAGTCATTCCCAGATTAGGGCCGACCTGCCACTCATTTCCCTTGCTCCACTCTGGGCCCTTTCTGATTGAGCTGGCATTGAGGATACTATGCAAACTCCTAAGGGAGAAATCAATCAATGGTCCAACCCAGCCTTAAAGCCTAATAACCATAATGACCAGCAGAGAAAACTACCTATACTGGGACAGTAGTGGTATTGTTTTCTGTGGATAATAAACATCTATATAATTGGATTTAAAGTCTTCTCAATGGGAGTGAACTTATGGGTGCCATCCTAAACATAACCAAATACATATGTCTGGAGTGGTCATAGATCATAGAGAAAACCCTATCTAGGTCATATATCTAGACAAATGAAATTTCTTACCATATGCTAAATATGGATCCTTTTATTTACAGATAATTATAGCATACGCCACTCATCAAAAAAGCTTCTTTCTGTGGGAGGCTACTGCAGAATTCCACAACTGGTCAGACACAGAGAATATATGTCTGATAAATGCCCCGTTGTAGGTTACATATCTGCAGTGGAACCTCTACACCTATGACTCATGGTGCATAGCAGAACAAGGGGTTGAGAGAAAAGTAGTGCAAACCTCAAGTCTCAAAAATGAAGCTTCCTTTTATAACAGAATGCAATGTAAATAGAAGGTCACAAATGGCCAAATTTTAAAGAATAAAAGACTGCAGAGTATGTGTCCCTGGATAAGACTCCTATATCAAAACTCTCCCACTCAGAGTTCAGAGTCCATTGCAAAAGAGGGGTCATAAAGACTGTAAGAACCAGGGTTGGTCCATGAGTAGAGGGAAGCAGAAGCTTTCAGGCCACTGAAAGCTTGCACATGTGAACTTGTGGTAGTGGTGGCACTGAGAGCAGCAAATAGTGTTTAACTCTGAGCCATCTCTCCGGTTACCTTGCAAAACATTTTTGCTGCTAAAAATCTTACAGAAAACAGAGGGAAGCATAAAAAATGGAGACAATCGCAATATAACTGAGTGTTTTATATTGTATTCCTTTTCTTCTTTATGTAGGAGATTCTGTAAGTCATTCATTAAATATTTTATACTACTGGGTGGATAATGATATGTCAAGCAGTATTTTTCATGTGGTTCTATGCAATAGGAAATTAAATTGCAAGCTGAATTGAATAGCAAGTGTGCCCTGATAATTTTTGCAAAATTCATGCTTTTTCTCTCATATTTATAAATCTGGCTAAAATATTGGACACCTGAGATCATTTTACTGTTTTATTTTATCTAGACTACATTAAGATCACTGCCATAAAGGTCACCCTTTTCAATTATGACTCTTTTAGACCTAATTTTAATAAAAACTGAAGAACAGAATGTCCAAATAAGAACTGTAGAGATCCTTAAAGAAAGATAGGATTAGTAATGAATGAAAAATGTATACAATGAGTAAAGCTACTTGGTCCATAATTAAAAGGAGAACATATCTAGAAGTAGCCATCTTAATATGCAAATGTTACCCATGCTGATATTTAAACATAAAAATGTTAACAAAATTGTGATGCTAAGGTTTCATCTTTGGCATACTACTGCATGCAAAGGCTGAAAGAAAAATAGTAATGTATATTTCGGGATAAACTGTTTAGCAAGGGTGGCCCCATTTCACAGATAATTTAAGCATTGAAGTTGAGTCTCTAAAAAGCTCTTATAAGTAAATAGATTTCAGATCTCCTTCTCACTTAAATCATCAGCACATTTTCTGTAATTTCTAATCAATATTATTTTGATCTAAGAAGTTTTATATGTAAAATTACATTTATTTCTCTGTTTAAAAATTGGCTTTATAAAAACATGGTGTTTATATAAATTAATAATAAAACTACTTGGTAAAATCCAGCATAATTCAGGTTTGGAAACATGCCTAAGGAGCTAAAAGCGTGTACTTATCTTGCAGAGGGCCTGAGTTTGACTACTACCACTTATGCCAAGTGACTCATAACTACTCTAGTTGATAGAATATGTGAGCCTCAGAAAAACCATGAGCTTCATTAGAGGAAGCCATAAAGGCATAAAACCATCAGAGTGGCAAAAAGGCTCTAAAATGTAAAAGTACAAAGTTTCCCCAGTGACCTAACAGCTATAGAATAAAGACCTGGCTCTGCTCATCCCTTATCAGTTAGTCATTCTCAAGCCTGAGAGGAAGTGTTTGTGGAGCCCACCCGTCTCCCCTAAGGCCATATATAACATTCCTGCCAGTTTGGGGATAAAAAATCTTGAGGAGACCTTTAAGCTGGGGCACTAACTCTACTACCCAGTAAGTGTAGTTGTGTCCCACAACCCTGGTATAACAACACCCCCCACACCCTGGGTTCTTTGTCTAGTTGTAGAAGCTTGGTTCCCGCAGACAGCCTCTACCTCTCACTGTATCTTCTTTGAATAAAGGAAGATATATTCCTTGCCTGTTGCAGGTCTGATTCTGGTTTCTTGTCTCTTACTCCTCTATCTTTCCTTTTATTTTCCAAAAATTTAACAGTAGCTTCAGGAGATCTACTTCTTTATTTTGGACTCTGAAGGCACCTATAGTCACATGCAAATACCTACCTAGAGATAGTCACACAGGCACATGCACATGATTAAAAATGAAATAAATAATTTAAAATGTAACATATTATATTGATTTGAAAATTGCATATCAAGCAATATCATTTTTCAAGCAAACATACTTTTAATTAGCACTAGCATTGTTTTTTTCTCTCTGGTATTATATAAACTGAAATATTACCAATTTAACAAAATTTAACATTAAGTTATTTTTACTTTTCCAGAAAAATTCCCTTGTTAAAATGCAGGACATATTTTAATTTAGAACTGTGGAAATCATATAATTTTTTTCTTCAGTGTTCTGTGTAAAGTGAGGAACATAAAAATGGAGGTATGGGGCACAGAAATAACTTTTGAGTCTCATTTTCTGTCAATTCAATTGTTTGTGTTTTCTTCTCTTAACTCTTCAAACTCTCTTGTGATATTTATGTTATTGTAGGTAGACAGAAGGAATACTTTTCATCAGTCTGATAAACACAATGTATTGGTAGTAGTATAATTTTGTGGAGTTATGCACATATTTTGTTGTATAATAACTACATATTAATAAGAAGTACATGTCGATTAATTTTTCAATGAGCTGGTATCCTAACAGGCGTAATTACTCTTACATTCATGTAGCAGTTATTTCCAAGACATGAACCAAGAATTAGAAGAATGCTATGAAATTGTTTCTTAATTTTTAATGGTGATAAGGTTCATAAAAGACCAGCATTTCAGTTTTTCTTTGCCACATAGGTATACAGAGAATTGGAAGAAAAAATGACATTTCAACAAGGTTGAAACTATCAAGACAGGATATCAAAGAATATGTGGAAAGAGTAATGAATAACTTAACTGCACTTAAACAAAGGCTATGCTTAACAATGTATTATTACATATAATATGGGGTGTCTTGCATGTCACAGTAATTTATAGTCTATTGTCTATGTAACTGAAGTCATTGTACAGTACATGTGACAAAACTAATGAACTGTGTGGGTTAAAGAAACAAAAGAGGAAGGGAGGTCAAACTGTGGTATGTAGATCTGTTGATTTGGCTGCTCCTTCCATGCAGTGATTCATCTTCAGAATGCCAAAAACTCATTGGATTTGTGTACTTAGAATATAGTACTATGTAACTTTTGACACTCTCACTTTTTTCTTATATTATATTCCAACTTATAATTTTGCAAATTGACATGTACACTTAAAATAATTCATGTTAGTTACTACAATATGAGAGCCAAGCATTTTGGAATGGTAAATGTCTTTTGCATTTAGCTAACTTTCTGCTTCTTTGCAGTTTTGCTGAAATTGAAGATGCTATTGACTTATTCCCATGTTTTGTTTACTAAAGCATGCCATTGTGTCTGTAACCTAAAAGAATAAATTCCTTCACTTGTTCATGTTGATTTCCTAAGTAGATTTTCCATTTTCTTCATATTGTCTTTTTCCTTAGGGATTTTTCAGAAATTCATTTTTTTCAAAGGTGATTTGAA
>NW_008331140.1:2991994-2992237 GCF_000622305.1 Nannospalax galili
TCCTGTAGCTGAGAGCAGAAATTTTGTTGACAGTCTGAAACTATCAAATAACAGGCCACTTAACCCATATAGAGAGTTTCTAATTCTCTCAACATTTACAATTTATTTTAACCATATTAAATTTTCCTATTTTCTTATCTCCCAGTCTCTTCCAGTATCAATTTTTGCTATGGTTTCTTCTCCATTATCCAAGTCAAATGAGAGAAATATGAAATATATGTGGTTGAAACACCTGAGTAGGCA
>NW_008331140.1:2992303-2999447 GCF_000622305.1 Nannospalax galili
TGCATAGTTAAACCAAATATCCAAGAATTTACAATTTATTATAAAAATTACTATATAAACAAGAAAATGCTATGTAGTTTTGAAAAAGAGTGAGAAAATATTTGTGTTACAATATTAGGAATGATTCAAATATACTTTAATGAAATTGATAATGTATAGACTATTATATGATGTTAATTTTTCTTCCGGCAAAAGGGAGACCTACAATACCAAAAATTATGAATACCCACATATAGATTTGCATTGGTTTAACTATGCATAGAGAAGCAATAAGACGACAGATTAGAAATTAGTCACAACAGCTATATGGCAGGCAAGATGAGATGCAAAAGTAACCTTAGTAATTAGACATATTCCAAGCAACTTCATGACAGGAATGCAGGTGGATTAACCATGAAACTTCTGACACAAGATGAAAGATCCATTTCTCAGTATACAATTTTCACATACATATATGCATCTTGGATTTTCCCTTCTTTTTTACATGTTCTTACACGGCTGTGCATAAAGGGAGACAGATCAGAAATTTCTTCTACTTTTGACCAAAGTGTAAAAACATTTTATTTCCCCTTTCTTTTTATACATTACATATTTTTCTCTTATTAGGATTAGTCAATTAGACATAGCTAGGCTTTATGGTTGGGGCATGGACAGTCCAAAGACAGATAAAGTGAAGCTGAGATTTGGAAGTATGCAACATTTTATAGTTTATATATATTTTAGTCTTTGCACTATGTAAATGTAATACCTATTCAAAAAAATAAGCTAAATGCATAAATCTCTTCCTACCTCTGAATAGATTTAAAATTATAACATACATAATGTGGTGTTAACTTCCAGGATTTGGCAAATATTTTCTATGAAAGGTCAGATAATTAATATATTTCACTTTGTGAGTCAAACATTTCTGTCACAACTGCTCAATTCTGTGTCTGCAGTGTGAAAGCCTCTATATAAACAAATGGATGTGGCTGTGTTCCAATAAAATCTCATTTCCAAAAAGAGGTAGCAAATCAAATTTGACCTTTGGTCCATAATTTCCTAATGCATTTTAAATGGATAACCACATTAGTGATGACTTTAGGGGAACTTAATAACAGAAAGTTTGAAGGTGAGAGATAAGAAAAAATGACCTGTTTATCTTCACTGTTCCTAAGTAGAAGGATTATAGCATTTTGGTGAAATGATTCTAGGGTAGTTAATTCCATATACTTGACTCTGTTGTCTTAAACAAGGTCAACTATTTTCTACTCAGTCATCATATGTCCTAGTTTCATCTCTGTTGCTGTGATAAAATTATCTAACAAGAAGCAATTTAGGATGAAATATACTTATTTCAGCTTAGAATTCCAGGTTACAGCCCATTTTGTGAGGATGTCAAGGCCAGAACTTTAAACATTCACATCACATTTTCACAGAAATGAATGCATGCGTGCTCACTTGTGTGTGCTCGCCTGAAATTTTTTCACACTTGCACAGCTCAGGACTGGTGCTGAAGGAGCAGGGCCACCCACAGGTGGCTGGATCTTCCCATATTAATTAACTTAGCTGACAATCCCCCACATACATGCTAACAGTGCCCCTTAACATAGACAATACCTCACTGAGACTCCCTTCCTTAATTGTGTCAATTTGACAATTAAGGTTTACCATGACATCTTGAATGAAAACAAGTAGACACAGAAATATCCTTACTAAGAAATTATAGTAGAAAATAGAACAGAATATGCATATTACATTATCATATCAGCCAATCATTTGGGAACTATAGCCTAAGAAGATACGTATTTTGAAGATTTCCAAAATATTTTTTGAGAACATCTACTGTCTATTTGGTTTTAATTCAACAAATAGAAGTTTCTACTGAAGGTTGCTGTCTAGACTGGTTGTTTTCCAGGAAGACCTAAAGAAACACATGCAAACAGCAAAGTTTTAAGGATTTTATTTAAAAATGAAAGTACCAGGTAAATACACAGCAAGTTCATAGCAGGCTCATGACAGATTGCTGAAGATCGCTGAATTCCTTCTCATGGCTTATTTTTATGGGTCCACGGAAAGGAGAGTTGGTAACTAGGGTCAGGATATTGGTGTATGGTTTGATTATGGGCTGTGTAAGTCTTTGTTCACTGCCTATATCCTCCCTTTGATAGGTTTAATTTCATTGCGTGAATGTCCAATAACACATAGGCATAAGATGGTAAATAGAATTTCTCTACAAGTACATTCTAGGACACCGGTTGTTTATTGTGCATGCACCTAAATCTTTTTCAAGACGGATTCACTGTCTCTAGTACAGAGTGCTCCAGAATGTGTTTAACTACAAACTATCCACAAAACCTGAGTTCCTAGGGCAGAGTGGTGAGCTGTGTGCATGTACTTTGATGCATGTGGAGTCTGAATTGCAAAATATCCCTTCTAACTGCCTTTCTCAAGCAATAATACCCTCCTTATCCACCCTAACTTTTAAAAAGTGATTGGAACCAATGACAAGCAGGTAGGGTCAGAGGTGGAAATATTTGAAGAGGTGAATTTAAGTATAGTACACTGATAGACATATATGAATATGTCATTGTGAAGCCATTATCTTCTACACTAAAATACAGTTTAAAAATTTAAAAAGCCAGACATGGTGGCACACCCCTCTAATCACAGTAATAAGGATGTGGAAGCTCTTCAAGACTAGACAGAGATGTATTGAAATATCTGTCTCACAAAGCAAAAATTGAAAATTAAGAAACTTTTTTTTACAGGCCTTAAATCAGCAAAGGTTCATCACTGTTCATCCTATTTAACAAAAACAGGGTTAAGTGACCATTACCCAAGGAAGAAGGTTATTTGTTCTGTTTTGAATAAATTTATCAAAACAAATGGGAGAATTACCTACATGGGAGAATATATAAAATAATACTGGTAATTGTTTCATTGCCAAATGTGATAAAATGAGCAACTCATGCTAGCTACAAGACCAAATATTTTGATATTATTCCTCCAAATTTCATTAAACTGAGGCTGGAGAGATGGATCAGCAGCTAAAACGATTGACGACTCTTACAGAGGACGTGAGTTTAGTGCCTAGCACCCACAGGGTGGCTAACAACCTTCTGGAACTTCAGTTCCAGGGGATGAACACATTTCTCTGGCATCCATGAGCATTGCACACATGGGTTCTCTTACATACATGCAGGCAAAATATTTGTACACATAAGAAGATAAATTTTGCAAAGTTCATTGAACTATTTGAATATGTATCTTCCATAGGAGGTGACATTTTAGATACAAGGGTTTAGAATTAAAAATCCACTAATTTTTGACATTTGGAGGTTTGTGTAGTCATATACTTTAATTAAAATTTAAAAGATTTAAATCTTTTTGTTTTCAAACCAAGGCAATTTAAAAGTAAATATTTAGATCAGTGTAGGAGAGACTTTGTATGTTTTACAAATACATATGTAAAATCAGAAGGTGCTTGCTTCTAAATGCAAATTTCACGAGTGTTCTTATGTTTTCACTCTGGAAGTCTTAGTGAAATCTACAATGCCACACATTTAGTCTAATTCATTCTGTTTCATTTTCCTGGAGAACTATGATGTAAAATAAGGAAATAATTGGAAATTTGGCAGTGATTGTATTAAAGTTGACTGGGTAGTTCAAAGCCAGGATTTTATTTTCCCACTATTGAACATTAATTTTAAAATACCAATTAAGTAAGTTTAAATGAACTGTTTTCTAGAAAGTATCTTCCAGGATATATGGCCCATGTGTTGATTTTAAATTCCATACCCAATGCAGTGTTTTTTTACCTAATACTTCAGTGATTCGTCAACTCAACAAAACATCTTGTAGTTCAGATTTCTCTGATACTCCTTGCAATGGAGCTCGTCCTAGGGACATGAAACTTTAAGTGTAACAATTAATTCCTCTACTTTATTATACAAATTATAGTGGATCCTACTAGAAATAAGTTTGGTTACTGAAAAACACCACTAAATGAGATATGGAGACCATTGACTCTCATCTTCCACTTTCTGTTTCATAGTTGCTATGAAGTATGCAGTTTCATCCACCACATGCTTCCAACATGATATGTTGTCATTGGTAAAGGAATCAAGTGAACATGGACAGAAATGTCTGAAATTTTGAACCAAAACTAACCTTATCCCTAATAGTTGACTGCTTCAGCTCTTTGGTAACTGTGATGGAATTCTGACTAACATAGATATATCAGTAACTTTAGTACATGGTTACTTGGCCTCGAGTGCATGGGCAGGACTTCATGGCAGCCAGGAGTGTATGGCAAAGAATTTCTTCATTTAATTGCAGGCAAGAAGCACAAAGCTGTAACAGGAAAAGGATAGGACATAATAAAGATCTCAGGGATACATACACCAGCTACTAACTTCCTCCAACCAGGAAAGAAGAATATCCTTGTCAAGAAATTCCAGTGGACTCTCATATGAATATTTGAAAATTGCCCTGTTCTGAATTTTTTCTAGTTCCCTGTCTAGAACTTGTAATGCTAATTACTCTTGCCTTTACTTCTCCTTCACATCCCCTATTCACATTTCAAAGAGTTCCTTTTCCTCCTAGAGGTAAGAGTTATGCAATGTGGGAGTCTTTTATATAGACCCACTGAAGGGGTACTCTGCCTCACCCTGAGTCCCTGTTCAGCATGGAAGAAGCCAGAGCAGTTTGCATCCTGATTACCTATTGGCAATTTGTGTAACCTCTTCAAAAGATGGTGAGATAAGAATAGGAGGTAGGAATTGGCAAGGCAATTGTCCCGACCCGCAGGACAGTCAACATGGGTACCTGGAGGGAGGAGAGGGGATGGAAAGGGACAAGTGATGTGAAGAATGGAGACAAGGCAGGCTTTCTGATCAAGTCTCATTTAATGAACATCTACACAAAGTTTTTATAGTGAGGAGAGGGGGAAGTTGACAGGGACAAATCCATTGAAGTAGAGCAATTCAATTAACAGAAAGATTATCACAATAACACCACACCAATTGATCACAGAGTAAATTCCATAGTAACACCACAATTCTATATAGCAAGTTATAAATCAATTAAGAGGTTACACTTGTGTGATTACAGAGTAATACCAAAGTTTCTTAGCAATTACATGAGAAAATGAGGGAGTCTCTCAAGCGTTAAGTGCCCAGGTTAGAACAACATGTTTGTGAGAGGCTTTCAAGTATAGTCATCTGGTTAATCTCAAACCAGGCCAGCCTTGATGTCTGAAAAACAGCTTTGCCAGGAATCAGGTCTTGCTATTTCCTGGGGTAGGGGCCTACGGCTCCCGACAGATCCCCCTTTCTTTTATATTTTAAAAAGAAGGAAAATGAGCCAAAACAATCCCTTAGGGAACTGTACCTGCCTTAGGTTGGAGAATTCCTACTGAAGCTTATACCCGTCATAGGCTAAGACAGCAGCTTTGGCTGCCCACCTGGCTTATGTAGCTATCAGCAATTCTCTCTTACCCGTCTTTGGCTATCCATTTCAGCTCTCAAGGGGACGACTGAAACACGTCACCATGTGAGGCTCTTGATCTTTAAGTGCAAGCCTGAGATAATGTATTTGAATTGGCTTTGCTGTAAGATCATCAATCTGACTTTTAATGAAGGTATTAACTTTTACCCCAACCTGTGCTCTGTGCTGAGGTTAGGCAGAGCCTATGTCCCCCTCTAAGCAAACAAAAGGACCCTAAGGGGACAAACAGTGTACAGCATGGAAGGGCATTACATAAATGATTAAAACAACGGTGTACAAAGCATGTGGAACAATTAATGAATCATGGAGAGAATCATAGTATCACAGGCAAAGTCGAGAGAGAACGGTGGGTGCCAGGCAGTGGAAGCAGTCCATAGGAAACACGAACAAAGTCCAAAAACCCAGTCCAAAAAATTGGGAACACAGGATGTGATGATGGATGGTGTAGTGATGACACAGGTGGCATAGAGTCTGGAGATGTTGTAAAGCAGATGAGGCATTTAGGTACCCAACATGCATTGTCAGCATTCTGTGGAAAAAACATAAATATGCCCTCTCCCCCAAATGAGGATAAGGGAGGATGTCACAATTTATCAGCTGTAGAGTTACCTAAAGGTGAAAACAAAGAGGGCAAGAGGGAACACATGGTAAAACGGACAGTTAGTTTGGTAGCGGTGACTGGAAACTGTCAGGAGCATAATTTATAGTGCCTTGACCCTGTGGAGCAAAAGAGGTACGTATGTACCAAGCAGGTGTCCAAGGTAACATACAAGAAACAAAATGACAAGAGAGGGAGGACACACCTTAGTTTTAGAACATTTAAAGGTAACACAAACATGGGTTATTTAAAACACATTCATGGAACAATAAGGTGACAACAGGTAACTATGGAGACACAAACATACCAAAAATAATTTATAACTAATATCAGTAACCTAATTTTGTAAGTTTTGTAGTGTGTTAATGTTTTATTTTTGACACCTATTGTAAACTCATGGAACCTGGAAGAGAGCAAAATAGAGTTGTAGCTCCTGTCACAAACTGCCTGTTGCTCTAAGACTCATCATAAGCAGCTCCTGCCACAAGCCACCAGTTTAGAGTATACCTCACAAGCTACTTCTACCACAAAGCACTGTGCTGTCGAGAAAGACCACAGAAAGACAAGTTTTAAAACTGTTAATTTTTACAAATTATCTACACAGAGCCATGCCAGGCTCAGACTGGGAGAAATTTGTTAAATGGTACCATCAAACCGAATTGAAACAAAACATGTTGGGAATGAGACCCAACGCAGATCTGCAAAAGGCAGTGTCAACATTGTGTGGGCACACCCGATTTACGTCCAAAGCATCACTGTGGACAGCCCTGGTCAGCGTCCTGAGCAGCTCTCCAACTGTTATTTTGATTAATTACAGTATGCCTGTTTTTACAGGTTTATCATATGATCAATTTAGATTAGGTCCCCCTGTCAGGAACCCAAGGAGACCGACCCCTGAGGTGGAAGCCTTTTTAACCAAAGAAAATCCTGCATACCAAGGCACTAAAACATGCAAGCTGCTCTCAGTTCTCACAGGGCCAGAGGGTCAGTCTGAACCTGGAGAATTCTTGAGAACAGAAGTTTGTGAGAACTAGCATGAGTCTGAACAGAAAGGAC
>NW_008331140.1:3000308-3001727 GCF_000622305.1 Nannospalax galili
AAAATATCTGAAAGACAAAAAATATTTTCAACTTATACAATGAATTGCACAGACTTTTTTTTCACATTATAGAAACCAAGATCTTACACAGACTCACACTGGCTGTCTCAGTTTCAGACATAGTCACAGTGAACACAGAACACAAGAATCATATTTTAAATGTCAAAGACTGGGAAAACAGAGAGCTGCAGGGCAGGGAAAGCCACACCTTGCAAGGAATGTTTACTTTTAACTGATAGGTCTTGAAGACCTGCAAGCAGTTCTTGCTTTTGTCGTTCTACGGCTAGCTGTTTTTTTAATAGAGCCACTTCATTTCTTAATTGGGTAACGAGGGGAGAAGTGGGGAATGCCTCAAGGGCAGGTAAAACTAGTGGGAGAGGGTAAGGAGGAGGCAGAGCGTGCACCTCAGAAGGAGCTGTGGGCACAGTGCCAGACTGGGGTGTCGTGACATCAGCACTGGATTTAGAGTTAGGCTCTGATTTAACATGTTTAGGATTTGAAATCTTAGAACATGTCTCTGGTGACATTTCCTCATCACTGTCAAGGGAGATAAGGTCTATCTCCTTAGGGGAAGTTACTTTATCCCCGGGAGGCTCCGGAGGAGGGCCTTGTAGGAGGCCCGAAGTTTGCTTTAAGGCAGCCTCGGTAGAGGTTTCATTTGAATCTATTAGTTCCCTGATTAGGTTCCAGTAGGAAAAGGCTGTAACAGGAATTTTCTCAGGTCCAAAGACCTTATAGTAATCCTCTAAAGCATTTTTTACTCTTTTCCATCCTTTAATATCTATTATTCCTTCTTGGGGGAACCAAGGACAGGTTTCCTTAATAAATTCAAAGAACCGAAATAAATCCTCTATTTTAACCTTTACTCCTCGCATCCGTAAGGCATCCTGCAATTGCCGAACATAAATTTCGTGCCTGCTTAATTCTTGTCCCATAATCAGACGCCGATACTTACTTCTGGTTGTAGCCGAGGCAGGTTCCCACAGCGTGTCTAGAGTGAAGAATTGTTGCGGAACGCGTTCCTTGGGGGCCGTCTTCTTCCCACCCTGGATCCTCCGTATCCAGCCCTCACGCTGGGCGCCAGATGTCCCGACCCGCAGGACAGTCAACGTGGGTTTCTGGAGGGAGGAGAGGGGACGGAAAGGGACAAGGGATGCGAAGAATGGAGACAAGACAGGCTTTCTGATCAAGTCTCATTTAATGAACATCTACACAAAGTTTTTATAGTGAGGAGAGGGGGAAGTTGGCAGGGACAAATCCATTGAAGTAGAGCAATTCAATTAAAAGAACGATTATCACAATAACACCACACCAATTGATCACAGAGTAAATTCCATAGTAACACCACAATTCTATAGCAAGTTATAAATCAATTATAAGGTTACACCTGCATGATTACAAGGCAATACAAAGATGTTT
>NW_008331140.1:3001901-3044667 GCF_000622305.1 Nannospalax galili
GCCCCCGACAGGCAATTAGGGTAGGTAAAAAAAAAAAAAACTAAAGAAAAGTAGCCAGTTTCTTGGCTAAAACTCACAGTGCCCTTGGGCCTCTTAGCATCCTGCTCCATTCCAAAGGCTAAAAATGTTGAAAATATTTGGGAGCTTTTATCTAATCCTTAAAAGACTTTAGGGTTACCTCTTCAGAGGGGGGAATGTTAGAATAGCTGAAAGCCCCATAAAACATAAATAAATCAAAGAAGAAGAAAGAGTACTTGAAGCTGTTAGAAAAAAAGTGATGGGGAGATAGGGGAGGAGCTGAAGGGGAGGAAGTGGGCATGGATTTGATCAAAACACCTTAAATGCAAGTATGAAATTCTCGATAAATTATTTATTTTAAAAAGTCATTAATTAGGTCAGAGGATAGCTGAAAGCCCCATAAAACATAAATAAATCAAAGAAGAAGAAAGAGTACTTGAAGCTGTTAGAAAAAAAGTGATGGGGAGATAGGGGAGGAGCTGAAGGGGAGGAAGTGGGCATGGATTTGATCAAAACACCTTAAATGCAAGTATGAAATTCTCGATAAATTATTTATTTTAAAAAGTCATTAATTAGGTCAGAGGCCTCATTTAGATGTTTGATGTAAATTGTCTCTGGGAAAGCCCTTCACAAACAGAAATAGCAGAGTGCTTCACTCTTCTCCTTGGTGTTTTTTTTTTTTTTTTTTAATTTGATCATATTGACTTTAATAGAATACCGTATATAACACCAGAAGAACATACATTCTTTTAAAGTTTGCTTGAAACAGTCTCTAAAATGCATCATATTCTAGACTACAAAATACGTGTTATAAAATTTAAAAGAAATAAAAATCATATGAAGTATGTTCCGTAGCCATAAATTTTTTCAATATATGTTTTGCTGAGTTTTTGCACATTTCATATAATCCCGTGTAGACTCTTACCCCTTTTGCACCCATTCCATAGACATCACCACCAGATTTCAGGCATTCTGTCATATATATTAAGGCCTGTCAAGGCACATTTGTGTCCCCAGATGTCCCTTAATGTGAGTTCATTCCCACAATCTTGTCAGCCAAGGTAATATCACTGCCTTAAAGAAGACCAACTATCCCTGAGGAGTCCTTGTCACTGAATAGGACTACTGTATTAAAACTCTGCCACTCAGAGCTCATGGACTACTTATGGAAGGGTTGGGGGGAGGGGAAGAAAGACTGCCAGAGCCAAAGTTGGTGGAAGCCTACAAGGAAACAGTTTTTCAGTCAGCTGAGAATTTGTGCATATGAACTTAGAGCAATCATGACAGTAAGCACAAGGCCCATGCAAACTTCTCAAACCAGGCAAAAAAAAAACCCCAGCATAAAACTGGGGATATGGGTAAGAAAAGTTAACTGAAGAACTATTGGCAGCTGATCACTGTTAGGTGAAGTTGTGTTGGTCTCTTCGGTATTTCTTTGTGTGTGTGTGTGTGTGTGTGTGTGTGTGTGTGTGTGTATGTGTCTGTGTTTTAAGAAATGTGTGGTTTTATCTACATATCTCCCAGATGCTTGAAATGACAGTATGTACAAAGATAGTTCGATTTAAGCATCATGCTTCTATTCATTGTAAAATAAGGTATTATTATTATTATTAATCACAAGTGATATTTATCTGTATTACAGACAGCTTTATAATAGAGACATCTAGCAGACAAACCTATATTGCATGCACAGTACCATCCCAAAGAGCTCAATGTTGAATTCAGTCTTGCTACAAATAAAATATTTACTCAGGACTTCTTAATTCAATCAAGTTGACAATTAAATCAACCATGACAGCAGAATGAAATGTGATCTTTGAAAAGTTATTTTACAAAATTAACAATAGAACTTACTTATTATAATGAGCATATTTTATTTCAATCACTGTGCACTACAAATTTACAAAGCTCAAATTAACAATTTCATGGAACATTTGTGTTCTATTTATAGTAAGTAATATAAGAGTAAGACATATAATTTTAAAACACAAAATAAATTATTCATTTCCAAAAAAACATGATTGTTTCAAAACGTAAAAAAGTTGCTTTTCTTTTTTTCTTCTGTGGTTACTAATTAATCACTATTTTAATTATATAAATTAGAAAAAATGAATTTCATTTACTTATATCATCAATTTCTTCTATGTCTATCTATATAGATGTGGAAATACAAAGAAAGCATAATGTAAACAAAAAGTTTTTGAGGAGGAACAAGGTGGCAGCTTGTATCAGTGCCACAAATTGATGACATCGAAACACCTATTGCTAGCTATAAACTAATATGATTGTTCAAGATTTCCAACTTTTGCTTTATATAAAACATTTATTCTTTCCAAAAGGAAACAAAATTCAGAAGGTACTTAAATGCAGTAAATATTATTTTAGTAAGTTTCTACATCATGTCACTGATGTGGCTGCCTTTAAAAACCAGTCTAACAGAAATATGCTATATGAATTATTAGATAGGAAAAGGAAAAGATAGAGGAGAGCTAGAATTTTCTGAAGCTTGTGAAGCTAGTACTTCAGTGATCTAAATTATATAGTAAATGCAAAGGTTTTATATGCCTTTTAAAGATCTGTGCATTTACAGACACTCTCTTGGCACAGGGAAAACTGACAAGTCAAAATATCACATATAATAGAAGGATCAGCTATTTATACCATTAGAATTTTTATTATGAATCATAATGGTTGCTGGATTGTTAATGATTACCTTTTTGTTACAAACTCGATGATGGTCTAAAACTTCATTGGTCTTGACTCTAGGAGAAGAGTTTTAAATATAAAAAATATTCAGAATGAGACAAAACAAAATTGTTTTTCTAGGTATTTTCTATCTTCCTGAATCCTATTTAGATGCAGTCACCATTAAACCATGCATGACATATGAAAAACTGGATCAAAAGCAAGTTAGAATAAAGACTTAGGGCAGATAATATTAATCTGATTGTGTAATGACCTGAGGATGGTAGGTTGAAACTGGAAAAACTGGACAATGAACAAGCATAACACCAACCAAAGATGGGAGTTTCTTTCTTCTATATTATGTGTATTATTCAAGCTTATATTTTTACACTTTTCTATTCTGTCTACTCAAATTGTGTACCTTCTAATTACAGTGAATTCTGCTAGTGTTACTTTTATTTCTATAGTGACCATTCACCTATTATTTCTTATTTTTTCCATTACTTTAGCTCTCAGTGGACTAAAACAGCTCACCTAGTCACAAAGATCCTTATACTGATACATACTCAGAGTCTTCAGTATTGTTTTAAAGTGTTGGATTCATATTGAAATACACAATGAAAATTTAAAGCAATGAAATACACAATGAAAATTTCTGCCTGGAAACAACTTACTACATTGTGTAGACCTGTCAGATCATGAAAAAGAAAGCTACACAACTCTAGGTTTAACATGGACACTGTAGAGAGTGTAAACTGAACAGGGACTGGTGTCCGTGAAGTTGTGCTAGAAAGGAAAACTGATTTGATAACATCAGTATAAGGAATCATATAGAACAAAGGTAAAATATTTATTTCATCCTTACAGTAGAACAATAAAATTACATGCCGAAAATTTTCATTGTGGATTGCATTTTCTAATACTGGTGATTGTCATGAGCTCCTACTGAAAAATAGTCCCTTTAAACAAGTGAAAACTTCAATCACATCTCAGTTCCAGCCACTTCACAGAGGTTTCGTCAGTGCTGCCTATGTTCTTCATTTCCCATTCTACAGATCTATTTTTAGCAACTCCAATATCCCATATTTAGACAACACATTGCAGAGAGTAAGTTTCTGATAAACACAGAGCAAGTGAGAGATAAATGACTTCCTCTTGAAAATTAGAGCCTACTTACAGAGCAGATTTTACTTTAGTCAAAACAAAAATCAGAATAATGGAGCCCAAATGTCCCTTATTCATCTTACTCAGAGAACAATATTGCATACTAGCAGAACAAACAGAAGTTAGTGCTTTACCTACCAAGTTATTTGATCCAAAACAAAAGCAAACAAATCCAAAGAAAGACAAGGAACATGAAAAATGATGCAATATATTTTAGAAAACCCAGTTTTCAACAAAATAAAAAATAAAATAATAATAAAAGAAAATATGAGTCATACATAGAAGAAAGAAGAAAATGATCCATTATAAATATATTCAAAGAAGTCAAATGAGACTTGCTTTAAAAATTAAAAGACACTGGGTATGGTGGCACATGCCTTTAATCCCAGCACTTGGGAGGCAGAGGCAGGTGGATCTCTGTAAGTTCAAGGCCAGCCTGGTCTACATAGTGAGTTCTAGGACAGGTGGGGCTAAGGGAGACCATGTCTCATAAAGACAAAAAAAAATTAAAAGACTACATTCCTTATCTCTTCAAACATGGAATGTCAGTGAAGAGAAATTATACAAAAGAACCAAATGGAAATTTTAGAGGCGACAAGGACAATAGTTGAAGTGAAAAAACCATCAAAGGCCAGGGATGGTGGTGCACTCCTATAACCACTGTTCTTGGGATACTGAGGCAGGAGGAAACTAGGGTGGAAGTCAGTCTGGGCTACACAGGGAGTTCTAGAGCAGCTTGCATAACAGTGATGCTCTATCTAAACAAACAAAAAAGCATTCACTAAAGAGCAGAATTCTAACTGGAAAATGCAAGACTCAGGCAACTTGAAGAAAGACAGGGAGCAACTGTGGTCTCTAAATAACAAATAAATAATTTAGAAAAATAAACAATGCTACAGAGAAATATGGGACACATAAGTGTGTAGGGGAAGGTATGAACAAAAGTTCCCAGAAAAAAACTGCAATTTAAAACTGCACGTTCTGTATACCTTGGCCAGCTCATTGGAACTTCAGTGATTGAAGAGAATTTGGAATGTTGTAGGTTCAGAGCCTAATTAGTATTCATCCTGGGACATCGTTAGACCCCTAAATATTCAATCTTTATCGACCTTTGTTTCTGACTTAACATCCTGTGTCTCAGAGATAAAAACCCTTTGGAATGTATTAACTTAGAAGATCACCAGCTTCCACCAACCAAAATTTGAGTGCCACCAGATAGCATCTGAGGTCTGTAGCTGAGATTTCTCTTTTGCTGTACCTGCTTATATAATGCTTCAACCAGTGTATGTAAAATTACCTTGATTTATGAATTTTCTTTGTTCTATTATGATAAAAACTTCATGAAACTGTTTTGATGCTGGAGCACGGAATTTGGAGTAACCTAAACTGCGTTCCCAGGATGTTCACGCATAATTAACTCCAGAATAAACTGTCTCTTGTTTTCTTTGAGGTTAGAACTGTGCTTTTGTGTCAGCAGTATAATAGGACTTCTAGAAAGAGAAAAATAAAAATGATAAAAAGAAACATGTAAGAAACAATGGCCTAAATTTAACAACATTGATGAACGTTATATCTCTAAGAAGTTCAACAATTCCAAGTGAGATAAATACAGAAATCTGCATCACAATAAAATTCAATAATAATACAAATACCACAAAATGACATTAACCAGCCATAAAATGAGACAAATCGTATATTTCTATCAAATGTCCTTAGCAGGCAAATCTATAGAGATAGTAATTAGGTTAGTAGTTCCCTAGGACAGTGAGTTTTAGAGAAAACAAATGACTGTTAAAGTGTGTGCCGTTTGTGAGGTTTCTTGGTGTGATAAATATAGTTTTAAAATCTCTGTAGTAATGGCTGCTCAATCTCTGAGCACACTAACCCAATTGAATTGTAATCTTTCAGTGGTGAATTGTGTGCCATGAGAATTATTTCTCAATAAAGCTGTTTTAAAAAGAAAAAAATAGGAAGTAAATTCATCAGATGAAAGAACTGAAGGTGTAGTTGAGTGATGAAGTGCTAACTGCGCATGTGTGAGGCTCTGAGTTTGACCTCCAGCACTATCACAGAGAAATGCAGAAAGACATTTAAAATAGCTGAAAAGATTAAACACTATGAATTACATCAAGTGATAGAAACTTCACATCTTGTGATCTTTATAGAATGGAACACAGTCTGCCACATAAAAGAACGAAGTCTTCATATAATCTACTGATTCATAAACATAGAAAAATGCTATATATAAATGTATAAACTGTCACTAAGTAAACCCGTATACAGCATGGTTTCCATTATGTGAAATGCCAACAGCTCAGCAAACGGGTAGACAGATAAGATACATATGTTAATGAAGAGTGAGTACATGAATATGGAGAAAGAATAAAGGAATTAGTGAATGCCTATTTAGGACTGAGATGATTGGGAGGAACAGGAAAAGTTGGCTAACACATATGTGTTTTCTTTTTTGAGGGTGAAATGATCTAAAATTAAGTTGTGATGATGATTGAAAAGTCCTGTGAATGTGGTAAAGAATGCACAAATATGGAATTGTATATTATATTTTTATTTATTTTATTACATTTTTAAAATTTATAGTTTATGTGTATGAGTGTTTGCTTGCATGTATGTATATGCACTACAAGCATGCTTGGTGCCTAAGAGGCCAGTGGAGGGCATTGGATACTCTTGAACTGGAGTTATACCCAGTTCTGAGCCACCCAACATGGGTCCTAGGATTTGAACTTGGGTCTTCCTCACAGAGTCATATGTGCCCTTAACCACTGATCCATGTCTCCAGCCATGAATTATGCATTTTAAATGAGTGAATTGCATGGTATTGAATTATAGAACCTTTGAAATTCATGGCAAAACCTGAACATTGTTGAATCCTCAATGAGTTTATGGAGCAATTACAATGATACAAAAATTTATTAAGAAAAAAATGTATGCATACACAAAGTCCAAGAGATTACTAAAATGAACACACGTATAAAGCTTTAATACTTAGTATTTGCTTGTCTTCCAAATGATGTATTTTATTTCTTTAAATCAAGGTATGCTTTAAAATTTCCTAAGAATATTACTGAATTTTATTATTAAGCTCCAAGAGCCATTTAGGATACTTCATTAAAACTGTCACATCTTCTGGTGTCTTCAGCCACTACAAATCCCTTACACTACAGTTCTGAAGACTTCTGTTCTTGTTTTTTTTTTGGAGGCGTGGATATTCATATTTTTAATACTTTAATTTTTGTGTATTTCATATACAATATCTTACTCATTTTATGTCTGTTTTCCCATTCACATCGTCCTATACTACCACCACTGGATTTCATCTTTCTGTCATTTATGTTAAGGCCTATTGAGTCAAGTTAGTGTCCCTTGACAACACCTAATATCCCTCAGTGCAAGTACTTCCACTGGGGTCTAGTCAGCCTATCTAGATTCCTTCCCTTAAATAAAATCAGCTCTTACTCACTCAGCTGTAATTAGCTTCCCAATATTTATTTGACTAAGATTGTGGCCTGCTGCCCATTTCCACAATTGTATGCTGGTTTTTTGTCTGCTTGAGTTTGCATGGGTCTTGTACATGCTATCACCATTTCCGTAAGTTCATATGAGAAAGGTCCCAAGAGTCTTTTAAGACTATATTTCCATGTTGTTATGTACCTCCTCTCCAGACTCTTACAAGCTTTCCACTCTCTCTTCCTTAATGGTCCCTGAAACCTGTGTGGGTTGACTTTAATATAGGAGTCCTGTCCAAGAACCCACACTGTGAAGACATTCTCTGTAATTTGGCCATTTGTCACCCATTGTGTTCATTGCCCTCTATTGAATGAATGAGTTTCGTTGATGAGAGTTGAGAAATCACGTTATTATTCTCTCTATCACTACAATAAAGAGTCCAGAAAGGATTTTTTACTTGCAGTCAGTAATAGAACATAAGAAAATTCTCAGAGAAGCATTGTCTCTTAACAAAGAAATAAGGCTGTTGGACATATATAGTCATAAATAAAAGTGATCAGTTTTTTTAATTTTAAATTTTATTTTATGTGTATGAATGTATTGCCTGCATGTGTATAAGTGTATGTCAGGCAATGCTGCAGAGTAAAGAAGAACGTATTGAATTACCCTGGAATTGGAGTTACAGATGGTTGATAGTTGCCATGTAGATGCTGGGAATTGATCTCTGGTCCTCTGCAGGAGCACTCAGTGCTCTTAACTCCTGAGTCATCTCTCCAGCCTCCAAGTTTCTTTCTTTCATAAAACCCAGAAATAACCTTAAGCCTATTGGCAGCCTCCTCCTTCTGGAGGACAGAGATACCAGAAGTGTTTAATCCAAAATACCTCTGTTCCACCATGGAGAGAGATCAGAGCTGCCAGAAAAGGGGGGGGGTAATCTGTTTTCTTTCTTTCTCTTTCTTTCTTCTTTCTTTCTTACTTTCTTTCTCTCTTTCTCTCTCCTTCCTTCCTTCCTCCCTTCCTTTCTTTCCTTCTTTCTTCCTTTCTTTCTTTCTCTTTCTTTCTTTCTTTCTTTCTTTCTTTCTTTCTTTCTTTCTTTCTTTCTTTTTTCTTCCCTTTTCCTTAAAATAGTATGAATGAAACTGTGAGACATTTTAAAATCTGTAGCAGGAACCAGCTCATCCCCTTTCCCTTCCTCCATCTAGTAAATCCTTATTAATTTGGATGTACTGGTAATGGTATCACACTCTTGACAACCCACCCTGAAGTAGAGGAATTCTGTTTTCCTTCTCTCTTAGGCACCCTGTAACAATATACTTCTTTTTAAATCTCACTCCATTTGGCCAGTGAATTTCCTCCTTTGAATTTTGGAGAGAACACCAAGCTGTTGGCTTGGAGTGGCTTTGGATGCCATTGAGTTTCAGGGACTCTACTTTATCAAGCTAAGGACAAGAACTGAGAAAGGCTCTGGTGCTCTCAAAGACCCCTCCATTTTCATATATTATAGATGTAGGTACATTCTTGAGGTTGTTCGGTTCTAGGTCATTTCCCACATGTTCAGAAATACTAGATAGTGATACCTCTGGGAGGGCAATTTAATATTATAATGGGGAAAGTTTACTTGAAAAGTCAATTGTGGTAACATTCGACAAAGTAGTATCTTAATTTAGAGGGAAAACAGTTAAAAATATTTATAGATTTTTGATGCAAAGTGTTTTCAATGGGAATCAAATCAGGGAGTATAAATATAATAGATTTCCCTGGGCTTTAGCTTGTGGTGATTTCTGAGTCAACTAAGTTGACTATAATGAGAATGTATTACTCTTAGGAAAAAGTTTTAATTGTAGTGAATAAAAGAACTTTGGAGGAAATTTGAATATATTAGAATTACAGCCAGAAAATATTTTAGGATGCAGTCTAAACACAAGTAAACAATAATATATCAAAAACAGTGAGCTGGGCCAAAATCTAGTGATGGGATACTGGTTTTATTCCAAAACCTGTTTTTTTTCCTATACAACCATTCCAAATTTTAATGAAGATAATCACAGTAAGTCCAATTTATTTATAAAAATAAGTTTTAATCACGGTATAATTGATTTGGATATTTCCATAAAATGTAAGAAGTAATTAGTCTTTAGGATCCTTGTAAATGTTATTTCCTGGAATATTTAATGAAGACTACTCAAATCAGACTTCTGAAGATAAGGCAACCATCCAAGACCTCATTATTAGGTTTTTGCCTGTAGTACTTAGATAAATTTCACTCATCTTGAAGTTCCCAAATTACGCTATGTTTTCTTAGTCTGACAAAAAGTGATATTCTTAAAACTAACAACAAGGCAAGAGTTCCTTTTAAAGATCATTTTGGCTCTTTTGGATCTGATGAGATTTCTCTTGAGTTTTAGTTTTGAATTTACTTTAATTTTTGCAGAAAATGAAATTAACTTGTAAAAGAGTATAGTATTGACATATTCAAAATATTAAGTCTTTAGCCAAGGAACATAGGTTTTGAAATTTTATTTACATCTCTAAGTTTTTGTCAAATTTCATAGTTTTGGGGGGGGGCTCGAGAGATGGATCAGCAGTTAAAAACACTGGCTGTTCCTGCAGAAGACCCCACCCACATGGCAGCTAAAAACTGTCCATAACTCCAGTTCCAGGGGATCCGACAGCCTCTTCTGTCATTCATGGGCATTGCACGACATGGGTGCACTTACCTACATGCAGGCAATATATGCATACACATAAAATAAAAATAAATAAAACATTTAAACAATTTTCATAGTTTTTAAATACAAGTCTAATCCTACCTGAATTAAATTACTTCTAAATGTTTTGTTATTTAAGCTTCTGTAAATTGAATTGTTTTATTAACGTACATGTCAGAGTATCCATTATTAGTATGTGTATGTACAACTGATATTTTTTTAACGTTCACCTTGTGATGAACTTGCAACTTAGCTGAATTCAGTTATTGGTTCTAATATTTTCTATGCAGATTCTTAAGATAGTTTAAATCTAAGAGTGTGCAGCTTGCATGTAGACATAATTTTTTTCTTTTCAGTGTTAATGCATTTTTTCTTCCCTAACTGTTTGGGCTAGAACTAAAAGCACAAAATTGAATAGGAGCCAGGAAAGCTGATATCTCTGTTCCTTATCTTGGAAAGAACATGGCTTAGTATTTCACTAATGACTATGATAGTGCTGCATGTGGAAGAGAATTATACTCTTTATGATACTGTGGAAATTTGGTGTGATTTTTTTTTCCTTAACTGCTGAGTGTTTTTTTTTTTTAATTTTGTTTCATCATGGAAAGTTATTCAATGTTGTCATATATTATTTTCTGTTTCAACTGACTGCATATTTTTACCCTTGACTCTATCAGTGTGGTTGATATTATTCATTATTATTCATTTGTGAATTCAGTATTGCATTACTGGAAATTTTTTTTCAGGGTAACTGTACATTTAGTTTGCAACTGGCATTGGTTTGCTAATATTTTGCTAAGAAATTTTACACATATTTTCTATTTTTAAAAAAATATTTTATCAGCCGGACATGGTGGCACATGCCTTTAATCCCAGCACTTGGAAGGCAGAGGCAGGCAAATCTCTGTGACCAGCCTCGTCTACATAGTGAGTTCCAGGACAGATGGGGCTTCAGGGAGACCCTGTATCAAAAAGACCAAAAAAATATTTTATTTGTTACTTATATTTTATGTGAATGAGTGTATTTCCTGCATGTGTGTAAGTCCACCTGTGTCATGCAGTGCCCTCAGAGGTCAGAAGAGGCTGTTGGATTCCCTGGAATTGGAGTTACACATTGTTGTCAGCCACCATGTGGGTTTTGGGAATCAAATCCCGGTCTTCTGCAAGAGCAGCCAGTGCTCTTCATTGGTGAGTCATCTGTTCAATCCCTACACACATTTTCTTAATAGATGTTTCCCAGTAGCCTTCTTGTGATGTCTTATGACAGCATTGATCTTAAAGTGGTATAGATCATACAGAATGAGTAAAGAAGTGCTTTGTTTCAATGAAAGAAATTTCTAACATTTCCTAAAGACAGGTATACTGCTGATAATTTTATTCACTTTTGAAATATATAAGAAAGTGTTGGGCCCCCAGTCTGGGGCTCCCAACGTCCATGGAAGGTCTCACCCCAATGACTCAGTCCCAAGACCAGGAGATGCAACAAGAAAGAGGATTTAATCGTTTGTGCAAATGGGCTTCTGCCTCACTCGGAGAGAGAGCAGCAGCAGCCCGAGCTCAGCTTACAGGCTATTTTTAAAGGCAAAAACCGCAAACCAAAACCGGCAGCAGTGGGAGGGGGCCAGCAGCAGTGGGAGGGGGGAAGTTTCGGGTGATTTCCAGCTTGTGCAAGGAGCATGAAAAAGTTAGTTCTTTCTCAGCAGTTAGAATTATTTTTCATTTTACTTCCTTGTACTTTCTTTTGCCTGGGGATTTGGGTTGAATCCACTTTGATCTGGGGGGGCTTTAATTTGATTCCATCAGTACATTGGGGGAAAGGAAATAATCAGACATTCCGCAGCCTATTGGATACTGGTTGACACCGATTCCAGGAGATCCTAAAAAGCACTGTGGCCCTCCAGTTAAAGTAGGGGCTTATGGAGGTCAGGTGATAAATGGAGTTTTGGCTGAAGTCTCAAACCACCCCTGCTTGGATTCACGGTCCCTTTGTCTTTTGTCTAACCTTTGATGGAGCTTAGTCATAGAGTCTCTAACAACCCCTGAGTTGTCAGCATAGAAACAACATTCTTCGCCTAGAGCCACACAGAGCCCTCCTTTCTTGAGGAAAAGCAGATCTAGCCCCCTTCTGTTTTGTAATACTACTTCTGAGAGGGAGGTTAGAGATTTTTCTAAGTGTGTGATTGACTGTTCAATTGCCTTAATGTCTTCATCTACTGCCATCTGTAAGTCTGCATAATATTGTGGTCCTTGTATTAGGGCTGCTGTTCCAGTTCCTACTCCCGCAGCCACCCCTACTCCCAGAAGTATTGCTAAGGTTAGTGACACAGGCTCTCTTTTGTACCTTCTTGGTTGTTGTTGTTCAAAGAACTGTTCTACAGAACCTGTGGGGTGATAGAATACTCGGGGCAGGAGCTTAATCATGACACAGTAATCTTGAGAGGTTTTAAGGACCATACTAGCTGCACAGGGAGTGAAACCAGAGTTACATGCACACCAAGCCCCTTGCGGAGGCAGAAGATAGTAATTTCCTTCCCCTGAGGGTACAGAAATAATGGAGTTGCAAAGACGGGCATGAGTTGGAGGTGGGTTTCCTAAGCAGAGCCCAGATCCCAAGACTTCCATGAGGGTTAGGGGGTGAGGGGTCTCTCTATGACATTGGGAATTGAGCCACTAAGCTCGATGGTTACCTGGACAGACATAGAAGGTTAACCGACGCAACATGGTCCGTGCTTGTTCATGACACCCTCCCCCTGTTAAGTGGGGTCCTCCAAACAGGGGGTAAGCCACCGGGCCGGGTACTTTATCAGGATCCGTGGAATCTGGTATTTCCCAGGGTGCCGGTGCTCCTAAAGCTAATTTACACAAATCTGGATATAGTGTAGGCCATCAAGGGCCCTTGGGTGACATTTTGTGGGTGTCAAATACCATAATACCCATTTGATTGATCACCTGCCAGGTGGTTAGCACTGGGAGATGGGGGCTCCTTTGACTGGGGGTGAACCTACAAACAAATAGAATCATTAAGTATCTCTGGAGAGTCTTATTTTTAGAGGGTTGGATGTTGTGTGTAGATGCCATTTTCCAGTGTTGTCCTGGGTTGGGGCTCTTTTGGCATGGGAAGCGTGGATCCATGCTGAAATCCCATCTACTTTGAGGGCTATAGGCATAGTCAGGAGAACCGTGTAGGGTCCTTTCCACTGTGGTTCAAGAGTCTTTACGTTGTGTCTTCTCACGTACACCTGATCTCCAATCTGGTAGGAGTGGGGCATTTGTGGGCTTCCAAACCTGGTTCTGGATGATCTGAAGGGCTTGGAGTCTTGTTTTTAAGCTGGGATTATCAAAGGAAGAGGGCAAGGGGGCAAAGTTACATTGAGAACAGGAGGTGGTCCTCCAAAAAGGATTTCGTAGGGGGTTAGACCGTGCATGGCAGGAATATTTCTAGCTCGAAATAGAGCTAGAGGTAAGAGCTGCACCCAGTCTTTAGTGCCAGTCTCTAGAGCTAATTTGGTTAAGGTCTCTTTAATGGTTCTATTCATTCTTTCTACCTGTCCTGAACTTTGGGGCCTATAAGCACAATGTAATTTCCATTTAATCCCCAGTGCTTTGGCCATTCCCTGACTTACCTGGGAGACGAAGGCTGGGCCATTATCAGACCCAATTACCTTAGGCAGTCCAAATCGAGGGAAAATGTCTTCGATCAGTTTCTTCACCACCATCTGGGCTGTTTCCTTCCGGGTGGGGAAAGCTTCAACCCACCCTGAGAAAGTGTCTATGAACACTAAAAGATATTTATAACCATTGAGAGGACCTCAGTAAAATTTACTTCCCAGTTAGTCCCTGGTCGTGTCCCTCTTTCTCTCTTACCAGATGGGACCTTTGATCTGATAGCATTCACCAGGGAACATGAGACACAATCTCCTTTGTTTATGTTTTAATTTTAGCCTCAAAGTCTGAATGGGTGTAGAGAATACAAGTACCTTCCGCTGCCTAACAGGCAGTTTCATCTGCCATCCAATTGTCCCAAGCAATTGGCCCCTGGTCTCATTGATGTCCAGGGCAATGAATAATGCTGACCTTTCTGTCCTTTGCCAATTTTTAGGGCCTGGGTTAAGGCTTTTAATTTAGCCTGTTGGGCTGAAGTTCTGGCCAGCAGGGCTTGGGCCCAAATTATTTTCTCCCCATTGACCACCGCTGCCCCCGCCTCACGTTCACCGTTTCGCAGAAAGCTGCTCCCATCACAAGGCTTGTAGAAGGGCCACTATTGTTTCTTTATGTTTAATGTCTTTGCCCGCTGAGGTGAGGAGCCCCCGCCTCCGGTAAATTTCTCCATGTACGTGAGCCGTGGCAAACGCATAGCGGCTGTCAGTGTAAATGTCGACCTTTTTTCCCTTTGCTAACTTTAGGGCCTGAATCAGGGCTTCCAATTCAGCCCGCTGGGCCGATGTTCTGGCTGGCAATGCTTGGGCCCAAATTATCTTCTCTCCATCAACCACCTCCTCCCCCACCTTATGCTCACCATCTCGCAGAAAACTGCTCCCATCCATATACCAGGTGGCATCTGCATCTGTTAGGGGCTGGTCAGTGAGGTCTTCCCTAGTCCCATGCATCTCCGCAAGTATTTGCTGACAATCATGGGGAATCTCAGTGTCTTTATCGGGGGTTGGTAGCAGCGTGGCAGGGTTTAAGGTAGCAGGGCTACCAAACTTGATCTTTTCTGGATTCAATAGTAGTGCCTGGTAATGAGTTACCCTGGCATTTGACAGCCATCTGTCAGGGGGCTGTCTAATGATAGACTCCACCGCATGTGGTGTTATAATAGTCAAGGGCTGACTAATGGTGAGTTTGTCTGAGTCTTTTACCAGGGATGCTATCTCCGCCATAATTCTCAAGCATGGGGGCCAGCCAAGCCACATTGTCCAGTTTCTTTGAGAGATAAGCCACTGGCCTTTTCCAGGGTCCCAGGGTCTGAGTAAGAACCCCTTTTGCCATCCCTTTATTCTCATCTACATATAAGATGAAAGGTTTTGTCAAGTCTGGCAATCCTAGCGCTGGAGCTGTCAGTAAGCGCTCTTTTTATCCTGTCAAAAGCTCTCTGGTGTTCATCAGCCCAGATGAAAGGCATCCCATTCTTTGTTAAAGGATATAGAGGAGCCGCTATCTCGACGAAGCCCGGTATCCATAGTCAACAGAATCCTGCGCTTCCCAAGAACTCTCTGAGTCCTCTGGCTGAAGTTGGTGGGGAAATAGAGGCTACAGCCTGCTTTCTACTTTCCGTTAACCATCGTTGTCCTCCCTCTAGCCGGTAGTCCAAGTAGTTTACCTGCTGTAGGCAGATTTGGGCCTTCTTTGCTGAGGCTCGGTATCCAAGTTCCCCCAGTCTCAATAGGAGAGCCTTCGTACCTTGCAAACAGCTTGTTTCCATCTCAGCCGCTAAGAGGAGGTCATCTACATACTGGAGGAGAATAATCTGTGGGTTTCTTACCCGAAAGTCAGCCAGGTCATGATGTAGAGCTTCATCAAACAGAGTAGGGAGTTTTTGAATCCTTGGGGAAGTCGTGTCCAGGTTAGTTGTCCAGATATTCCAGCTTCAGGGTCTTTCCATTCAAAAGCAAAGATGGGCTGGCTAAATCTACATACGAATAATCTGTGGGTTTCTTACCCGAAAGTCAGCCAGGTCATGATGTAGAGCTTCATCAAACAGAGTAGGGAGTTTTTGAATCCTTGGGGAAGTCGTGTCCAGGTTAGTTGTCCAGATATCAGATATTCAGGGTCTTTTCATTTAAAAGCAAAAATGGGCTGGCTAACCGGGCTCAACCTTAGGCAGAAGAACGAATCCTTCAGATCAAGTACAGTATACCACCTATGACTAGGAGGTAAAGAACTCAGGAGATTATAGGGATTAGGAACAGTGGGATGGATATCTTCTATCCTCCGATTGACTTCTCTTAAGTCTTGAACTGGTCGATAATCATCTGTCCCTGGCTTTTTTACGGGGAGCAGCGGGGTGTTCCAAGGGGATTGGCAAGGGTGAAGTATGCCCATTTGCAAAAGTCTCTGAATGTGGGGCCTGATTTCTTCTCGGGCGTCTTTGCTCATAGGGTACTGTTTGATTTAAACCGGAGTTGCAGATGGTTTTAGTATAATCACTACTGGAGGCTGGTTGTGTGCTAGTCCTGGGCCTCCTGTCTCAGCCCATGCTGAGGGGATTTTACTTAGCCAATCAGATATACCAGGAGTTCCTGCTATTGGTTCTTCATATAACTGATGTTCATCTTCCAGTCGCAGGGTTAGCACTTGTAGTGGAGCTCCATCTTTTCCTTTTAGAGTAGCTCCCTTTTTACTGAAGTGGATGTGGGCTCCCAGCTTAGAGAGTAAATCTCTCCCAAGAAGGGGATATGGACAATTCTACCTTTAAAGTTACCCTGGGCTCAGGGGGGAGCTCCTGGCCCCGACTGCCCTAGTCCCCTAGAGTCAGGACTGGGTTTGTTCAGCTTCTTTGGACATTCTCGAGCCCAATGCCCCCTCTCTTTGCAGTAGGCACACTGGTCTTTATCCACTCGGGGCCTCCTCTTGTCTCCCAGGTCCCTAACTGGACCTGCTCCCTGGACTACAGTGGCCAAAATTCGACTTAATTCTTTATTTCTCTTTTTCTCTCTCTTATCTTCTCTAGCTTCCTGTTCTTTCCTAATTCTGTCCTCTCTTTCTTCTAATGTTTCTTGCCTATTATAGATTCTTTCAGCTTCTCTTACTAAGTCCTGTAAGGAGTACCTCTGAAGGCCTTCTAGCCGTTGGAGCTTACCCCAAATGTCAGGAGCTGATTGTCCTATGAAGGCCATAATAAGGTCCGCCTGACGCTCCTGGGCCATGGGATCAAAAGGGGTATGCATCCGATATCCCCCTATTAAACGTTCTAGGAATCCTGCAGGGGTTTCATTTTCCTCCTGGGTTATAGCACATACCTTTGCCAAATTGGTTGGGTGCCTTCCGGCCCCTTTGAGACTCACTATCAGAGTATGGCGATAAAGACGGAGATGCTCCCTACCAGCCAGGGTCTCGTGGTTCCAGTTGGGTCTGGTCAGAGGAATTCCTTCGTCTATTTCATTTGGGAGCAGAGTGGGTCTCCCATCCTGCCCAGGGACATTTTTCCGGGCCTCCAGGATGACTCGCTGTCTTTCTTCTGTGGTTAGAAGGGCCTGGAGGAGTTGCTGACAATCCTCCCAGGTGGGTTGGTGGGTGGGGAGAATAGACTCCATTAAAGCAGTTAGAGCCTGAGGATCCTGAGAAAAAGAGGAGTTATGAGGCTGAAAAAGGCCAGTACTGGATCTGATTCCCTATAGTTCAGAGAGGAAAAACCTGGGCAGTCCAGGTTCCATCAGAGGGGCCCCCTCTATCCCCTCTTAAGTCGAGTCTGTTAGGTAGAGGAGGGGATTTGTCAGGTTCAGTGGAATCAGGTGAGGGATAAGGTAGTTCTTGGGGTGGAGGTGCCTGCGCAGGTGGATAGGGAGGTGGAGGATTAAGGAGGGTTAGGGAAACTTGGTCCTCAGGGAGGACTGGCTTTTACTTCTTCTCAGGGGCAGACTGAAGGGGCAGGAGGGAAGAAGTAAGACTCAGGGGAGCAGAAGGGACAGGAGACCCCTGGTCAGTCTCTTCAGTTCCCCTAGGAGGTAGGAACAGCCGTGCCCAAGATGTGGGGTTCCGGGCCAAGTCTTCCCAGGTGACTATGTAGGCCACCTGGTCCGGATGTCCGTGTGGTCTTGGGTGGAAAATGTATTCCTTAACCTGCAAGATAGTAGCAAGGTCAAAAGTCCCATCCCTTGGCCATCCTTTTTCAAAAGAGGGCCATACAGAGGAACAGAGATTCTGCCACTTTTTTTTTTAACCTCTAGCGATAAATTACGGGCTCGCTTTACAACTTCCTTTTAATGTTCTAGAGTTCAGCTTAAAGGGGTAGTTAGCGAGTGACCCATAGTGGAGAAGAAAAGGCGGGAGAGAAAGAGAGAGAGAGATGTAGATGCCACTCCAAACAATAATAGTCAGTGAGTGTGCTTGTGGACGAGTTCCTATCGTTGCCCAGTTTTTCTTCTGTGGGGGACATGAATTTATCTGGGATTCACGTCTGGGACCCCCTTATCCTTTCACGGGAGTCTTTCAGCGGTGAGCGCCCTGTGGCTCTTGCTTGCTCGACCCGTGCCCACGGGGCGTTTTCAGTGGACAAAAAGAGATGGAGAGGAAAAGGGAGATACAGAAAAACTGTCCTGTCTCCACCTGTGTGGGCAGTCGGGATCTGCTAAGAGGCTAAGAGCCTTTGGCTTACATCAGGGAGTGGCCCTGACCAGAAAACCTCAGTTGCTCTTTCGCCTTTAACGGTCCCTCGCGAAGACTTAGACCAAGAATGAAAGGAAAGAGAAAAAGGCAGGGAAGGCTTGAAATAGAGAGCATAGAGAAAAAAAAATAGAAAACCAGACCTTTCCCTTTCAAGATATTAACACACTATCAAGCACGCACACACACCGCATGAAATCACATTCGTATGGACCGGTCCTTCTTACATCCAGACACACACTACACTCACCACTTTTACCTTCAGGATTCTCAAGTACAAACACAGACAAACAGACAAACACACACAAAAAATCCTCAGCATGCCTTTTGACTCAAAACTGAAAGTACAGACCGGGAGGGGAGTAGCCAAGCCAATCTCCCTTCTTCTCCCGGGGAGAGGAAAGCTATGCTGTCCTCCCCACTCCAGACCACTCTGGTCATAAAGATCAGAGTGTTGGAACCAGGGGTCCCTGGGCACGTCTGCCACTCCCACTGATTCCCAGAATACAGACTTACAGGTCCTGTACAGCCACAAATGTTCAGACGGAATGTTGCCAGAACAGGAAATGACTGACAGACAATAAGACCAAGACAAACCACAAGATATCTGTCCTTACCTCCTGCTGATCTGAGGAAATGGGTCTGTGGGCGACCAAATCCCGGATGAGCCCCCAAATGTTGGGCCCCTGGTCTGGGGTTCCCAACGTCCACAGAGGGTCGCACCCCAATGACTCAGTCCCAAGACCAGGAGATGCAACAAGCAAGAGGATTTAATCATTTGCACAGACGGGCTTCTGCCTCACTCAGAGAGAGAGCAGCAGCAGCCCCGAGCTCAGCTTACAGGCAATTTTTAAAGGCAAAAACCACAAACCAAAACCGGCAGCAGTGGGAGGGGGCTGGCAGCAGTGGGAGGGGGGAAGTTTCGGGTGATTTCCAGCTTGTGCAAGGAGCATGAAAAAGTTAGTTCTTTCTCAGCAGTTAGAATTATTTTTCATTTTACTTCCTTGTACTTTCTTTTGCCTGGGGGACTTGGTTTGAATCCACTTTGATCTGGGGGGGGCTTTTATTTGATTCCATCAAAAGCATTCATTTCTTTATCTTGAAGAATATATTTGTCGATCATGAAATTATTGTTTTTCTTTTAACATTGTTTTTCACTACACTCTTTTCTTGTGTGAATGAATTTTTATGAGAGATCTGGTCATCTCTAGATAAGGTATTTTTCTTCTTTGCCTTCTTTGAAGCACTATTATGTTTTAATTTTTCTCTTCAGATTTAACATATGCTCATTTTTGAATTTTTACATTTTTCTTGCTTAGTGTACTTTGAGTGCCTTGAGGCAGCACTGATGCTTCCCATTGATTTTAAGTCACTTTTAGTATTAGGGATCAAATCCAGGGCCTTGTACCTTTTTGCAAGCACTGTATAAATGATTTACACTTATATCTCTAGTTATTAACTATTGAATAATCTCAATAATACTTTATCAAATTATTTTATTCTATTTCATGTTTTTTCTTTATTGTTCTTCCAATTATGCATACATTTTTCTATTTATAATTCTTCTGTTGTTCTCTAACATTTTTTTCTATCATTTCTTCCATTTGCAGCTGTGGATGTTTCTATTGAGATACATTCATATACAATTTTTTTCATTCGATACATAAGACTAGCTAAGCAATTTTTGTTTATGTTATAATATTTTTTGTTTTTCTTTAATTTCTAGATTTTGCTTTTCATTATTTCTTACAATTTCCTTATCTCTGTCTTTACTAGATATTCATTCTTGTCTTTTCTCTACATTTCATTTAAAGACCACAATAGATGGTTCATAATTATTCTGACATCTCTGATAACCTGAAAATCTATTACCATATCTATTTGGTTCTGTATTTGATTTAGCTTTTTATATTGTGAAGTATAGATGAAGTTCTGTTGATACGAATTCTGCTACCCAACACAATGTAGGTATATACATTATGTTTACAGGCCTATTATATACTTGCTGTGTTCTCTTTTTAATACAAATAATTTTAATATTTTATTTATTATTTTTATTTTTATGTTTGAGTGTATTGTCTGCATGTATGTAAGTGCACTCACATCATGCAATGCTCCTGGAGATCAGAAGTGGTCATCAAATTCCCCTGGAACTGGTGTTATGCATGGGTGTTAGCCACCCACCATGTGTGTCCTGGGAACTGAACCCATGTCCTCTGGAAGAGCTGCCAGTGCTCTTAACCACTGAGCCATATCTCCAGCCCCTTAATACAGATATTTTTATGGAGCATAGATTATTTAACATCAGACAGATTGTTTTATTTTCAGATTTATTTGTTGATTTCAATGTATGTGAATGTGCCTGAGTGTATGGCTGTACATTATATGCATGTAATGACTATAGATGCCAAAAGAGGTTGTTAGATTTCTTCAATATGAGAGACTGGTTTAGAGTATTTACCATGAGCAACTTGCATTTTGTGAAAATCTAGATATTTTATTAACTAACGATGTTGAGCCTTTACCACATAATATGAACATAGAAGAATTATGAACAATTTTCTTAATGTAAAGAATGGAAATACTTTTCTTTTGTATATTTTTATTGAATTTCTTGGTATCTCATATGCACCATCTTAATCATCTTTACACCCCTTTTGCCATCGGCACCCTCCCATAGTCCTTCCACTGAATTCATGGGTTCTGTCATTTATGTTAAGGTCTATCGAATCAAGTTAGTATATGCTCATCCACTGTGGTCTAATAAGATCTAGAGTCACTCCCTTAAAAAAGATCAGCTCTTCCTCACCTAGCAGCATTCTGCTCCTGCTGATGATTTCCACAGTTATGTGCTGGTTTTGGTTTTTTTTTTTTTTTTTTTTTTTTTTTTTTTTTTTTTTTTTTGTGTTTTTGTCTGCTTGAGTTTGCAAGCTCACTCATACAACACACTGCAATGGCCAAAGTGAAGCGAATAAGAGTCTGAAGACTGTGTGTCCTTGGACAGGACATTTATCGTAAACCACCCACCCAAGACTCAGGGACCATTGCAGAAGAGGGAGCAGAAAGATTGAAGAACCAGGGAGGAGGTGCATGACCATATTGAAATAGAGTCTTACAGGCTCCTGGGACTTTGTTCATATGAACTGGCTGCAGTGGTGACAGCATGTACAAGACCCATAGAAATACCGTCCTTGTGTGTTCTTCATGTGTCTGTCACTGTAACAACAACAAACCTGAAAGACAAAATGCTCCATTTTGGCTCATGGTTTCTATGTTTTCAGCTCATGCTTGATTGACACCACTGCCTTTGTACTCGTGCCAAGTTAGTAGTTCTTGATAAAAGTACATAGCTGAGGAAATTTTTCTTCCTCATAGTAGCTATTAAGCAAATACAGTGAAAAGGCTGGAGTCTCAATGTGTCCTTCAAGTGCATGATCTAACTTTTTTCTGTCGGTGGACTGAATGTGTCTACTTTTCGGATGATACTGAGTAAGAATATAAGGCACAGTTATATTGTCAGAAAAATTCATTTACAAGAAAGAACACCACAGGCAATCATTTATAAAGCTTTGAGTCCTCAAAACTAGGGCAGTTTATTTGAGTAATGACTACATATTCAAGAAGGGGTTTGATATCTCTCACAAGGGCAGAAAAGATTCTGCACAGGTAGTCTTAAAATAGGATCTTATGAAAATGAAGCATTAGCAATTCCCTGGGTGGGGATTTTAGTATTATAATTAAATAAAATTTACATGTCAGTCCCTGGTACATACTCCTTAGAGTAAGTTGTGGAAATTTATTTTGGAAAAGCAATTTTAAGGAGATTTAGTTTTTAAAATTAAAACCAAAATCAAAACCAAAACCAATACAAAATAACATATTATCTTGAAGCTAAAAGCATCACTTAGAAAACAGATTGTGTCTTGCTTTTACAAACTCCAGATGAATGGGAGAGACTTTCTTTATTCTTTTTCTGGTTGACTCTTCTAGAACACTTCCAATAAGCCCCAAGAGTGTGGGTAGCTGAGAACCAAACCATTATCATATGGGATTTTGGAAGACATTGAAGAATGAAACTACAAGATCTTGTTCTATAAATTTCTCATAAAAATAAAACTTTGGAGCCTTAATTCACAAGAATTTTAAAACTACAACATTTGTAATGAATCCAAGTTATAATTATTTTTCGCAGTTCTATTATTGCTTAGGTCAAATACTAGAAGAAAACACTGTTTTGTATAAGCACTTCCTCTGGCCACCATCAACAGAAGCACATCATGTTTCTGCTGTCATGATTTTCTGCACTTATTTCATTTTTTTATAAAATAATTTATGTGAAAAAATAGACTGCCTTAAAATGTCAAGAAAAGTGTACAATTTTTAATAATCACTTGTGAAATATGAATTGCATAAGGTACCACTACTGTCCTGAAATTTTTCTATATTTTATAAAACCTTGAACAACTATCAAACTTTTAGATTGTTTTTCTTTTTCCTTACATGAATGGAGGTTCACTGTTATATATCTTCAAACTATATGTAAAATTTAAATGTTCCTTGTATACCAAGGATAATTGAAAGCTATTGAGTATCTTTAGATGCTGTTTTCAGACCATCTTATTTCTTTCTTCATCTCTTTCTTCCCCAGCACTAAGATTACAACTGTGTGTCATCATACCCTGAGCTGCATAAATCAATTCTGTTTTTTTCAGGAGACAGAATCTCCCTGTATAACTGCTATGAAGACCAAACTGGCCTCTCTCTCACAGAGATCTTCTTGCCTCTGCCTCCCAAGTGCTGGGATTATACTCATTAATATCTTGATGTTCTAATCAAGATACTTATCATAATGGAATGTGACTAAATTAGCCCCAGTGGAATTGATAAATAAGATGAAATATTGATATGCAGCATCAGTAAATGTGTGCTTTATTTTAGGTTGGAACATTACAATTACCAATATTTGACCTTCATTTGCCTTATAGAAATCACTCATTTATGTGTGTCAGCTTACTAAGTGTATGATTTTTTTTTCTCTTCTGCCTTTTGTGCTTTTGTGGAAAAATGAATTTTAACAATTTATGTTGAACATAATGAGTAGCTTTCATATGTGTAACAATTTATATGAGGAGCACTTGTGTCCAGATGTTTTTATTCCTCTGCACTTTGCATAATACCATGCTCCTATAGTCAATTAAAAAGCAAGTATTACAGCTGAATAAAATTACATTGCATTTATTTACCGTATTTTCAATATCCATCTACTAGTGTACATATCATCTACTTCCAATTTCCTGGTATGGTTAGTAGAGAAGCAAGGAAATCGTGAAGTTTTTTTGATTCTTTTTTAAATTTTATTTATTATTTTTTATATGTGTGTATTCCCTGCATGTAAGTGTACCCGTGTTGTGCAGTCCCACAGAGGACAGAAGAAAGTATTACATCCCCTGGTACAGGAATTATAGACAGTTGTTAGCTGCCATGTGTGTGCTGGTGCTCTTAACCATTTAGCCATCTATTCAGCCCTGAAATTACAATTTTTAAGGTAAGTGGATGGAACTGGAAAAAAAGCATGCTGAATGAGGTAACCCAGGGTCTAAGAGACAAACACCACACATTCTCTCACCTATGTGGATCCTAGATTTGAATCGTTAGTTTTACGTACTTACCTTGGATCACTTGTAGAATCCAGAAAATTAGAAAGAAACCATTGAGGTGTAGAATTAGGGTGAGGAGCAAGTCAAATATAGCTGATATGAAAGTAGAGAGGTGTAACACTGGGTGAAGAAAGGTTCAACCAAAGAGGGGAGGTAGATGGGAAGGTGATGGCACAGGGAGGAAGGTTAGGCAAAGTGAAAGATCTAAGAAAAATCCATAGAGAAGGCTACTACTTTGTAAGGCAACTTAAAATTTTTGCTTATAAAATTACTTAGAAGGGAGATATCCTGCATGGATAGAAAATGCTCTTTCTAAAAGACATTGCTTAAAGAGAAATCCTAGTGCCAAATATGGGTACCTTTCTATCTATTGTTAGTCAAGGGGCCCCACTCTCATCTACCACTCACATTCTTGTTCTACTTTTACTTCCCTTTTGGACATTCATACCTTTTTGTTGCTATTTGGATCCAATGATTTTACCAGAGGTTTCTGTATGGCCACAGATTTGGAATTATCCATTGGGGCCTGGTGCATTCATTCCTTTGTACTCAGTGGATGGTATGAATGTCTCTCCCCAAGAATCTATCAGTTGTCAATATTAAGATACGAGAGAGAGAGAGAGAGAGAGAGAGAGAGAGAGAGAATCAGGAGGGTAAAGAGAAGGAACTATATACATGTAGCAAATTGTCAAAGATAAAATAGAATCAATAAAAAATAATACAAAAAGAACTGATAGATTTCTCAAGTTAAAACAACTTGTGATTTCTTCTGGTTCCTAACATTCCCTTATGTATTCCTCTTAGTAAAGTGACTGAAGAAAATGTCCAGTGCTAAACAAGGGAACTGAGTAATAGCAAAGAAGTGCATAAGGCATATTCTGTGTGTAGGATGATAACTCTAAGGCATAAGAGAAAATAAGATATGTTTTTATAATATCTAAAATAGAATTAGTCTAATCCACCAGTACTTTCACCAAATTGCTTATTTAACAGTTGCTGATATAATCTCAGCTACATTATATAACAAGACTAAATAATATAGTTATGTGAAACTCCAGATTCATCCTTTCAGCTGGAACAAGGTAGGACATAGAAAGTTATTCATATGTACACACTCTTAAACTCAACTATGGAATGTTGACTATATCCAGTACTTTGAAATGAATAGTTCATCAGTTTATTTTCTTTTCCTTTTTATCTTGCCCTATTTCCGTATTCCTTTCCACAGAGAACATGGTCTTAATAAATACATTTGTTCATTCTTCATCTCAAACACTGCTTATGAAAACTTCATCTAAGACATGGATTACATTAAATGAATATTTTATTCATGAAGAAAGAAAGTTTAATTGATCTAAATATGATTAGAATTAAGACACAAAAGACAGATACATAGAAGTTAGAAAAGCATTTAATGGAACTAAATTACCGCAAAAAACTTTGTATTATCAGCTATCTGTAAAGTACACTTAATATCTCTCTCGAATAAACCTAGAATTCATGTTAGTTTTGAGTTTGATGCTCCATAAGAGGAAAATAATAAGAAAGAATGCAATTCTTAAAGTAACTGAAGGGAAATCGAGTTGATAAAAAACCAACTAAGGCAAAGCAGGAAGAAAGTCCTAAAACATAAGGGAAGTAAACAGTACAAAAAAGTCCTGTGCTTTAATTTTAAATAAAATAATTTAAGGACTAAAATGACTATATATTTCCTTTGAAATATGAATTTTTATACTATTAAACTCAAAATCCATCTGTACCCTGTTTCAAAGGCATATTTGTTATATGACAAATAAAAATTTTGAATAAATGCCTGTAAATTATACTCAGAATAAATATTAATGAAATATGCTAACATAATTCCTTTAATAACACAATGAAGATATTAAACTAACTGAACTATGAAAAATAAAGGCTAACCATCAACAGCAATTAAGAAAAATAAATAGGTAGCTATATAAAATCTAATTTCCTTGGGGTTAGGGGGTGGCTCAGCGGTTTAGAGTAAGGTCTGCCCTTGCAGTGGACCCAGGTTTGATTCCCAGCACCAGTATGGCAACTAGCACCGATTGTAACTCCAGTTCTAGGGGATGCAATGCCTTCTTCTGACCTCTGCGGTCATTACACAACACAGGTGCATGTACACACATGCAGATAAAATAAAAACAGCTTCTTTAGGCTTATAAAATTGTCTCAAATCTATACAGAAGTAAAGCAAATATAGCATTTTCACATCAAATTGAATTATTTCATCATATGACAAGCAATATCAGAACAAAAACAGAGAATGTAATTAATATACCTTATCTAATTAACATGAAAAGAAAACTGTATGAAAAAATTTCCAAAATTTTCCTCACTTTGAGGAAACACAAAATATTTATAAAAACTAGATATCTGTTGGTGATAAAGGATAAACAAATATTTGGTACACGAAAAAATAGTGAGTACTTGAGGAGGCAGAGAAACCTCTTACCCTGGAAACAAACTTTCTAGTTCTAAACCTTCCTCCCTAGCTCTAAAGCTCCAATTTTATAGAAAGCTGAAAAACCGCATTTAAAGGGTAAGGTCATGTATAAGACCTCTTGTGCATCTCCGGTGGCTAATGGTTTTATCTTTTCTGATTATAATTCCATCAAATTTTTTTGATACCATCCTATACTCTCTTAATAAATAACAATGTTTTAGTAACCATCTGATATGTGACTTGAAAGGCACTAACAAGATACATATGAGTAATGCTAAGACAATTAATTTGGTATCTCTAGAGAAGCCCATATTCACATTTCAGTATTTGGATGTTTTAAACTTGAAAACTTGTAAAATTTAGTCCTGGGCTGCAGCTGTAAAACTATTTCAGTTATAATGGAACACGCATACCACAGTGATCCCATATGGAAATAAAGGAAATGGCAGCTTATTTATTAGTGCTAGTGAATCCGTTGTATTTTTGTAGCAGAATGCTTTACTCATGTGTTTGTGAGCAAATCCTAAACAAAACAATTATGATGGGGCATAAAGATTGTATAAGAGTCCTAGATGTGAATTGCTAAAAGGAAACTGGATTTTCCTGAAAAAACAGGGCAGTTTCATATATGAACCCACAGTGCTTGTTAATGTATACACAGGCCCTTCACAGGCACAAGCCCAAACCATACAAAGAAATAGCCAGGAGAGGTGAGTGGGATGTGAACAAGTAACAAGTAGCAGCATTTGTTGAGGAATTATTGACAACTGATAGCTGCTAGGAGAGGGAGAGTTAGGTTTCTTTAACAGTGTGATGCCTGATAGATTGACCAGGCTCCCGTGGATAGACACAAACTCAAGAACATTTAAGGAATGCAAATTAGATTTGAAAAGCTTTTAAAAAGTATACAAGGGGCTGGACAGATGCTTCAGCAGTTGAGAACCCTGGCAGCTCTTGCAGAGGATCTAGGTTCAGTTCCCAGCACCCATATGGTGACAACCGCCTGTAATTCCAGTTCCAGGGAATCTAACATTTTCTTCTGGGGACTGTGGAAGTTTCACACACATACCACAGCCAAAACACACATATATACAAAATAAAAATAAATAAATAAGTTCTAAAAATAGAAAACAAGTGAAAGGGGAGTAGTGTGGTGAGATTGGATCTGAAGTTAAGGGGGAAGGGATTCTGAATATGATAAAATTCATGGTATGACATTCTCTAAGTACCAATAAACAATTTATAAAAACACAGTAAAATAATAAAAACATTTTCTGTCTGAATGTATGCCACAATAAACTAACCAATTGAAGAAAGGCAAAATTTGTCTTTCCTGTAAACATGTAGTGTCAAGATAGTGTGATTCCATTAATGTTGAATACTGTTGATTTCAAAACTAGAGAATAACTAAACATACATAATACAAGCATAATGCAAGAATAGGGATAGACAAAGATGATAGATTGATAATAGATACATAGGTAAATAGATAGATGATAGATAGATAGATGATAGATGATGTAGATGATAGATAGATGATGGGTAGCATAGGGAAATAATCTTAATGTAATTCCTGTATTTGCTGTTATTGGAATTTTGACAAAGGGATAATTTCTAAAGGTAAACTTGGTGTTTTCAAAATATGGTGCCAGGATGGTTGGATAGCCAGTTGTATAACCTTTAGTTTGAATTGCTAATATCATATACTGAATTAACTCAGTTTATTTATAAATGAGTATAAAAATTTAAATAATAAAACTTTTTTAAAGTATATGTAGAATGAAATATTGAAACCGAGCATTAGACTAAGATTCAATTGTAGATGAAGCATCGAAACATTGTCCAAACACACATGCAAATATAAAGTAACCCATAAATATACCCCACAAAATACCCCACAAAAATAGATCTCATGAACATGCAAAATGTTTAAAATTCAAAGTTGCCATTAAGCAAATGAAAGAACAAGCAACAGATAGAGTGAAATAATGACCAAATTTTGAAAGATTTGTAAAGATGATTCCAAAAAGCCCCACTTATCTTAATATTATGAAGATAAATAGTAAAATCAAATACTTGACAAAAGGCATGAGCAGATATTTCACCAATAACGCTATTCTAATGTCCAATAAGTACAAGAAAAGGTATATAAGATCATTAATGATTAAGAAAATGAAATCGAAAGTCTCAAAAGGACACTTTTATCTTCTGGAATGGGCAAATAATAAAAGATGAAAACTAATAGGTGTTGATAGAGAAATGAAAATTAATTAAAGCATATTAATTTCCTGACTCCTCTAAGGATGCAAAATAGTTTTTTTATCTTAGAAAACAGTTCAGCATTTTATTATATTGTTAAATATAAGCTTACTATGTGGCTCATTAAAAATTAAAAATGAAATTTCCTCCATAGACGTATGTTGTGGATACTTGGTACTCAGTGCTGATGCTATATATACTTTACAAATCAAGAGCCCATTGAAATAATTAAGTCAATAAGGAGTGGGTTCCTGGGAATACCTTGTCCTGGCTCCTTCCTGTCTCATCCTTTGCTTGCTATTTGCTTCAGCTAGTCTTGGTTTCCAGTGTCCGATAGTCATGATGAAACTGACCCAAAATCAATGCCTCTTTTGTTTCTCTCTCTTAATGATCTTGATTACAGCACAAGGAAAGCTAAATAATAAAATAAAATTGCAGCTTTATTTCACAAATTGTTTTGTGAAAATTTCCATTAAATTTAGTAGGAATATAATGTTCCTCATATATTAGGAAAGAAACTGCAATATATTAATGGAAAATGAGCCATGATTGATGTAGTGCATGTTCAAGTGTCTAAAGATAAAATGAGAGAGAGAGAGAGAGAGAGGGAGAAAGAGAGAGAGAAGAGAGGGGGAGGGCAGGGTCAATTAAAAGGAGAAATAGCAGCATTTTATAAGGTAGAAATTATGTCTGTCAGGTTTGTTAACCTCTTAACAAATACATACAGTTACAAGAAATGTTTATTAGAGGGCTGGAGAGATGGCTCAATGATAAGGAACACATATTGCTCTAGTAGAAGACGGAAGCTCACTTCCCAGCACCTTTGTTAGGCAATTTTCAACTGACTATAACTCTAGTTCCTGGGAATACAATATCTCTGTTCTATGTGTATATATACTGCTGGTTGACTCTGCAGTTCTAGGACCTGTGCTAAGTTAAAACTCACAGTGTAGAGTATGTTGTGAAGAAAAGCTGCTCCTGTACTGTGTAGAATGGTGAAAGCATGGTAGTTAGCATCTGTATACTTTCGTACCCTCATTGCTTATTTATTATTTGTATTTTATGTGTATGAGTGTTTTATCTCCATATATGTAAGTACACCTGTGTTGTGTACTACTCATAGAGGGCAGAAAAGGGTGTCACATCACATGTAACTGGAGTTGCAGATAGTTGTTAGCCATTATGTGGGTCCTGGGAATAAATCCCATGTCCTCTGCAGGAGCAGCCAGTGCTCTTAACTGCTCAGTAATCTCCCCAGCCCCACAATTCCGATTTTTTTATTCATCAACTGGGGTCCTAATTTTTAGTAGAACAATTAAAATCTATTCTTTAAATAACCTTAAAGAGGACAATACATTGTTACCAAATAGAAACACTATTTCATACAAATCTCTTAAAGATTTCTATGTATCGTACTGAAAATTAACACAATCCTTGTAAGATACCAAAGCCGTGCTTTCTATAACAAGTTAATAATCCCAAATTTTCAGTGAATTTACAAATGACCCTAAATAATGATATATAGAATTATTCTCTACACTGTTGTTTTCTGTCACAGCTTGAATCTGAAATTCATTAGACATATTTCTTACCCCACTATGCAGTGAGATTATGTTATACGTCTACAAGAAAATTTCACTCATAATTTGCTCTTTTTCCAATACCAAACCTAGTTATATTCTGGTAATATTTAATTTAACACCCATTAAAATTCTTTCTTTGTAATAGTGAGTTACATGAATTTGATAGTCATATATATCCACCACTTTAATATTTCAAAGAACAATTTCATTACTGCAAAGTTCTCATGTCACTTTACAATCAACCTGTTCCTCAAACCCTCAGAAGAGATAATCCATTCCTACACTTTCTTTAATTTTCCTTTCATTTAATGTCATTCAAAAAGAACAACTGTATTTAAAGGGCTGAAAATAATCTGCCTCTTTTTTTTTTTGGTCTTTTTGAGACAGGGTCTCCCTGCAGCCCCAGCTGTCCTGGAACTCACTATGTAGACCAGACTGGCCTTGAACTCAGAGAGATCCACCTGCCTCTGCCTCCCAAGTGCTGGGATTAAAGGTGTGCACCACCACGCCCAGCTAATAATCTGCCTTTTAAATATAGCTTTCATTAGCTTAGGTGAATAGAATTCTATAAAACTATTTTCTGTCTACACTTACTTGTTTTTCACATAGCATTTTCTTTTTCAATTTTCTTGAGAATGATATGCCACTTTCTTTTTCTTTGATATTGTTTTTGAGAAACATATGCATGAATTATCATGGTTTTATAAGTTTCATCAATGTTCTATATTAATTCTCTGAGGAATATTTTTTAATAGTTAAAACGTCTTCTAGCTTCACTAGAATGCACCATGTAGTTAAAAAAAATGAATTATGTTTCCTCTGATAACCAAGGGGTGCTTTCAAATGTGTAAACAAATTTTTTTTTCCAAGATTTCTTTTAATTATAAAATTTGAAATACTTAAAATCCTTCATTTTTTCTATTTTTCTACTTCAGGAAAACTAATAACACAAATATTCAATTTTCTTTTCTTGCTTCCTCATCACCATTTTTCTTATGATCTTTTCCTTTTCTTATTTCAGTTTCATCCTCAGTGTTTGACCTGCTTTACAAAAATATTTTTTATTAAGAATATTTTAATGAATATTCTTTATTAAGAATATTCTTTATTAAGAATATTTTTAAATGAATTTTAACTAATTTCTGGTTTTATTCTGTTTTTAGATTGAATTATTTTCTTATGATAAAATATTTATCTAATGATATTGAATTCAGTTAAAATGCTATTGTTTTACTATGTAACTTTGTTGTTGACTGAGGGGACAATTTTCGTGAATTCAATATTTTTCTTCATGTGTTAACGCATTTTACAATCACTTTTTTGTTGTTGTTGTTGTGTGACTTAACGTATCTTACAAGTTTGTGGCTGGAGTTCTTGTTCACTGTCAACTTCTTTCTGTTGAGACTGATCTATTCTATCATTTATTTCCTGGGAAGTCTGGTGTTAATCTGGTCTGTCTTGTTTCTATTCCATTTTTATAGATGTTCTTGAGCATCCTTAAGAAAATATTCCCTTCGTATTCAGTTTCTAATTCTGTCATTTTTAGTTACCCATGGTCAACCCTGCTCTAATATATTACATGTAAAATTCCAGAAGCAAACAAATCATATATCTGGAAAGATGGATCCATTGGAACAAGCGCTTTCCTCCAAAACTGACATCCCAAGTTCAATTCCAAGGACCCGCATGGTAGAAGGAGAGAACTGACTCCTGCAAGTTGTCCTCTTTCTACCACCGGTGTGATATAAAGCATAAATTAATAAGTACAATTTTATTTGTTTAATTTTTTAAATTTTATTTATTATTTTTATTTTATGTGCATGTGCATATTGCCTGCATGTAGGTAAGTGCACCCGTGTTGTGCAATGCCCGAGGAGTTCAGAAGAAGCTGTCAGATCCCCTGGGACTGGAGTTACAGACAGTTGTTAGCTGCCATGTGAATGCTGGGATTCGAACCTGGGTCTTCTGCAAGAACAACCAGTGTTCTTTGCCACTGAGCCATCTCTCTAGCCCCAATAAGTACAACTTTAAAAGCTTAAAAATAGTAATAAAATTTTAAGTCCATGACATTTTGAATGGAGAAAAACATATATACAACAGTAGTCCTGTAAGTTTATAATGGAGCTTTAAATTTTCAAAGGTCTAGGCAATTTATAGTAGTAAAAGATAGAAAAATCAAAACTGAAGGAAAGAATAGGACTCCCCCAAAAATTTCACAGAGACAGATTTATAAAGAGCGTTTGCAGATTTCAACAAGTTCATTAAGAAGTTAGATAACATGGACCCCAATACCAAAATGTTTTATTAAAAGAGAATATCTGCAGCATGTTATTATTTATAAGCAAATACATGATGAAATGAAGAAATAGCATTTACTGAAAATAGTGACATCGTGAGAAAACCCTGAGGCAGATCACTCAGGAGGGATTTCAGAAGAAGGCAATGTGATCATAGGAGATGGCAGCAGCATGAATATTACTGTTCCTAAAGCATTTGAAGAGGGACATGTTATGGGATGGAAGAAAATATTACTTATGACTCTGTTTAAGACTAGGTTTATATGTAAATTTTTTTTTTGCAGTGAGGGTGATCAAGGTCAGGACCTTGAACATACTGAAAAAGCTGTCAGATGTGGAGCAATGCCACTGGTCCTTGATATTTTAAGGAAGTATTTTGTGTGCTGGAGAGATGGCTCAGTGCTGGAGATGATGCTCTTGCAGAGGATCCAAGACTGATTCCTAGCACTTTTGTCCTACAGCTCCTAAATGCTTGTAAGTCTGTTTCAAAGGGATCCAATTCCCCGTTCTCACCTCTGTGGGCACCCGCATTCACATGCACATACACACAGTTTCACACACACATGCACATAATTAAATATAATACTTAAAAATAATAATTTTGTTACTTAGCTCAGGTCAGCCTTGACTTTGCTATTTATTCCATACTGGCTTCAATTGTGTGACCTTCTTTTGCACTCTTGAGTGCTAAGATAACAGGCATATGCTATAACTTCTGAGTGCTATGATAATAGATAAGTTTTGTCCAAAAGTAATTAAAGAGAAATACATAGGAAAAAAAGTTTACAGGATAAGGATATAAAGAAAAATACTTTTACATAATTGAATCTTGCATTTTAAACAAAGTTATATGGTGATTAAAATGTATAAAACAAGAAGGTTATAGTAGACTGTTTACTTGATTATCAAAAATTTTAGTAAGTTTAATTCAGCCTGATTGTAGGGCATTAATGAGGTCTACATGTGTATACATTAGCATATGTGACCTCCATGTTTTCTTACCACCAATTCATTGACTCATTCAGATTGACTTCCATTTATATAAGATCCATTAGACATATATTTATCTTTCTTATTTTTAAGAAAATTTTTATACAGGTATTGTGTATCCCAGACTGACCTCAAACTTACTATGTAGACAAGAACTATCTTAAAGTTCTGATCCAACTGTCTCTTCCATCCAAGTGCTGAGATTACAGACAGATCTGTGAAAGCATACCTGTTACATGTTCTGTTGATCAAATGCAGGGGTTTGTGTGTGTTATCAGCTGAGCTGAATTACCAGGATTATTATTTATTATATTTCATACTTTGTATTCTTGTATCTTTTCTATTTAAATACACAGAACTCACTTTCATGATGTACTAGGTTACAATATTCAGTATTGTAACATATTGTACAAGTGCACAGCCAAAGAACAATGAGCTATATGCTTCAGTCTAGGACTTCAGAGCTTATACTATACAGGTTTGTGAACTTGTGTGCTAAGCTATCCAAACAGAGATGAAAAAGTCTATCGGTTGATGTGAGAATGTATCTCCATCAAGTGTCACAACTATATTTTAGGAGAGATGAAAGTCACTTAATTTTTTGCAGAATATTGTTCTAAATTTTCTACTTTACTATTAGAAGTTATTGTTATTTATTTAGACAAATATATAAATGACGTTTTTCTGAAGGCATCAATGTATATGAACAAACACAGTTTATACGGAGTTTGGTGATATGTATGGCTTCAGTCAAACATTGGGATTTCTTGGAACATATTGCCTGCAGATCAGGAAGACTACTGTATTCTTTCCTTCGGTTTTTGCTTCCCCGTACTGCCTCACTTTGAAGTATTGGGTCATGTCTGTACAAATGGTTTTCCTCCAGATAAACTACTTTCAAGAATTTACTCTTGTGACCCCACATAGTTGTAGCCTCTTTCTGTAGCTCAGTCTGAAAATAATCAAGTCATGACCGGTGTTCAGTATTTGGGGATTAATGTTTGGTTTCTTTTACTGGGAATAATTTAATATTGGCTGCCCGAAAAACTGTACTCTCTTGCTCCTTTCCTTGACATTCCTCAACCTCTCCTCTTTCAGTTTCATGCCTACAGACTTTTAGAAAGGTAGTCAGAAGACAAGAGGAGATGTGCTGTAATATTTTTATTAAAGAATTTTACGTGCTGAAGACAGAGCTTGCTGCTTCCATTAATACTGATGATGTGAGATCCTTATTTGTTATAGTGTTTGATTTTATGATCATTATGAATAAATAAGAGATTCAGATTGCTGGCAATAGTTTTCCAAATTTTTTCTCTCATTATGTCTTTTAATTTAAAGGAACAAACAAAGGATTTGCGAGCAAAGCTTCTTAAACATCCACATTATTCTTTTTAAAGCATTCTGACTTTAAGATACTGTAAGAAAGCATTAGGCATGTTTATGAGTACTTAAAATGATCAGAAATAAGAACACTCAGATGAAGAACAATATGATTTCATAGTAGAGCATCTGTAAGACATTTAAGGCAAAGTACAATATTGTTGAGCTTGACATGAAACAATACAGAGATAATTGGAAGAGCAAAGGTGAAAGATTAAACATGCCTTGGATTCAGCAGTAGTGATTCTTTTATAGGAAGCAAAAAAATGAAGAGCAATACAGAATAATTAATGTCAAATTCACTACTGAAGCAAAAGATAATATGATAGTTTATTATTCAATAATAAAAACCACACATTTTATGTGGTCCTTTTAGTGCTGTATCTCAGTAATGTCAAAGTCGTGAAAATTTTACAGAATATACACTTCATTTTATGTTGCCAATTTGGATGTTACTAATTAAGTTTTTAAAAGGTTGGTTTGTTAATGTGTACCTCAAATATATCTAAAATAAGTAAGTTCTAAAAGAAATCTAGGAATCTCAAAGAATAAAAATATGTATGGAAGTCTTTTATGATGCCGTTGAATTGTGTATACCCACAGCAGTGATGGATCCAAAGCAGTAAACATGAGGTTTTTAGCCAAGTATCCTGAAATATAGAAAAAAACAGTTGCAAGTAGTAAATATTTTGTTATAAGCTAATAGTTATAGAAAAATGAAATAAGTATTGATTTTATTTAATAAGTAAGGAATTAAATATTCATGTTCAAAATTTGTTTATTATTTTTATTTTATGTGTATGCATGTATTGCCTGCATGTAGGTAAGTGCACCCGTGTCTTGCAATGCCCAAGGAGGACAGAAGAGGCCATCGGATCCCCTGGAACTGCAGTTATGAACAGTTGATAGCTGCCATGTGGATGCTGGGATTCAAACCCGGGTCTTCTGCAAGAACAACCAGTGTTCTTAACCACTGAGCCATCTCTGCAACCCCAATAGTTTATTTATTATTTTCATTTTATGTGTATGAGTGTATTGCCTGCATGTATGCTGGTGCACCCGTGTAGTGAAATGCTGTGGAGGTCAGAAGATTGCTTCGGATTCCCCTGGAACTGGAGTTAAGGACAGTTTGTAGCTGCCATGTAGGTGCTGGAATCAAACCCGGGTCCTCTGCAAGAGAAGTCCATGCTCTTAACTGCTGAGCCATCTTTCCAGCACCAAAACTTCTTAATAATCTTTAATGTAAACCTAAAATTTCCTTTTAGGTGCCCTATGACTATGTTTATAAGGACTGTAAAAAAATGAGTGAGATTACAAATGTCCAGTAATTTCTGTAAGCAATATATTGTGAGGATGCTAATACAAAGTGTGAAATTATGAACTAATTGTAATTATTCTTCTCAGTTTTAGCCAAACCATCTCCAAACATGAAAGAAATAATGGAAACCACCAATGAAATGGTATTTGTAAGAACTGATTCATGTAGGTGCTGGAGGGATGGCTCAGCAGTTAAGAGCACTGGTTCATCTTGCAGAGGACCTGGGTTCAATTACCAGCACCCACATGGTGGTTAACAATCATCAGGCATTGCACTACAGGGGTGCAATTACACCCGGGGTATACACATACACATATAAAAATATTTTAGAAAGAGTTAATGTAAAGAGAAGTCAAACATAATGTCAAACTTGCTGTCTCCCTTCTAATAATGTCCATATTTATTCCCTCAGAATTTTGTGTTGTGATTTATATCTATGTATAAGTGACCTCAGAATTCTGAATAATAGAAAAAGGAAGTCTCACTCATCTTAATAAAACTAAGTGAGGATTACCTTCTTCACAGGCAAACCCTATCTGTTGGTTATTTCAAAGCCCAAGAGCACACAAGAAAGGAGAATATGCATAACCAGTTTCTGCTTCTTCATTCCAAATAAGTGTCTCAAAAATTATCTCCACATCAGAAAAGTAATTAAAAATAGCTCAGGGGATTTGCTATTCAGAATTTCTCCATAGGAAGAAGGCAGATCCAATTCTTCAGGCAGTAATAAGCCCACTGTTCAAATATTTGATATTAAACAAAAAACCACGGTCTTCTCATTTTTGCCAAGTAACTGTGCAAGGTAAAATGATAAACCAATTTTCTTTTCTATAAAATTTTTTTGGTATATATCAAATTCCACAAACTCCATTTATTTAATGTGCATTTTGAACTATTTTAATGTATATTTCAGAGTTGCATAATCATCATAATAGCTTTAGAATATTTTCAATCATCCCAGCATAATACTCTGTTTTCAAGTCCTCCTTGCATGGCTCAGGGAACAACAAGAAAGCAAAAAAAGATTTTCAGAGCCAGAGAGGGTGGATGATTGCAAGAAATGAACATTGTGCTCTAGACACCAAGGGAGTTGCATTATCAGGAACTCACTGTAGTTTTAACAGCAAGCACAAAACCTGAACAAGAGCAAGCAAAAAAAAAAAAATGCTAGTCTGCAGTAGCCTGCAGTGGCAAGGAAGTGCCAAAGTTCCACACATCTGAAGAGCTGTGGGCAATGGATGACTATTGGCAGAGGGAGAGACATTATTCTTTTAGAATGTGTACACTGAGAGGCTGCCCATGCTCCAGAAGATGGTCTTATACCCAAATACACATTTCCAATGTTGGTGGACTGTGGCAAAAAGAAAAGATCTTAGTATATATGACTAGTTTGAGAATCCTATCAGTTTAGTTATTACAGTACTTTGTAATTCTTTTTTTTTATTTTAACTTTTCAGACTCTGGTGGTGAATTTTCCACTCACTATTTTTCCAAATTCTCCACAGATATAAAGTCTTACAATTAAATCATGTTACTTTATAAGGAAAGCAATGTTAATGAAATATTTTAAAGAAAAAATAAAAATAGAAAAATAAATAAAATTTAAGAATGTAAAAAGGAAAGAAGACATGAAGTTGGAAGAGAATGGTGGTGGAGAGAAATTGAGGAAGATGAAACTGGATGAACTTGATTTTTTTCCTAATATTAAATTAAACCTTTAAATTTTTTTCTCTTAAAGTTAATCAACTCTCCTTTACCCAGCAGTAATTAGCTGCCAATAGTTCTTTGGCTAGGATTGAGGTCTGTTGCACATTTCCCCAGTTCTATGCTGGGATTTTGTCTGAGTTTGCATAGGTCTTGTGCATGCTGACACCATTTTGATAGACCTTAGTATAAATGACAGAATGCATGAAATCCAATGGGGAGGGGAGGCTATGGGAGAGTGCAGAGTTGGGGAGGAGATATAATAATGATCAAGATGTTTTACATGAAATACACAAAAATTCAATAACAAAATACGTAAAATATGTTCTTACAATTTTTATATTTGCCTTAACTTTAATCAGCTATACATGACATATAGTCTATTTTCTTTCTAAATATATAATGACTTCTCTTAATAGTTCGCACTACTAGAGTCATTATATGTGTAGCTATTTCTAATAGCATAATAGGTTCAAGGTCCATGGATATTGTCATCTACTGTTGGAGTTTTTGTTGAAATTCATATTTTAATTTTTCTTAAATATGTAAACTAGAATGACAAATGCTCAATTAATCAACTTTGTATTTCTTCTGCAAAAATTAGTGCAATTTACAGGCTTAAAAACAGAAATATGTAATCTTTTCGAATTAGAATTCAGAACTTGAAAATTGTTCAGAATGTTATAAAACAAAATTCTTTAAAAGTATTTTTATGTTTTATTAACTTTCATCCTACTTGTATGAGTTTTTGCCTGCATGTATGTATCTGCATCATGTACATATAACCTATGGAGTGTAGAAGAGGGCATGAGATCGCCTGGAACTAGAAATATTAATGGTTGTTAGATGTGTGCTGGTAACTGAACCCTGTGTGCTCTGCAAAAGCATTCAATGTTCTTAACCACTGAGTAATCACTCCAACCCATATAAAACCAAATTCTTTTTCATAAATTTATCTAATAACCACATCATTAGAAGAAGCATTTCATTACAGCTTTAACATATTCAATAATAATTTCTGGAGAAAAGATACAAGATCCTTGATCAAGAGGACAGGAGAATCACCACAGTTAGAGGACATTTTGAGGACATCTCCTTCAAAAGTGGCTATAATATTTTTAGGTTCACAGTTGAATTAACACAGTTACACAATATTGAACTCAGTATAAAACCTGCAAGACACAAAACTGAATGAATTTTTAACCTTCAAAAAATATCTCAATTTTAATTTAAAATATACTGTTTCCTACAGAAAGACTCGTTTTTAATACTGCTAACACTTAGATGTTTGCAGACGCATCTCTAATCTCTATGAATCTGATTTTCACTAGCCACAATAGGTTATACTTGAACCCTTGGCACCTGAGTATGGATATGAAGTCATCAGGCAAATTTCACTGGTAATGTTTATCACCTCTACTAATTAACATGAAGTGCATTTTTATGCTTCCTTCTCAAATATGTCATTTTTTAAATTTGTTGATTTTTGTTGTGTGGCTAGCATACAGAACATCCCAAACAATCTTATTTATTTATATACCCACTTCCCAAATGGCACCCTCCCATAGTCCCCCACTCCCCACTGGAGCCCATATACTGTCATCCCTGTTACTGTCCACTGTGTTGTCAGTGTCCCAAGTTGTTCCCAAGTGCTTGTCCATCTGCTTAATCTAGTAGGCCTATCTAGAGATCCTTGTTTTAGGATGATCAGCTGTTCCTCATCTAGCAGCAATCAGTTGTCAGTGTTCCGTTAGATAAGATTGGGGGTCTGCTGTTCATTTTCCCAGTTATATGCTAGGTTACTGTCTGGGAGTCTCTTGGTCCAACCTGGCCAACAACTCAAAGAAAGGTATCCCCTGTCTGGTTTTGTTTCTTGTTATGTAGCCTTTAGCTATACATATGGACTCTTAAAAAATTATATTGACTCATTTAATCTTTGGTTATACTTTCCTTTTGGGTGTTTCCAATGCTACAGTTGGCCCAGATAAACCAATTTATTTTTACTCTTAAGGCCATTTGAGGATCTGTTCCTCAGGGGTCACATGGGCTTGGGAGGAGGCCCTGGCTCCTTTCTTTCACCAGTTCCTTCTTTGTGAAGATAAGTGAAAGGTCCTGCTTAACCGTGGCTGGCTTCACTTAGAAGCTTGGAGGAAATGTTTCCTCTGTGTTAACCATCCTCTTTGTAGATCAGACACTGGTTCAAGTCCATTTGCTGGGATCTCCACAACCTCCTTGATCAAGAGGACAGGAGACTCACCACAGTTGCAGAGCATTTTGAGAGATGCTCATAGTCCCCTGGAACTTAGTCGACCTAGGAGGGCAAGGAGCAAAAACTGTCCTTTAAGTCCCTCTAATGAAATTAGTATAAGCTTCAGAGTATGGCTGTTAAACATCAAAAAAGTTTAGTTCCACCAGTCTGGTACTTTAAATTACCATGTACCATGTAGATAAAGCTTGGGCAAAAAGAAAACATTCTCAGATAAACCTTCACTAGACAGATATTATATTCCTTGCTCTAGTTGTATGTATAATTAGTCAGTAGGTTGTTGGACTAATAGTGTTCCTTTGATTTTTTTTAAACTAGCTAGGCATTATTTATCTCTCACATTGCCTAACCCTTCCACCATGGTTTCCCCATTTAAGGTGTCCCCATTTTTCCCATTTCTCCCTTAATAATATCCTTCTCCTATGGTCCCAACTCTCTTGAGCACCTTCTTTCCCTGTATCCCCTAGGTTCCTTATATAACCTTCCCTCCCTCCTCCCCTTAAAATAACCCCATTTTTTATCCATATCTCCCTTATTAACACCTGTTTCCTACTGTTCTTCTCTTTCAAATTCCTCATTTTCCTTTACCTCCCTATCTTGGTTCCTGTAGTTATGTCTGGAAACATGCTCACTCAGTTATAAGGATTTGGTGCTAGGATCCACATATGAGGGAGAACATACACCTTTTCTTTTCTTTTCTTTTTTCTTGAGTCTCTTTTTTTTAAAAAAACACCATATAATTAAAGAAGCATTTAATTACAACAGCATTGACATATTCAATAACAATTTACAGAGCTAAGACGCATCTCTTTCAAAACTGGCTGTGCGTTTTTAGGTTTACAGTTGAATTGATACAGTTATACAATATTGTACTCCGTATAACCCATATAAGACATAAAATTAAATGAGGTTTTAAACTTTAAAAAAGATCTCCATTTCATTATTGAAATACACAGTTTCATATAAAAATTCAATTTAATACAATTGACACTACGATGCACATGTGTTTCTAATCTCTATATATCTGATTATTACTAGTCACAGTTGGTTACTTTCTGAGCTCCTTGGCATCTGAGCATGCATAAAAGTCATCAGGTATATTTCAATGGCAACGTTTTTAACATCTACTAATTATTAAGAAGCAAATTTATATGCTTTGAAGAATTATTTTTTTTTCTTTTTTATTTGTTTATACACCCACTTCCCAGGTAGAACCCTCCCATAGCCTCTCTCCCACCACTAGAGCCCTTATACTCTGATATACCTGCTACTGTCTGCTGCGTTGTTGGCACCCCCAGCCATACCCAATAATTGCCCTTCTGGTGAATCTAGTCAGCTTATCTAGAGGTCTTTGTTTTAGGAGGGTCACCTGTTCTTCATCTAGCGGTAATCAGTTGTCTGCATTCCTTTAGATAAGATTAGGGCCTGCTGTTCATTTTCCCAGTTCCATGCTGGGTTACTATCTGGAAATACCTTTGGCCAACCTGGCCATCAACTCAAAAGAAGGTATCGCTTGTCTGCATTGTTTCTTGTTATGTAGCCTTTAACTATAAATATGAACCCTTATGAAATTATGTTGGCCCATTTAATCTTTGGTTATACTTTCCTTTTGGGTGCTTAAGGCCATAAAGTTGGTCCAGATAAAACAGATTTATTTTTACTCTTAAGGTTGTTTTAGGATCTGTTCCTCAGGGGTCACATGGGCTTGGGAGGAGCCCCTGACTCCTTTGTTTTACCAGTTCAACCTATGTGAACATAAGTTAACAGTCCTGCTCGACCATGGTTAGCATCACTTGGAAGCATGGAGGAAGTGATTCCTCTGTGTTGATCCTCCTCTTTGTATACTGGACACTGGTTCAAGGCCAATCTGGTGGGGGTCTCCTCGGCCTCCTTGATCAAGAGGACAGGTGACCAACCAGCATTACAGAACATGTTGCGAGATGCTCATAGTCCCCTGGAACAAGTCGACCTAGGAGGGCAAGGAGCAAAAAGTGTCCTTTATGTCCCTCTGATAAAATTATTATAGACTTCAAAGTATGTCTGTTAAACATCCAAGAAGTTTAGTTCCACCAGTCTGGTATTTTTAATTACTGTGTGTCATCTTGGGCAAAGATCATTTCTCAGATAAACCTTACCTAGACATATATTTCTTGAACTAGTTGTATGTATAATTTGCCAGTAGGTTGTTGGAATAATATAGTTCTCTCTGGCTTTTTAAAACCAACTGTGCGTTATCTATCTCACTCATTGTCTAACACTTCCACCATGGTTTCCCCATATAAAATGCTCCCATTTTCCCCATTTTTCCCTTGATAATATCCTTCTCAGATGGTCCCATCTCTCTTGAGCAGGCCTAAATCCAACAAAGAAAGGCTTGAGTCTTACACAAGAATAGGAGACTACAAAAGAAATCCACATGTCAAAGTTATAGCGAAAAAAAAATCACATAACAAACCCAAATGATATATCCGCACCAAGTA
>NW_008331140.1:3044898-3046783 GCF_000622305.1 Nannospalax galili
GGGTAGGGAGAGTTCTTTTGATATATGCCAAGGAGTGGTATAACTGGGTCAAATGGTAGGTTCATTTGTATTTTTTTAAGAGTTCTCCACACTGCTTTACATAAGGGTTGAACCAGTTTGCAGTCCCACCAGAAGTGGATGAGTGTTCCCCTTTCCCCACATCTTCTCCAACATTTGGTATCATTTGTTTTCTTGATCTTAGCCAGTCTGACTTGGGTAAGGTGAAATCTTAAAATGATTTTAATTTGCATTTCCCTAATTATTAGTGAAATGAACATCTTTGAAGATGTTTCATAGTCATCTTTACTTCTTTTGAGAACTCTCTGTTCAGCTCCTTAGTCCATTATTAATTGGGCTGCTTCCTGTCTTAGTTCTCTCTTTTTTGAGTTCCTAATAAATTCTGGTTATTAAACCTCTGTCAGATATGTCGCTGGTGAAGATTTTCTCCCATTCTGTGGGTTTTCTGTTTGCTTCCTTGGTTGTCTCCTTTGATATACAGAACCTTTTTAGTTTAACAATGTCCCATTTGTTAATTCTTGCCCTTGATTCCTGAACAATTGATGTCCGGTTTAGAAAATCCTTTCCTATGCCTATATATTGTAGGTATCTCAAAATGTTTTCTTCTAATAGTTTCAGAGTTTCAAGCTTTACATTGAGGTCTTTGAGCCACTTGGAACTGACTTTTTTGCAGGGTGAAAGATAGGGGTTTAGTTTCATTCTTTTACAAGTGGAGATCCAGTTTTGCCAGCACCATTTGCTATACATGCTGTCTTTCCTCCAGTTAATGTTCTTGGCCCCTTTGTCAAATATCAGTTGACTGAAATTGCATTTGCTTATTTTTAGGTCTTCACTTTTGTTCCATTGGCCTATGGGTCTAGTTTTGTGCCAGTATCATATTGTTTTTATGACTATAGCTCTGTAATACAGCTTGAAATCTGGTATAGTAATCCCCGTGGCATTGCTCTTAGTGCTCCAGGTTTTTTTGGCTATCCGAGGTCTTTTGTGCTTCCATATGATTCCTAGGATAGTTTTTTCCAATTATGTGAAAAATGTCATGGGAATTTTGATTGTCATTGTGTTGAATCTATATATGACTTTTGGTAGGATGGTCATTTTCACAATATTAACTTTTCCAATGCATGAGCATGGGAAGTCCTTCCGTCTTCTGATGTCTTCCTCAATTTCTTTCTTTAAAGATTTAAAATTTTCATTGTAGAACACTTTAATGTCTTTGGTTAGGTTTACTCCGAGATATTTTTTTTTTGCACCTATTGTGAATAGGAGTGTTTCCACATGCTCTTTCTCTGATTGCTTATTATTGGCATATAGAAAGGATATAGACTTTTGTAGGTTAACTTTGTAACATGCCGCTTTACTGAACATGTTAATAATTTCTAGGAGTTTTTGGAGTTTTTGGCATCCCTTAGATATAATATCATATCATCTGCAAAAAGGGATAATTTGCTCTCTTCTTTTCCAATCATTATTCCTTTAAGTTCCTTCTCTTGTCTTATTGCTCTTGGTTTCAAGTACTATGTTAAAGAGAAGTGGGGATAGTGGGCAGCCTTGTCTGGTTCCTGATTTCAATGGGAATGCTTCCAGTTTTTCTCCATTTAGAATGATGTTGGCTGTGGGTTTGTTATATATGGCTTTAATTTTGTTGAGGTATGTTCCCTCCAGTCCAATTCCCTCTAGGACTTTGAACATGAATGTATGTTGAATTTTGTCAAAGGCCTTCTCTGCATCTATTGACATAACCATGTGGCTCTTGTCTTTGAGTCCATTTATATTATTTATGACATTTATTGACTTATGTATATTGAACCATCCCAGAATTTCTGGGATAAAGCCAACTTGATCATGGTGGATGATCTTTTTGATGTGT
>NW_008331140.1:3046885-3047849 GCF_000622305.1 Nannospalax galili
GAGAATTTTTGCATCTATGTTCATTAAGGATATGGGTCTATACTTTTCTTTTTTGGTTGTAACTTTACCTGGCTTTGGTACTAGAGTGGCACTGGCCGCATAGAAGGAATTTGGAAGTTCTCCTTCCATTTCTATATTTTTGAATGAATTAAGTAGTATTGGATGCAGATCCTCTTTAAATGTCTGATAGAATTCTGCTGTAAATCCATCTGGTCCTGGGCTTTTTTTAGTCGGGAGGTTTTGTATTACTGTTTCGATTTCTTTTTGTGATATGGGTCTGTTTAAGCTGTTAATATCTTCTTGGTTTAGTTTTGGTGGTTCCCATGCCTTTAGATATGCATCCATTTCTTTTAGGTTTTCAAATTTAGTAGCATATAAGTTTTTATAATGTTCTATATCTTTCTGGTGTCTGTTATGTTTCCCCTTTCTTCTCTTGTTTTGTTGATTTGGAGGTGTTCTTTCTTTTGTTGCTTAACTGGGCTAGCGGTCTGTCAATCTTGTTTATCTTTTCAAAGAACCAGCTCTTGGATTTGTTGATTCTTTGTATTTTTTTTGTTTGTTTGTTTCAATTTCATTAATTTCTGCCCTGATTTTTGTTATTTCTTCTTGTCTGCTGGGTTTGGGTTTTGTTTGCTGTTGCTTTTGTTGTTGGTTTTCAATGTCTTGAATTGCAATGTTAAGTAATTTATTTGTGTTCTTTCCGATTTTTTGGTGTAGGCACTTAGACCTATAAACTTCCCTCTTAGGACTGCATTCAGTGTATCCCAGAGGTTTTGTTGTGTTGTATTACATTTCCATTTAGTTCTAGCAATTTTCTTTCTTTCTTTCTTTCTTTCTTTCTTTCTTTCTTTCTTTCTTTCTTTCTTTCTTTCTTTTTCTTTCTTTCTTTCCTTTCTTTCTCTCTTTCTCTTTCTTTGTTTCTCTGTTTCTTTTTTGTTAAGCAGCTTTTTCTTTATATTTTCTT
>NW_008331140.1:3048096-3063531 GCF_000622305.1 Nannospalax galili
AAAATCCTGTAGTATTGTTTTTATGAAGTTGGGTACACCAGAGCTTGGTGAGTATATGTTCATGATTGTAATATCGTCTTGGTTTATTGTTCCTATGATCAGAATTAATTGCCCCTCTTTGTTTCTTTTGATTAGTTTTAGTTTAAAGTCTATTTTGTCAGATGTTAGAATTGCAATGCTTGCTTTTTTCTTAGTACCTTTTGCTTGGTATATTTTTTCCATCCTTTCACTTTAAGATAGTTTCTGTCCTTGAAAGTGAGATGAGTTTCTTGCAGACAACAAAAAGATGGATTTTTTTTCTTAATCCATTCACCTAGTCGGTGTCTTTTGACTCGGGAGTTCAGTCCATTAATATTTAAAGTTATTAATGAAAGATGATTATTGAATCCTGTCATTTTTATTTCTGTTTCTTTTTGTAGCTGTGCATTTCCACAGTTATACCTTCATTAAATTTCTTTCTGTAACCCCTTGGGTATAATCATTCCTTTCTTCAGCTCTTTGTATTGCTTTAAGATCTCTCTGAAGGTCTGGTTTTGTGGACATGAATTCTTTTAGCCTATTTATGTCATGGAAGATTTTTCTTCCCCCTTCGACTATAACTATAGACATTTTGGCTGAGTATAGTAATCTGGGTTGGTATCTGTGGTCATTTAAAACTGGGGATACTTTGGGCCAGGCTCTTCTGGCTTTCATAGTTTGTACTGAAAAGTCAGCTGTTATCCTAATGGGTTTTCCTTTATATGTGATTTGTTTCTCTTTTGTAGCTTTCAGAATTGTCTCTTTGTTTTGTACGTGTAGTGTTTTTACTGTGAGGTGCCGTGGAGAGTTTCTTTCCTGTTCCTGTCTGTTTGGTGTTCTATATGTTTCTTTTTTATGGGCATATCTTTCTTTAATTGGGGAAATTTTCTTCCCTGATTCTGTTGAAGATCTGGTCCATGCCAATATCCTGGGATTCTTCTCCTTCCTGTATCCCTATGATTTGTAAGTTTGGTCTTATTATGGTGTCACACAATTCCTGAATATTCCATTCGTCAATTTCTTAAATTTTTCATAATCTTTGCTTGTGTGGTCCAGTTCATCCACTTTATCTTCCAGTCTTGATACTCTGTTTTCCATTTCATTCATCCTGTTGGTGAGGCTTTCCCCTGTCGTTTCTAATTGGCTTACTGAAGGTTTCATGTCCTTCTTCATTTCTGTCTGAGTATTCTTCAATATTTTTAACTCTTTTCTGAATTCTTTCAGAAGTTTTTCTGTATCTTCCTTCAGATCTCTGATTTATTTTTTTGTGTGTTCTTTAAATTCACTGAATTCTTTTATCATGTTTATAATTGTTCTTTTCAGTTCCATGTTCATTATCTCTAGAGGGGTCTCATTGTACTCCTCTAGAGTACTATTGCCATTTGGTGGGGATATCTTATTTTAGTTTTTCATGTTATTATTTTTTCTCTGTGATTTTGACATGTGAATTTCTTTTGTAGCTTCTGCTTCTTGTGTGAGACTCAGGCCTTCAAGTTTAGGTCTGCATCTTTCGTGAACTTGATGTTTCTTTGTGGTTTACTTTTTAGGTATGAAAATCTGGTTCATCTAAGCTTCTGGTTCTCTCTTTTGATTTTATACCCCTTGGAGTGGCTGGATTGCTTTTGTCTTCACGAGTTCCCACAGAGGCCCAATTCATGTGAGGGTCAGATGTTTTCAGGCTTTCTCCTAAGGTCTGGATCCCTCTAGGAATGCTTTGGGCCTCAGGAATTTGGGGGTTGGACTGGTTTGGAAGCCTGGCCCAGGAAAATGTTGGTCTAGGGCTGCTGGTGGCCATGCCACCAAGAGATGCAAAGGCAGATTGGGGGGAAAGAGGCACCAAGGCCTCCTGGAGATTGCACTGAGGAGCTGGGTTGGTCTGGATGCAAAGGATCAGGAAGAGGAAAGGTCAGCCCCAGCGTACCAGAAAGATGCTCATGGGTGGTGCAGGCCCATGGAAGCAGAGGGAGTTGAGGGTGAGGTCAGGCCCAGAAGCAGTGCTACTGGGTCCCAGAGAAGGCACTATGTTGGATGAAAAGGATCAGGAAGCCTTATTGGTTCCCCAGGTTTCTGGGGCCCCAAGATAAGGAATGGGGCAGGGCCCAAACTCGGAGGACAGAAAGGCGGCAGTGATGGGAGGGTAAATGAGACTGGAGGAGTCAAGGCAGGGAGGGCACAATGGACTTAACCCCGAGAGAGACCTACAGGTAGGAGAGAGGACCCTAAAACCTTTAAGGATTAGATACAAGCTCCCAAATACTTTTGACATTTATTCTCTTGGAACAGAATATATTGCTAACAGGCCCAAGGAAATTTTGACTTTTAGCCAAGAAATTGCTACATTTCTTTGCGGTCTGTTTACCCTAACTGCCTAGCCAATTCATACCTCCTGTTCTTATCATGCCATCCTCTGAAGGGGTTACCCAAATTGTCAGTAGAGAATAGGGACACAGAACACTCTGGCTTCTTCTATGCTGAACAGGGTCACAGGATGTGGCAATTGGAGTACCCCTTTAGTGGGTCTGTCTAAAAGACTCCCAAATTGCATAACTTTTGTCTCTAAGGAGAGAAGAAAGTCCTTAAATCATGAATGAGAGATGTGAAGAAGTACAGGTAAGAGTAATTTATATTACAAGTTCTATACAGGAAACTAGACAAAAGTCAGAACAGGGCAATTTTGAAATATTTGTATGAGAGTCCATTGGAGTTTCTTGACAAAGGTTCCCAAAAGCATCCATCTACTGGGTTCTTCCTCATTTTTCTTTTGTCTTCAAAGACTTGTCTAGTTTGCTGTGAAGAGTTCCTGGAAAGAGTGGCTGGATATTCAGGTGAGTGTTCTTTGACCCTGCTTGGCACTCCTTTGATGAATGAGCACAACTGTCAACAAGTCCAATTGTGACTATGTTTAGTGATCAGGCTCAGCCGAAGTCGTGATAATGGTAGCTATTTCATGCAGAAGGGACAGCTGTACATCATCATCTTACTAAAAGGACCTGGAATTTAAAAGAATTTGGTGCTAGGAGCCACATATATGGGAGAACATACATCGTTTACTTTTTTGAGTCTCTGTTACTTCACTTAATATAAAAGGTTCTAGATCCACCCATTTACCTTAAAATTTCATTGTTTCATCTTTCTTCCCGGTTATACCACTCCTTGTCATATACAGAAAGGGCTCATCCAATTGGAGAGACACTTGTACAACCATTTGCTGCTCTTTTCACAATAGCTAAGTGTCCCTCAACTTGATGAGTGGTAAACAAATATGTGGTATATTTACACAATGGAGTTCCATTCTATTCAGCCCATCTTTTAATTGGATTACTTTCTTTCTTGATTCTTTTTTGTGTGAGTGTGTTCATTATGTATTCTGGATGATAAAACTCTGTCAGATGCGCTACTGGTGAAGATTTTCTCCTGGTCTTCAGGTTTTCTCTTTGCTTTCTTGGTTGCACCTTTTAATGAGTTCCCATTTGTTGATTCTTGACCTTGTTTTCTGAGTGATTGATATCCAGTTTAGAAAATCCTTTCTTACACCTATATCTTGTAGGTTATTTCCAATGTTTTCTTCTAACAGTTTCAGAATTCCAGGCTTCACATTGAAGTCTTTGATTCATTTGGAGTTGGCTTTTGTACAGGGTGAAAGATAGGGTTTAATTTCATTCTTCTACAGGTGGAGATCCAGTTTTGCCAGCACCATTTGCTAAACATGCTGTCTTTCCTCCAGTGAATGTTCTTGGCCTCTTTGTCAAATATCAGGTGGCTGAAATTTCATGTACTCATATTTGGGTCTTCAATTTTCTTCCATTGATCTACGGGTCTATTTTTGTGCCAGTACCATGTCGTTTTAATGACTGTGGCTCTGCAATAACATTTGAAATATGGTATAGTAATTGCCCCAGAACTGCTCTTAGTGCTCAGCATTGCTTTGGCTATCTAAGTTCTTTGTGCTTCCATATGAATCTTTAGATGGTGTTTTCTAATTCTGTGAAAAATGTCATGGGGATTTTGATTGGCATTGTATTGAATCTGTAAATGGCTTTTGGTAGGGTGGTCATTTTTACAATAATAATTCTTCCAAAGTCCATGAGCATGGGAGGTCCTTCCATCTTCTGATGCCTGCCTCAATGTCTTTCATTAAATATTTAAAATTTTCATTGTAGAGATCTTTAATGTCTTTGGTCAGGTTTATTTCAAGCTATTTTCCTTTTTGCAGCTATTGTGAAAGGGAGTGTTTCCATGTAATCTTTCTCTGATTGCTTGTTATTGGTATGTAGAAAGACTACATACTTTTGTAGATTAATTTTATAACCTTCTGCAATACTGCAAGTGTTAATCATTTCTAGGTTTTTTTTTCTGATGGAATTTTTGGCATATCTTAGATATAATATAATATCATCTGCAAAAAGGATTAATTTGATCTCTTCTTTTCCAAATATTACTCCTTTAATTTCCCTCTCTTGTCTTATTGCTCTTGTGTTTCAAGCACTGTGTTAAAATGGAGTGGAAATAGTGGACAGCATTGTCTGGTTCCTGATTTCAATGGGAGTGCTTCCAGTATTTCTCCATTTAGAATCATGGTGGCTGTGGGTTTTTTGTATATGCTTTAAATTATGTTGAAGTATGTTCCCTCAAGTCCAGTTCCCTCTAGGACTTTGTACATAAATGCATGTTGAATTTTGTCAAAGGCCTTCTCTGCATCTATTGAGATGACCATGTGGTTCTTGTCGTTAAGCCCATTTATGTGATTTATGACATTTATTGACTTAGGTATATTGAATCATCCCTGCATCTCTGGAATAAAGCCAACGTGATCATGGTGGATGATCTTTTTAATTTGTGTCTTTATGCGGTTTGCAAGTATTTCATTGAGAATTTTTGCATCTATGTTCATTAAGGATATGGGTCTAAAGCCTCTTATTTTGGTTGTATCTTTACCTGGCTTTGGTATTAGAGTGATGCTAACTAACTTCATAGAAGGAATTTGGAAGTTATCCCTTTCTTTCTGTCTTTTGGAATAAATTAATTCATATTGCAGAGATATTTAAATATCTGGTAGAATTCTGCTGTAAATCCATCTAGTCCTGGGCATTTTTTAGTCAGAAAGTTTTGTATTACTGTTTCAGTTTCCTTATGTGTTATGGGTCTGTTTAAGCTGTTGATCTCTTGGTTTAGTTTTGATTGTTCCCATGTACTTAGATACCTTTCAATTTCTTTTAGGTTTTGAAATTTAGTAGTGTATAGATTTTTAAAAGATTCCCTTATGATAGTCTGGAACTTTTTGGTGTCTGTTGTGACATTTCCACTTTCATCTCTGATTTTTTTGATTTGGAGGTGCTCTTTCTTTCTTTTGGTTAACTGGGCTAGTGGTCTGTCAACCTTGTTTATCTTTTTCAATAACCAGATCTTCGATTTGTTGATTCTTTGTATTGTTTTCTTTGTTTCTATTTCATTAATTTCTGCTCTGATTTTTGTTATTTCTTCTTGTCTGCTCGTTTTGGGTTTCATTTGCTTTTCAAGTGTCTTGATTTGCAATGTTAAGTGATTTATTTGTGTTCTTTCTGATTTTTAATGTAGGCACTTAGATCTATAAACTTCCCTCTAAGGACTGCTTTCAATGTGTACCAGAGATTTTGTTGTGTTGTATTGCCCTTTTCATTTAGTTCCAAGAATACTTTTATTACTTTCTTAATTTCTCCTTTGACCCATTCATCATTCAGGAGTGTGTTGTTTAATCTCCATTTGTTCATGTAGTTACTAGGGTTTCTTCTGGTGTTGAATTTAAGCTTTATTGCATTGTGGTGTGATAGAATGAACGGAATTATTTCAATCATTTTTGTATTTATTGAGGTTTGTTTTGTGCCCCAGTATATGGTAGATTATGGAGAAAGTTATATGGGGCACTGAATAGAAATTATATTATTTTGTGTATGGGTAGAATATTTGATAGATATCTGTTAGGCCCATTTGATGTATGATACTGTTTAATTCAGATGTCTCTCTGTTAATTCTCTGTCCTGTTGACCTATCTGATGGAGGTGGGATATTGAAGGCCCTACTATTAATGAGTTGTGATTAATCTGGGTCTTATCCTGTCATACACTTTTTATGAAGTTGGGTGCACTAGAGTTTGGTGACTATATGTTCATGATTGTAATATTTTCTTGGTCAATTTTTCCTTTGATCAGAATGAAGTGTCCCTCTTTATCTCTTCTGATTAGTTTTACTTTGAAGTCTATTTTGTCAGATATTAAAATTGCAATGCCTGTTTTTTTCTTATTACCATTTGCTTGGTGTATGGTTTTCCAACCTTTCACCTTAAGGTAGTGCCTGTGCTTGGAAGTGAGATGAGTTTCTTGTAGACAACAAAAATATGTGTTTTGTTTCTTAATCCGTTCAACTAGTCTGTGTGTTTTAACTGGGATGTGCAGACCGCTGATATTTAAATTTATTAATGAAAGATGTGTATTGATTCCTGTCATTTTTATTTCTGGTAACATTCTTGGTGTAGCTGTACATTTCCATAGTTATACCTTCATTAAGTTTCTTTCTGTAACCCCTTGGGTATAGTTGTTCCTTTCTTCAGCTTTGTATTGCTTCAAGAACTCTCCGAAGGGCTGGTTTTGTGATTTCTTTCAGCTTATTTATGTCTTGGAAGATTTTTCTTTCCCTTTTGACTATAATAGACATTTTGGCTGTGTAAACTAATATGGATTGGCAAATGTGGTCTTTTAGACCTGGAAATACTTTGGTCAGGAATCTTCTTGTCTTAGTGTGCACTGAAATGTGAGCTTTAATTTTGATGTGTTTTCCTTTATTTCTCACTTGTCTTTTTTTTTCAGCTTTCAGTGTTCTCTCTCTGCTCAGTATGTTTAGTGTTTTGACTATGATGTGTCATGGAAAGTTTCTTTTCTGTTCCTGTCTCTTTGGTGTTCTAAGTGCTTCTTGTATTTGTGTAAGCATGTCTTTCTTTAATTTTGGGAAATTTTCTTCTACAGTCTTGTTGAAGATCTGCTTCATTCCACTATCCTGAGATTCTTTTCCTTCCTGTATCCCTATGATTTGTAAGTTTGGTCTTTTTATGGTGTCACACAATTCCAGCATATTCCATTCTTGTAATTTCTTAATTTTTTCATAACCTTTGCTTGAGTTGTCTAATTCATCTACTTTATCTTCCTGTGTTGATATTCTGTTTTCCGTTTCATTCATCCTATTGGTGAGGCTTTCCCCTTTAGTTTCTAATTGGCTTACTGAATGTTTCACATCCTTGTTCATTTCAGCCTGAGTATTCTTCAGTATTTTTAACTCTTCCAAATTCATTCAGACATTTGTCCCTATCTTCCTTCAGTTCTTTGATTTCATTTTTTTTGTGTTCTTTAAATTCATTGAATTCTTTTATCATGTTTATAATTGTTCTTTTGAATTCCATGTCCTGTGCTATCTCTAGAGGGTTGTCACTGTACTCCTCTATAGGACTGTTGGTACTTGGTGGGGCTATATTATTTTGGCTTTTCATGTTATTATTTTTTGCTGTGACTTTGATATGTGGATTTCTTTTTTAGTTTCTGATTCTTGTGTGAGACTCAAGCCTTCCTTTGCTGAGTTTATTTCTGCTTCTTTTTGTAAAATTTATGTGCCTTTGTGGTTTACCTGTTGGGTATGAAAAGCTGGTTGGTCTAGGCTTCAAGTTCTTTCCTTTGATTTTATGCTGGAGGGGCCAAATTGCTTTCCTCTGCTACTGAGGACTTCTCACAGAGGCCCAAGTCTGAAGAGGATCAGATGCTCTCAGGTTCAGGTTTTCTTCTAAGGTCTGGATCCCTCCAGGTAAAATTCTGGCTTCAGGAATTTGGGGGCTGTCCTGGCCTGAGACCAGAGCCCAGGAAAGATGCTGGCCCCATGAAGCTGGTGGCTGTGCCCCCAGAAATGCAAAGGGAGGTGGGGATAGGAACAGACCCTGAAGCTCCCTGGGACTACAGGGAAGAATTGGGTTGGTCTGGATGCAAAGGATCAGGAACCAATGGGGAGTCTGGGCCAAGAGGTCAGTCTAGAGGTCTGGGGTGCCAAGACAAGAAATGGGCCAGTTCCCTGGCTAGGAGGAGAGATGGGTTGGGGGAGCTGGGTGGGTGAATGAGGCCAGGGGAGTCAAGGCACAGTGGCTTCTGCCAAACTTAACAAAGAAAGATGTTAGCCCCAGCTTCTCATGGTTTTTGAATTGATAAAATATGGTCTATATGTTTGAAGGTCAACTTGAATTGCCATGAAATTATATACTGGATAATATATCATTATCGGTAAAAGACTAACATTAAGTTGACTACAGTTCCTTTACAGATAACTTGATGGCTCTTTTGCCAGTGTGTCTAAATGAGTGCAAATATATGTTAATTTTCCACCATAGATAATATTACATTGATGGGTATCTTCTACTTTTCTTTTATCTCTGTTAAAGCTTTGGGTTTCTGCTGCTTCATTGCCTTTCCTCCCTTATTAGTGCTTTCAAAACATGGGGCCTGATTACAGTCATTCCACAGAGATACTACATGTTCGGTTCCAGAGTATTCCTAAATAAATTTAATAAAGGGCTTCACTTCTCTTTTTGTTTCTCAGTTTATATAAATGTTTTTTATGCTATATTATTATCTGTTGAGTGTGCAAAATCATTATGCCTTAATGAAATGAAACAATGCATATACCATAATTTGAAATTATTCTGTTTCTTAAAACTGTTAATATGGGTATGTTTATGCATACCTCTAATACCAGCACTGAAGAGGCAGAGGCAGGTGAATCTCTGTGAGATCCAGGCCAGCCAGGTCTAATAGCAAGTTCTGGGCCAGCTGAAGCTATAAGGAGACCCTGTCAAAAGATGGGGGCAGTTAGGGTGACTGGAGAGGTGCATCAGCAGTTAAGGACACTGACTGCTCTTGCAGAGAACATAGGTTTGCTTCCCCACACCCAAATGGCAGCTAACAACCACCTGTAACTGGAGTTCCAGGGTATCTGATGCCTTCTTTTGATCTCTGGGGGCATTGTAAGCATGTGGTATAATTATATACATATAAGCAAAACACACACCAAAATAAAATAAAATAAAAACTATTAATGATGGCTATAGATACACAAATTAGTGATATACTGTAAAACTCATGGTTCCAACCCCTGCTTAAGAAAAAAAATTTCTAATTATCATCTGAGCCATTGGTGAGTCTTAAGTATTTTGCAAGTGGAATGTGTTAACTGCCTTGAAATAAATGTTTGCTAGCTGATTAGGGTGTATTAGGGTAGAGGATTTTATGGCTGTGCTGGCTGTGACAATTCTATGAACTGAGGAAATAATGATTTTGCTGCATTTATTGATTCTTCCTCTCATGGAAGAGTTCTCTGTAGTATATTCATAAAATTGTAAGGAATCCTTTCAAGATCAGCCACTGCTTCGTGAGGTAAGGTTTTATAATAGTCTATATACTTCAATACCATTTCTACAGTACTCACCAGAAGTAGATTTCTATGTGAAGAAAGCACTTTTTTTGAGCATTCGTAGGAAGTCTTCCAATGAAATTGAAGTACTTTGTTTGCATCTTCCCATTACAACTTAAATTGCAATTCTATTGAGACTGGTTACTTCTTCTGCTGAAATGTTCAGTCTTTCAAAGTCATCCATTAGAGTAGATATCAATTTCTTCTACACTTCTGTGAATGTTGACACTGTCTTCCTCTGATAGACCCCAAATAATCTTGTTTCATATATATATATATATATATATATATATATATATATATGTATATATATGTGTGTGTGTGTGTGTGTGTGTGTGTGTCTTTTTGAGACAGTCTCCCTCTATCCCTAGCTGACCTAGAAATCCAGGCTGGCCTTGGACCCACAGAGATCTGCCTGCCCCTGTCTCTTAAATGCTGTGATTAAAAGCATGTGCCACCATGCCTGGGAGAACCAAAATATTCTTAATGTGATCTAAAATAGTAAAAATTTTCTGGACATTTTCAATTTACTTTATCCAGATCCATTGAAAGAATCTTGCATCTCACAAATCTTGTTAGTATAACAATATTTGAAAGTTAGAGTGATTCCTTGTTGTGTGTGCTGCTTGAAGTGGCGTTGTGCTAGCATGCCCAAAAGTAATACTAATCTTATCAATCTCTACCACAACTCATGGGCAAATGGCTCCAATATCAAATAATAGAAAAAATTTTAAGTAATTATTTTCTTTGTTTTCTTGAATGATATGTCTCGACAGTAGATTTAAGATATTCAGTAACACTGTTGTAATCAAATACACTGTCATCTAGGCTCTTCTTGATTTGTAGAGTATAGAAATGGTAGACATAGCATAAGTTTTAAGGGCACTAGGGTTTTTCAGAACAGAAAAATAGCATTGTTCTTAACTAAGCCTAAGTAAATTGCATTGACCCCTAAGATGAAAGCTTGTCTTTTGAAGTTTTGAAGCTAAACATTGCCTTCTCCCTAGATGTGAAAGTATTAGATGACATCAGATTTAACTATATTCACACCTTGTTATTTAGTGTGACTCTCTTCATCAATTAGCTAGTCCCTCTGGATAATGGGCTATAGCTCCTACATCAACACTGCTGTTTTATTTTCCTTATTCTATGGTGGTGGCTTCTTAAATCTAATCAACCAAACTCTGCTGGTTTCAAATAATCTTATCTAAAATCTTCACTTCTTTTAGCCTTAATAGAATTGATGAGAATGAGGACATTGCTCTGGAATAAGTTTTAGCTATAAATAAACGTTGTGGCTCGGGGGGAGGGGTGGAGAGTTTAGTGATTAAGAGCACTGGCTGCTCTTGCAGAGGACTAAGGTTTAGTTTCTAGTACCCACATGTTAGCTAACAAACATCCATTCATATTTCCAGTTCCAGTGTATCCAGCACCCTCTTCTGGTCTCCCAGCATTTACACACATGTGCTATACCATGCAGAAAAACATTCATGAATGCAAAAATTTAAAATAAATCCACAAAGAAATTTAATATTGTGGCTGATTTGCTCTCATAGCAGGGCCACTGGCACTTGCTCCATATCATAAATAGTGCTGCTTCACTATTTAATCGTTTGCTCATAGGAGTATGGCTTGCGATTTCCTTCAATAACTACTTTTTATTCATTATTTTGATTACTGTTAAATACAAAAGACCTAGCTATCAATTTACCTTAAATTTAAAATTCCTTCTTCATTAAGCCATTCTTTTCAATTCAGTAATGGGATGATATAGTAAGGATATTAAATGACCTAATTTTAATACTGCTATTTCTCAGAAAATAAAGAGGCTAAAGAAGAGTTGGAATTATATCACTCCATATACATAACATGCACACACACATATTATTCCAGCTATATTCAACTCAAATTTGAATTCTAAAAACTGTTTCTCATTTTAAAACATCTATTCTTAAGTTGGCTTGTCAAATTACTACTGAAGATTGTTTATTTTAAGGCCCTGCATTATTTGCCCAGTTTTTCATTTACAGTTTTTTTCACATCTGTGTGTGCACACATGTGTATAGGAACACATGCACACATGTGTGCATCCATGTGGAGGCCAGAGGATAAAATCTGAGGTAATTCATCAGCTGTGTAAAACCTTACTTTGGGAGACAGGTTTTCTTATTCAACTTAGTCATCAAGTATGCTGAGTGGAGTAGCCAGCAAACCCCAAGGATCAGCTCATCTCCACGCCTCCAGTACTGGGATTTTAAACATGGGCCATTCAACTTGGGATTTTACATTGTAATACCCTGAGAGCCTCCAATTTTTGTAAGTTTAACTGGTCAATCATCTGGTCATAGGATCACCACTAGGAAGATGTGTTATGCTAAATAGATGGGCACAATATCTAGTGCATTAATGAGACAGCAGCTTTTCCTGCCTGTAATACTTTCTGCAGGCACAAAACTTCCTACCTACAGCCACGTAGTCTGTGAATTGCCTGCTATCCTGAATTTTTCAAGGTAGCATAATTTCCCTTTTTCTTCTTCATGCCTTTTGATGGGGTCCGAGGGCTCGAGAATAATTGGAGACCACTCAGCGGTGTTTAGAAGTTAGTAGTATTTATTTTTAAAAAACCCAATTCATGTAGCAACTATTCGGGTGCAGACTCCAACCAGCCAAAATGGAGTCTGCCTCCTTTTGGGCTCAAGCACGGGCTCCCAGAGTCAGTTGAGACTGAGAGAGCCCTGAATCTGGGTTGGGTATGCCTTTTATAGGGGGGTTTCACAGAAGCCCGTGTGCGCCAAACATCTTTCAAAATGATTGGATGGCTTCGTGCTCTGAGTATGGGGAAGTTTCTCATTGGTAGGGGCTGTCTTCAGGGCATTGGAATGTACTGACCATTATCAGTGAGGCCAGGAGTTTCTGTTTTTACCTTATAAGGCTGCTGTATGCCCAGACTTGTTTGATTTATTGCTTCTTAGACTGGGGATGATGACTGAAGTTTACTACCTGCCTGGGCATGTCCTGGCTTGCCTAGTCGTAACCTTCAGTTTGGGGCAAGGGAAGTTTACCGTTTCTAAGACAAGGGGCTTGTGACTGGGAAAAGGCAGTTTTGTGAGAACCAGGTCAGCATGACTTGGGCCCTTCACCTTTCTTACTAAATATGCTTTCTTTAAGGCTTTTTTGGGTTGCCCCTAGCACCTTGCATTTCTTTACTTTTTCTCTAAAGCTTCCTTCTCCCAACCAAGTGGCTACCAGTCACCCATGTGACTGACCTTCCAGGCAAGCTATATGGCTTTCTTTCTTTCTTCCTACCATTCACTAAGGCAGCTGCCAAGATTACCATTTTCCCTGCCCTGAGGATTTCTTTTTCTTTAAAATTCTAATAAAATTGTAAAAGCTTAATTCAGCTGATACAGAACTTTTGGAGTCTGGGTAGTATTTCATGATGGTTCTGAACTTCATAACGTTTTTGGAGGTGCCACCAAGATCCCAGGAGGCCCCTGACAGGGTTGCCGTCCTAGGCAGACCTGATTCTGGGGCAAGCCCAATTTTGGACTTGGAGGCCGGCAGGAGCCCAAGACTGCTGTTGCTAAATTAAAGGTCAATCCCGGATAAATCCCTACAAGGGCCGGTGGGAGCCCAAGATTACAACCCCTGCAAATTTGAACAAAGGTTGAACAACCAGCTGGATGGGACATATTGGTGAGTTTTTTGGGGTCCAGACGTCTGGGGGGAACTGGAGGTTGGATATGACCTTTAACTTAGTCCCCCATGAATAGCAGAAGATGTTCTCTGTTCCACAAGATTTTAGTGAAGGACTGAATTTTTGCATGAATGTGGTCACTGCATGTCTGTGTTTGTTTGTCTGGACTTCTGCCTGTTGATATTTTGTCTCTTTGAGCTATGTCTTCTGGTGTCCTTGTAACTTTTGGTGCAGACACGGGAGCTGTAGGAGTATCACCAAAACACCTCTGGGCTGCATCTGCGCATTATTCCCAGGAATTCCATGAGAGTAATTAAAAATGACCCCTGGAAAACTGGCTGCAGTGCTGTGGCAGCTGCACCAGCTGTTGCTGCAGCAAACTGTTTGCCTCCTGGTTGAAAGTTTTAAAAGCCACTTCTTTCCTGAATTTTTTCTTCTTAGGCATTGTTCAGACCATGTGGTCCTGAAGCGACTACTTTTCTAAGTGGACCTAAGCACTTTAGTTTCAGTGTACAAGGACTCATACCCCATGCTCAGAAAAGACAACAGCCAAATGTGCATAACTCCATGCTGAGAGAAGCAACAGCCAAATGTACATAGCTCCCCATTTTCCTGCTGCCTTCATGAGGTTCTGTTCCAGCAATAGCTTGTATATATATATATATCCAGAGGACATTGCTTTGCATTTACAACTACAAAGGATGGTGAGAGACATGGCAAGAGACTATGGATTACTTTGTTTTGATTTTATATTTGAGAGCCTATATATCTGAGACTAATTTCCCCTGTTATATTAAGTCTAACCTAAGTGGGTACTTTATAAAAGTGAAAAAGGGTTTACTGTCCATGTTTAATCTGTGAGACATATAAATCCCGTGAAGTTTGTTTCCTGAGAGGGGATGGGCTTAATTTATCCTGGAGCTGAACTAAGGTGGCCATGTGGCCTGGTTATCATTATAGCTAGTAGCCTCAGGAAGAAGGAGGCAACCATGTGACCTGGTCTCCATCTTGATTGATGACATCATTGATATAGGGACAGCCATGTGGCTTGGTTGTCATCTTGGACAGTAATATTTTCAAAATGGTGGTGACCTATGTGACCTTGCCGCCATCTTGAAATGACCATGTGGCATAATTCAAAATGGCAGTACCCAGGAATTCATTGGTACCTGTGATATCTAGGAGTTCCCTGAACTATAGGCATTTAATCATATGTCCTAATCCTCTTGCAATTTATTTTTGTTTGGCCTTTCACTTTAGATTCTTGATGGGATCATAGTAAAGCAAGAGATTTTTAACAGGCACATCTCCACAATAGGAATTTATATTTTATCAGTGTTCAGGCCTGATAGATAGGAATGTTGGAGAGAGCGAGCAGCGCGGATGGAGAGCACGAGTGGATGGAGGAGGCACCGAGGCACAGATGGAATTCTCAGCAGGATACAGATTTATTTCGCACTGGGCACCTTTCCCTCGGGGAAGGGAAAGATGTCAGGGAAAGATGTCAGCCCATGGGTGGAGAGCTGGGACTTTATATATGGGGGCTTTAGGGTGTGGAAGGGGGGAATGTTCGAGCAGCGCGGATGGAGAGCACGAGTGGATGGAGGAGGCACCGAGGCACAGATGGAATTCTCAGCAGGATACAGATTTATTTCGCACTGGGCACCTTTCCCTCGGGGAAGGGAAAGATGTCAGGGAAAGATGTCAGCCCATGGGTGGAGAGCTGGGACTTTATATATGGGGGCTTTAGGGTGTGGAAGGGGGGAATGTTTGGGGGAGAAATCAGAGGGGGGGAAGCAGGTAGGATTAGGGTCTGGAAGTGTTTACTTTTTCCCTCTTAAGATAAGAGAAAAACAGCTTCTAAAATCTCTGATTATCAGGTAGAACCTGCTTATCTTATCTTTGGAGATCAGAGGAAAGGCAGGCTGCTTCTCAGCAGAGTTTGTTTCCCTTGACTTCAAAGGTCAAGGTGAGGTCCCTGTTGGGGAGGGGGGAAACTGCTGCTGTTTGGAACCCTAACAAGGCCTATTTCTAAAGGGAATTATTTCAGTTTTTACTTCTTGTATAGTAGGTTTACTGGGTTTTAAAGACAGCTATTTAAAATTTTTGCGTTGTTTTGCATATGTATTAGTTTTTAAAGGAAACTATTTCTGGGTTCTGATATTGTTTACATGATATGTTTACATATTTTTAAAGGTATTAATTTGATTTTGACATCTATTCAAGAGACTAGCTGCTACCGAACA
>NW_008331140.1:3063850-3064573 GCF_000622305.1 Nannospalax galili
CCAAGGTGGCTGACCTCTTTGTTCTGGTTCCTTCTGTCCCTGTGGATAAGACATCATACACCTCTCCTGGTGTGTATAGGGTTAGTTTGGGGATGAGAATGACTGGAGCACAGGTGTCCTCAATCTGTGGAGAGATGCAGGAGTATATTTTGGAAGAACAGAGAAAGAGCAATCCTGAGTTTAGAGCAGTATCTTCCTTAATTGTGACATTTCGGCTTGATGAGTGTGGGCATTTAGAGGTTTGTGGAGTCCAACACTCTGTTTTGTTAAGAAAAAGGGGAGGGGAAAGGCGGAAGAGTGTGGAGAATGGGGGAGAAATAGGAAGGGAGAGCTTTTGCATGAGATCCCTGCCAAGTAGGGGAGTTGGGCAGGTGGGCATAACCAGGAAGGAGTGAGTTAAAGGCACCTTCCAGAATACACAGGCTAAGGGTCCTGTTGACTTGGGGTTGTGAGGCTTCCCATCAACCCCCACCACAGAGATCTGTGAGGGAAAAACTTTACCAGAGTAGGAAGGGAGAACTGACCATGATGTGCCAGTGTCAATAATGAAATTAATAATCTTACCCGCCACCATGGCTGAAACCCTGGGCTCCTCCATTGTGATAGTCATAGAAGCAGTGGGGGCCAAGAAGCCAGGGCGTCATCAGTCTTCAGCCGCCAGGCCTAGAAGGTCATTCACTGAACCCTGTAAATGAGGGCTGGGTTGGGAGGTGAGTGGCCTTC
>NW_008331140.1:3064976-3098452 GCF_000622305.1 Nannospalax galili
CACCCAGGGTCCTGAAGGGGAACTGCCTCACTGCCAATAGGGTGAGCATGATTAGTAGAATGAAGCTCATTAGCATATTCCTGTGCTGCTGTCCAGACCCTATGTCTCTCATCAGGGGTGAGGGTAGACTGTGGAATCATAAAGAGATCATGCCAGGTTAGATCATAGCTACAAGTAATATATTTAAACTCTTGTATGAAGTGAGTAGGATTAGTGGAAAAGGAATGATTTTGCGCTCTAGTTGAGAGAGGTCTCCAAGAGAGAAAGGCACATGGACTTTGAAAATCCCATCCACTCCTGCCACCTCCCTGAGGGGAAAAATGCCATGGGAAGGGGGCTGAGACTGGGTGTGGGAATGGGTATGGGTTGACACGGGAGAGGGGTTGGGAGGAGGCAGAAGAGAAGGAGAAGGATAGTCCTGGGAGGAAGCTGAAGTGAGAGAGATGGGAGGGGTGTCCTGTCCATGAGAGGATGTAGGGGCAGGGGTGTCTGAGGCCGGGTCTGGAATTGAAGTAGAAGCAGATACAGGAGGGGTAAATGGGGTATTTGAGGTAGAAGTCAGACTTGGGGAGACTAGGGAGTATTTGGTAATGAGGTGTTTAAGATTTTGGATTTCCTTGATTAAAGGGGAATTGAGAGAGTGAGTGTCAGACTCAGAATGCTGAGGAAGGGAGGGGGAAGATAGCGGAGAGGGAGTTTGATGCGGAGAAGGGAGGGGAGTTGGGCTGGACCCTGGACTGGAAGGCAAGGGAGGGTATAGTGATGGGAGGGCATGGGGAGGACTTGGTTGTGCCTCAGGCTCAGGAGCAGGGGGGTCATGAGGCTGGGTTCTGATAGGGGGCAGGTTATCAGCTATGGAAGGATCAAAAGTAGAGTCAGAAGGGTAGGGAGGAGGGAGAGGGGCAGAGGCCCCTGGAGTTTCAGGATCTGTTGAGACTGTCTTAGCCAGGAGGACCTGGTGGGAAGAACATTTGACACAGAGGGAGGGATTAGCACGGAGTTCAAGAAAGACATGGATGTAGGGTAGTTCAGACTGCTTGCCGTTACGCTGGCAGAAGTTTTCCAAATCTTTTAAAATATTGAGGTCTAAGGTTCCAGTGTTTGGCCAAACAGAGTTATTATCTAGTTTGTACTGAGGCCAAGAAGTGGTACACAAGAATTTCAGACGTTTTGATCTGATAGTATGAGACAATCCTAGCTTTTTTAAGGATTTAAGTAAGCAGGCCAAAGGCGTCTGACCCTGAGGTTTTGAGTGTTTGGTACCCATAGCAATGGATTAGGCAGAAAGCGAAAGAAGAGTTAAAGACCTCAGCTGGTGGGTAGGGGAACAAGGAGAAACGTTTTTTTGCCCTGAGGGTACAGAGGGGGAGTTGGGGAGAGAGAGAGAGAGAGAGAGAGAGAGAGAGAGAGAGAGAGAGAGAAAGCAGGAAGAGAAAGGTTTGGCTTAGGTCAGGAGTAAGCTTACAGAGGAGAGAGAGAGGGGGAAGGGAGAGAGAGAGAAAGCAGGAAGAAAAAGGTTTGGCTCAGGTCACGTAAAAATGAGAACGAGAAGAATCAGGCAACAAAAGAAAAGTGTCCTTTTTTCTATTGCTGATTGGAGTTAAATTCCCGAACCCCAGGGCAGTGTCCTGCAATCACTTGGGGGGGGGAATACGAGTTGTGTGTGTCCCCGCCAGTGACCACTGTGTCCTGTAGTCAAAAGCAGGGCGGAACCTCCCACACACCGGTGTGATTTTGAGTGAGTAAAAACGAGTTAGGAGAGGTTCTGCAATGTGGTGCATGACCAGCCAGTAGGACCCAAAGTAGAAGGAAACAAGGTAGTGGGCCTGGATGCCGAGATGGGCCAGGAATGGAAAAGAATGGAGTGGCCTAGATGAAGCTCAGAGTAGACAGTGAATGGAGGGAGAGGAGAGAGAGAGAGGAGAGAGAGAGAGAGAGAGAGAGAGAGAGAGAAGATGAGATGTTAGGGGAAGGCAAAAGGTGGCAGGAGTGAGGAAGGGAAGGGAGCTGAGGTAGGGAAAAGGATTTGTGTGCGACAGGGAGGCAGGTCTGACTCCTAGGTGGGCATGGATAGACACAGTAACTGTGCCAGGCAGTTCAACGGTCACAGAAACCAGTGCTGTCCAGTGGCCTTGAGTGAGGTCCAGGAGTGACCGAATTCGATTGGAAAGGAGATGAAAAGAAAACTGGTGGAGAGTAGTGACGGGGAAAGGGGAGAGAGAGGGGGGAGAGAGAGCTGAAAGGAATGGGAGAGGGGAGAGAAATAGAGGGTGGAAGTGTACCTTAATGCCAAATCAGTGGTGTTCACAGCGGCCAGTAACGACAAGCGAGTCCGAAAGTTTTACATGCGAGGTCCCTTGAAGTAAGAGCCGGTTTCGGCACCATCTGATAGATAGGAATGTTGGAGAGAGCAAGCAGCAGCGCGGATGGAGGAAGGCACCGAGGCACAGATGGAATTCTCAGTGGGATACAGATTTATTCTGCATGGGGCACCTTTCCCTCGGGAAGGGAAAGATGTCAGGGAAAGATGTCAGCCCACGGGTTGTGAGCTAGGACTTTATATATGGGGGCTTTAGGGTGTGGAAGGGGGGAATGTTTGGGGGAGAAATCAGGGAGGGGGGAGCAGGAAAAGAAGGTAGGATTAGGATCTGGAAGTGTTTACTTTTTCCCTCTTAAGATAAGAGAAAAACAGCTTCTAAAATCTCTGGTTATCAGGTAGAATCTGCTTATCATCTTATCTTTGGAGGTCAGAGGAAAGGCAGGCTGCTTCTCAGCAGAGTTTCCCTTGACTTCAAAGGTCAAGGTGAGGTCCCTGTTGGGGAGGGGGGAAACTGCTGCTGTTTGGAACCCTAACAAGGCCTATTTCTAAAGGGAATTATTTCAGTTTTTACTTCTTGTATAGTAGGTTTACTGGGTTTTAAAGACAGCTATTTAAAATTTTTGCGTTGTTTTGCATATGTATTAGTTTTTAAAGGAAACTATTTCTGGGTTCTGATATTCAAGGTGAGGTCCCTGTTGGGGAGGGGGGAAACTGCTGCTGTTTGGAACCCTAACAAGGCCTATTTCTAAAGGGAATTATTTCAGTTTTTACTTCTTGTATAGTAGGTTTACTGGGTTTTAAAGACAGCTATTTAAAATTTTTGCGTTGTTTTGCATATGTATTAGTTTTTAAAGGAAACTATTTCTGGGTTCTGATATTGTTTACATGATATGTTTACATATTTTTAAAGGTATTAATTTGATTTTGACATCTATTCAAGAGACTAGCTGCTACCGAACATAGTTACAACAATGGAAAAAAAAAGAGAAAAAGAAAAAGAAACAGCCTGCTTGAATGGGAAGCTAAAATTTCGGTCCCCACTGATCTTAATTCCAGCCCTTCTGGCATTGTACTTCCAAGTCTGTTTTTCTTCCTTCTTTTTTAGATGAAATAGAGTACTTTTCTCTGATACTCAGTTGCTCCAAGCTTGCTTTTCTTCTAGCCTCATCATGCCCTGGGTACCTCTGTTTTTCACTTTCTAATTATAATGTCATAGAGATACATCAATAAAAATTGACTAATATTCCTAATGTATCAGGGTCAATATAATGGGTCCTGCACAGGCAGGATCAGAATTTATTAATATCAATAGCAAAAGTAGCTAATAGGCTTAAAATTCCTCAGTCACTAACTAAAACATCACAGGTTTCCATAAGTGATTATGCTGGAGGTTGTAAACTTATAATTTGATAATTTACACTCCTTCAAATCTTAAAGCAAGATTTTGGAAAATCACTCTCTGAATTACATAAAGTAAACAAAAGATTTTTTAAACTACTTTGTATTTTTATAAGGATTCCCAGAAACTTATAAAGCACAGTATGTACACAGGTCATATTAACTTGTTACATTATCTTATTGTTTATAATTTGGATTCCATGTTCTTTTAATAAGATGGTACTGCACAGCACTTTTCTGAGCCAAATAACTGCCATCTTCATGACTTAAGCTGTGCCTCCTTGCTAAAGATCTTCACAAATGGGCTTGTTAATGGTTATGTTCTTTCATTGAAGGATGGCTAAGCAGCGTCATCGGACCCTAACCTGAGCATCCAGCCACTCTTCCCAGCCAACTGTAGGTCATTTTGCCCTAATCACACATGGTCTCTTGGATTTGGGGAAGACTAAAGTATATACACTTGGGAAGGCTGGAAAGAGAAGACTTAATCCAGGAGGTTTTAAAAATGTCAATATCCGCGGCTCAGTCAATATCTGATGGCTCAGCTGTTAAGAGCACTGACTGCCCTTGCAGAGGACCTGGATTCGATTCCCAGTACCCACATGGCAGCTATGAACCATCCTTAACTCCAGTTCCACAGGAATCCAAAGCCCTCTTCTGACCTCGGGTGCACTCACATTCATGCAGGCAATACACTCACACACATAAAATAAAAATAATATTTTTAAAAAGTTAATGTCCATACTTGGGAAAGGCTTTCTAGTGTAACTGCTCTGAGGTCACTAATACACCACAGTAACCCCTCTGTCATCTCTTTAAGTAAGCTCAGTAAGTACATTAGTTTCCCAGGGTAAACTTTAATATAATCAAACATTGGTTTGCTATTAAAACCTTAAAAAGGGTTAAATACTGCTTACTATCCCCAGAAAAAAATTCTCACAACAGATGGAAATTTTGTTAATGTTATTGTCTCATGGTTATTAAGAAAGAGAATAAGAAGGTAAAAGATGTTAGATGGGTATGGGAGCAGAGATGTTTTATTAAGAAGAATTTATGTATGAAATTCATGATGGGTGGATATTTCCAAAATAAACAACAAAATGAGAAAACCTAAATAAGTTATGATGGTCTATATAGATTTGTTATAATATATCAAAAATAATAAACAATTTTAAATTTTCTAAGGTCATAGCTTAGTCAATTAGTTTAAGGAAAAAAAATATATGTCTAGTCAAGGTTTATCTGAGAATGTTTGGTTTTTGCCCAAGTTTTATCTACATATCACATGGTAATTAAGAGTACCAGACTGGTGTAAACTTCTTGGGTGTTTAACAGCCATACTTTGAGGTGTATACTAATCTGGTCAGAGGGACTTAAAGAAACAGTGTTTTGTTCCTTGCTCTACAAGGCTAACTAAAGTCCAGGGGACTATAGGGCATCAATTGACATGTTCTGTAACTGTGGTGAGTCACCTGTCCTCCTGTTCAGTGACGCCATGGAGACCATACCAGATGGACTTGAACCAGTGTCCAGTCTTCAAAGAGGAGGGTCAAACACAAAGGAAACCATTTCCTCACTAGCTCCAAGTGAAGCCAGCCCCACTCTAGCAGGACCTTTGACTTATCCTCTAATAGATAGAACTGGTAAAAAGAAAGCCTAAGGAGCCAGTGTCTCCTCCCAAGCCCGAGTGACCCCTTAGGACCAGATCCTCAACCAACCTTAAAAGTAAAAGTAAATTAATTTGGGCAAACTGCATGATCTTAAACAGCCAAAAGGAAAATATAACCAAAAATTAATCAGTGTATTTCTTTGAGCCCAAAGGATTGCATTTCCCAGACACTGCACTTAATTTTATGTAAAATGTTATTTAGCCAATTGTTTCTCATTAATCATTTGTTCTTAACAAGAAAGTGTTGCTCATGTGTAAGACTTAAAATCTTTATCTACAGTACTGTAGTGCCCACCTGTATGTATCTAAGGGGATGACCCTCTATTGTTCTAAATTGTTGACTAAATTTATTTACTCTTCCTGTCTAGAAGTCATTTAAAAAAAATACTGATTGTAGCCACTCCAACAGCTATCAAAGTTCCTGAAAACAAATTCCGAGCATGTCACTCTAGAGTTCAGCCTTGGTGGCCAAAAGGAAAACGAGGAGGAGCCCAATAGATGGATGATTTTAGAAGCCCTCTTCAGGAAATTCTAATTGACTTTAATTTGGACATTAAAAAATTTTCCCTGTTCTAACCTTTCCTGATTCCTTGTCTGTAACTTGTAATGCTACTTTTGCCTACTTCTTCACATCTCCTAGGCACTGATCAAGGACTTTCTTTTCTCCGTACAGTTAAAAGTTACACAATTTGGGAGTCTTATATATAGGCCCACTGAAGGGGGTACCCCAATTGCCACACCCTGTGTCACTGTTCAACATGGAAGAAGCCAGAGCAGTCTGCATTCTGATATTTCCCATTAGCAAATTTTGGTAACCTCTTTAGAGGATAGTATAATAAAAATAGAAGGTGGAAATTGGCTAGGCAGTAAGGGTAAAAAACCCCAAAGAAAAGTAGAGAGTTTCTTTCTTGGTTAAAATTCAAAATGTCCTTGGGCTTCTTAGCAGCCTGGTCTGTATTCAAGTCTAGAAATATCAAAATTATTTAAGAGCTCTTCCCTAATCCCTAAATTTTAAAGGTTACCTCTTCAGAGGACAGATAATTTAAGAGCAACATATTCCCATAAGTTCTCAGGAAGCCTGTGTTTACTCTTTCAAGCCCCTGAAGCCACCTGATGGGCATGCACCTTCAGTCTTACTAAGTACATGACTACAGAACAGCTAAAATAGGACTCTCAACATGGAGACATGTGCATATTAGTCCATGATGTCCCCCAGGTTTATCTCTATAGCAAAGAAAAAGTGAAGAAACAATTCACCTTAACCCAGGTCTCTCAAGGGCCAAGAGACATCCTGCCACCATCCTTGTAGAAACAGACAATGAGGGCTCTGATACCTTGGGTGCTGCCACCCTAGTCATGAGTAAAATTTTAGGCTTCTAATATCTCATATAGACAAAGACATTGGACATCTAGAGGACTCCATTGGGCAGCTGGAGAGACATGTGAACTCTCTAGCTAAATGGTGCTTCAGAACAGAAGGTGGATAGACCTAACCTTCCTAAACTAAGATGGCTCATACATGGCCTTAAGTGGGGTTTGCTGTTTTTATGCCAATAACTCAGGTGTAATTGAGTTTTACTGGGCCTCTGGTAATATTCCTCCTTGTCTGTACAGTGTGTCCATGCCTTCTAATTTGGCTAACTGGATAGATCAAGAGGTACCCAAATGCCATCAAAACTAGGTTTGTAAGGACCCAATATGGGCCTCAAAATCAAAACAAGTCAAATATTTGACTTATGTCCCAGAGCCAATAGGGAATGCAATACCCCGAGCTCATCCATTTTATGTAAGTTTAACTGGTCAATCATCTGGTCATAGGACCACCCCTAAGAAGGTGGATTATGCTAAATAGATGGGCACAATACTTAGTGCATTAATGAGATAGCAACCTTTTCCTGACTGTAATCCTGTCTACAGGCACAGAACTTCCTTACAGCCATGTAGTCTGTGAGCTGCTTGCTTCCTTGAATTCTTCAGGGAAGTGTAATTTGCCTTTTTCTTCTTCATGCCTTTCTTACTAAATACACCTTCTTTAAAGGTTTGAGCTTCCCCTAGCATCTTGCATTTCTTTACTTTTTCTCTAAAGCTTCCTTTCCCCAGTCATGTGGCTGCCAGTCAGCTATGTGTCTGACCTCCCAAGCAGGTTCCATGGCTTTCTTTCTTTCTTTCTTTCTTTCTTTCTTTCTTTCTTTCTTTCTTTCTTTCTTTCTTTCTTTCTTTCTTTCTTTCTTTCTTTCTTTCTTTCTTTCTTTCTTTCTTTCTTTCTTTCTTTCTTTCTTTCTTTCTTTCTTTTTTCCTACCATTCATCTCCTCAAGGCAGCTGCCAAGATTATCAGCTTGCCTGTCCTGAGGATTTACTTTTTTAAGAAACTCTAATAAAACTGTAAAAGCTTAATTCAGCTGATTTGGAACTTTTTCAGTCTGGGTAGGCTTTCCTGATGTTCCCGAACTCTGTAACAACATGGGAATGTACAACCAAAGCAAGCATTTTGTCAACTAAGCTATCATTCCAGCTCCCTTCATGGGCAGATGATTATGTCTGAGTGAGAAATAGCTGATCTTCTTTAAGAAGGTAACTAAAGATAGGTTGACTAGACCCCAGTGGATGACCTTGTACTGAAGGATGTCTGAGGACACTAAATTGACAAGCTAGGCCTTAACAGAAAATAAAAGAATGCATGAATTACAGTTGGGGGGTCTATGGGAGGGTGACAATGGGAATGATTAAGATGTGTATGAGATACACAAAAATTCAATAAATGCAAACAAAAAGTATTAATACATGAGCTGAATAGCTTTAGTTGTCAACATCACACACCTGTTTGAGGGAACCTCAATTGGGGAATTGTCTCCATCAGACTGTCCTGTAGCCATGTCTGTGGGTTGTTTTCTTGATTTTGGGGTGATTTGGGAGGGCCCAGGCCACTGTGGGCAGTGCCATCCCTGGGCAGTTTGTTCTGCATTGTATAAGAAACCAGACTGAGCATGGGCCAGCAGAGCAACCAATAAACAAAATTCCTCTTTGGCCTGTTCTCCAGCTCCTGACTCCATGTTCTTTCCTGAGTTTCTACCTTGGGATCCCTGATGCATTGTAACCCAGAAGATGTAAGCCAAGTAATCCATTCATCCAAGTTGGTGTTGGTCAGAGCATTTTATTACAACAAAGGAGAAACAATCTGGTGAAAGCTTAATGGGCTGTTCTAGTAAGAACCTGAAAGAATGTAGTGCTGTGAGCAAAGTAGTTCCCTCAGGAACTAAGGACTTAAACAGCAATTGGGCTATTTTAGCAGAGTCTGGCTGCTGTCTGTCCAAAGCTTGAGAGATTTCCTGAGACTAAGTTGAAAAGAAATGGACTAATTTCTTTGGTGGAAAATATTTCAAGATAGTCTAATGTAGAAATGGTGGTGTGGCTATTAATGGTGAATATTATGAAGATTTTCAGTGAAATAGAACAAACAGCAGAAAGAAATGCAGAATGTATAGTTTGGACTGTAAAAGAACACTAGGAAGATTAATGTTGGAGTCAAGGTATGTGCTGAAGGAGAGGATCCCTTTGATAAGGAGATAAAAGTGTCTAAGGAGTGGCCTGGAGATTTGCACTTAAAGGACAGAGAGAGTTCCTTCAGGGAAAGACCACACATATGTAAGCCTACCCTTTGTAAAAGGAAAATACAGCAGGGGTTTTCTACTAGAAAACCACAAAAGAACAAAGCTTCAAATGTGGATGAAGCAGGCTGAGGTCCATCCAAAACTTGCAACAAAACTTGGCAGTGTCTTTTACCTAGTGCTGACATTAAAGGCATGAAATATACAAGAGTGAAGGAGTCATCATTTCTTCCTCCATGGTTTTAGAGAGCCGCTAAGGCCAGGCAGCATACAATAGGGGCATCCTTGCTTAAGGCCCTGACATGCCAAGATGACCTGAAAGCCATTGTATGAAGTTGTGATGGTGAAGCCTTATTGGTAGTGGAGATGTCAAGAAGATGTACAAGGTGCCAAAGCTGTGAGATATCTGCCAAGAAGAGCTACATACAGGGAGTGGTACCAGCCCCAAAGAGAGATGCATGTTGCAGGCAGCAAAGCTGGAGGGGCTGAGCTATCAAAAGCCTTTGGAAGTTAAGTCGCAGAAGTCGAACATGGAGCTACTGGATTTGGTGTTTGCCTTGCTGATTTTCAGGCTTAATTTGATCCATTATTCCTTCACTATGTTTCTATTCCTCCCTTTAGGGTGTATGTAATTTGTCTTTTGATTTTACAGAAGCTTACAGTTGAGAGATTTCCCTGAGCCTCAAAAGAGACTGGACTATGGACTTTAGAATAGTATTGAGACTAGTAAAGACTACAGGGAATTTTAAGGTTGGACTAAATGTATTTTGCATTTTACATTTTCATGAGCTTATGGGGGCCAGGGAGTGGAATGAGGTGGTGTGAATGACAATGCCCCCCATAGAGTCCAAGTATTTGAACATTTTGTCCCCAGTTTTTGGTGCTGTTTTGGGAAGTCTTAGATGGTGTGGCCCTGCTGGAGGAAGCAGGTCACGGGGTGGGGGTTGCTTATAAAGTTCTTAAGCCTTGCCAGATCTCCATTCATGCTTTGCTTCTTGTGCCTGCTTGTGAAGAACCAGAATGCTCTGACTCCATTTTGGCTAGCTTCTTTAGACAAGCCCAGACAAGCTCAGGCATACTGTACATGTAAAAGACTTATAAGGTATGAACAAAACCTTCTGACTCTAAAAGATATTAGTCAGCACATTCCAATGCCCTGAAGACAGCCCCTACCAATCAAGACTTTCCCCATACACAGGATATGGGGACATCCAATTATTCTAAAAAATGCTTGGCACACACGGGTTTCTATGGAGTGCCCCAATAAAAGCTCCTGCCTTCTATTGTTTGGGGCCAGACTCCGTAGATTTCTGTGGAGTGCCCCAATAAAAGCTCCTGCCTGCTATTGTTCAGGGCCAGACTCCATCTTTGGCTTGTGAAGTCTGTGCCCAGCTAGCCGCCATTTGGTTGTTGTCTTTTTTACCTTAAATTCTTGAATAAACTTTTTGTATAATCTTTTTGAGTATCTGTGGGAATTATTCTTGATTCTCGAACCCTAACTTTGTGGGGTATCATCCGGGATTCAAGAATAGAGACCCCAGACCCACGGAAGTGCCACTGGAGCCGGCCTTGGTAAGTTCTGCCTGCCTTCCTCTCTCTCTCTCTCTCTCTCTCTCTCACTTTTTTCAGTAGTCCAGACATCCTGGGGCTCAATGGAGATCAGGCGGATGCACTATTTTTTAGGTCTCTGGGACCCTCATAATTGTGGCATAACTTATGATGAGGCCTATTGTAAAGTTTGGTGACCTGTCTCTGGCCAGTCACTTCCTCGCGGAGGTGACTCAGCAGGGCCCGACCTTGGACTGCCTCTCCCCAATCACAGATGGCATGGCCAATTCCCAGTGGCTCACAGCCATTGCCCCAGATGACATATACCTTTGCCCTTCCCTTTTCCACACCCCTTCTTGTTTAAACTATATAAGGTAATGCCTGACGCAATAAAGTGAGTTCCTGCCTCGACAAGACTAATGACTCGGTGTGGTTTTTGAGTCGCCGACACTCACCATCCCGCTCAGCCCTTAAGAGAGGAACACAGGCTGGTCCCGGCCTCTGTCCCTGTGCCATACCTGTTGGAGAGCGATCCGACAGATTGGTGCCCCGTGTGAGGTGCTGCCTATCGTGAAGTTCACTGACGGGCCAATTGGTCTGCAGGTGAGTGTACTCCCATAAATTATGGGGAAGTCCAATTCTAAGCCTGACCCCTCTTTAGATTCCCTCAGGGTCCTGCTCAAAATCAGGGGCCTTGATCTCTCAGACAGCCAAGCTCTCCAGGCATGGGGATGCTTGCTAAAGATCGCACCCTGACTTCCGGAGAGCAATCTCTTTGATTGGGATACTTGGGATAGAGTTGAAAAGTTAATCAGACGGGCCCAGATAGAAAAGGGAAAGATCCCCCTCTGGGAGCACTCCCCGTGGTATCTGCCTTAAAGGGCTGCTTTCCCCCATGCCCACCAAGGACATAGGTGGTGGAGGCCCAGACTCCAACCCCAGCCAAGGCCACTGACTCAGTCCCTGAGGTGCAGTCAGACTCCAAGCTGGATCCCAGGCCCTTGGGTCACACAGATCCTCCGGATCGATCTAAACATCTGTATCCCTCCCTAGACCCTTTTGGGAGTGCCCCTTTTCCATGTAAAGGCCCTCTACCCTCGCAAACACAGACTAATCCATTCTGGACTCCCTCTGTTCCACCCCCATACAGTGGCGGTGGGGTCATTGAGGAGGGGACTGCTCACCTTTTCCCTGTTAATGTTAACCCGGGAGGTGACAGACCCACCTCATGGTATCCATGGCAGGCTCAGGACCTTAAAGAGTTAAAGAAGGCCTTGGCCAAAGACGGTCCCAATTCTCCCTGGGCAGAAACTCTTCTCGAGGGACTTGCGCACCAAGCATATGCGTGCCATGGGACTGGAAAGACTTAGCTAAGGCAATGCTCCCTGGCCCTATGCTCCTTAAGTGGCTGGCCTATTTCAGTGAATAATGTTGCATCCGCAGAGAAGAGAACCAAAGGGCCCAGCCCCCTATGCCCATTACTTATGGCACGCTCTCCGGCACAGCTGATCAGTTTGCTACTGGGGCCCAGCAGGCAGCCATCCCTCCTCCCTATCAAGATCAGGTTCAGGCCATCGGCCTTATGGCTTGGGGAAAGCCAGATGAAGGTCCTACTGAGTCTCCCATATCTGGCGTTACTCAAAAGGCCACAGAGGACCTCCCCACCTTTATAGACAAAGTGCAAAAGAGCCTGCAAAGAAAGTTTCCCCCAGGGGAATTTCACGACCTGTTTGTTGGGTCGCTGGTTCGGGATGGTATGACATCCAACTACAGACTTGCTTGTGCTGGGCTGTGGCATCAACCCATAGATAAGTGGATAGTGGCTGCCCGGGACGTGGGAACTGCATCTCATCAGTCTAGAGCAATGGTGGCTGCACTTCAGACTAGCCACCAGGAGGGGCTACAGACTCTTACCAATGCCTTACAACAGAATAAGTGTCCAATAAGAGGACATGATTTGGGTGTGGCAAGGAAGGGCATTTTCGGCAGGAGTGCCCCAAATAGATAAAAAAAAAAAAACCCTGACTCGTCCGGGGGAGGGGGAGGCCCACGCATACCCATTGGGTGCATGATTGCAGATCCAAATTCAACCTTAAGGGTGAGTCTTAAAACTCCCCTCGGGGCTGACCCCAGCCCCATTAAATAAGGGGAGCAAGCCAGTTTAGACCCATTGGACAGTCCCATTGGTCTCTGGCCTGCAACCAAAGATGTCTTTAACCATAGGGAGTAAGACCTTTAAATTTCTCATTGATACTGGTGCATTCCTGGCAGCTGGTGTCTGACCAGTCCCTACTGGGCGTGGGTGGGCAATCCACATCATGGGAAACGGCCACATGGCTGCCCTGGATTAATCCCAATGGAAGTCGTGGAGAGGTGCGCCCTTTTGTGGTCTCTGGCTTAACTGCCAATCTTCTAGGCCAGGACATTCTGGGTGAGGATGAAGCCTTCATCACTACTGACCACAAGGCCTTTTATAATGATCTCTTAGACAGTGAAGAATATCAACAGCATTTTGAGGGAGGGCAGATCAGTCACCCCAATTATAGAGATGATCCCTATTTTGAACAGCTCAGACGAAATTACCCCAGGGATTACCCCCAATCCTAAGGGCCACTGCTTGTCCCTCAGTCATCCAAATTCAATGGATACCTGGGGAACCCGTATGGGTTGAGCAGTGGTCTCTCCCCTCACATAAGCTTCAACATCTTCATCAGCTGGTCAAACATCAATTAGACCTGGGGCATTTAAGGCCATCAACAAGCCCCTCGAATTCTCCTGTATTTATCATTAAAAAGGCCAGCGGCTCCTGGAGGCTATTACAAGATCTTAGAAAAATTAATGAGAGAATGGTGCCTTTAGGGACCCCCCAGAGGGGGCTACCCTGGATTCCCGCAGTCCCCAAAACTTACTATTTAACTATTATTGATATTAAGGACTGTTTTTTCTCAATTCCCCTTCACCCTAACAACACAGAAAAATTTGCATTCTCCATACCCTCAATTAATTTTTGTGGGCCAGATTTAAGATTTGAATGGACCGTCCTGCCCCAGGGTATGGCTAATAGTCCCCACATTTGCCAGTATTACTTAACCCACATTTTCACTTCACTAATAGAGAGATCAGATGTTCAATTCTACATCTATATGGATGATATAAATTTGGGAAGCCCTGAACCCTCCAACCTCCACAAATTAACCTCCGACTGCCTTGCCATCCTTCAGGAAAACAATTTTAAGGTGGCTCCTAATAAAATTCAAAACATGCCACCTTTCAAGATACTGCGCACTACATTATCTATAGATGCTGTTTCACCCACTAAGCCTCAGCTTTCCGTTCAGGATATTTATAATCTGCCCCAACTTCTAAAGTTATTAGGGGAAATTAATTGGCTTAGACCTTGGATACCCATCACCACTGAGGAGTTGGTTCCCTTATTTGACTTCTTGCGAGGCCTTGACTTAACCTCCACGGTAAAGTTACCCACACAAGTGCCTACAAATTCTAGCCAAAATCCAACAATCCATAAATGAGGCCACTCTAAAAAGATTTGATCCTGATGCCCCCATGTCTCTTTATCTTTTCATTGGAAGTACACTGTGCACCGCTCTCTTGGCACAAGAGGGTGAGCCCATACATTGGATCCATTTATCCATGGGAGGAACTCCTCGAGTTTATTCCATGGTCAACCAAATTGCTGATTGCATTACCAAGGGTAGGGACACAGCAGTTCGGTTGTTTGGCATTGAGCCTCATACCATTATCACCCCCTATAGATTGACAGATTTTACATGGCTTCAAAGAAACAATGAGAGAATCGCTCTGGCTCTGGAGGGATTTTTTGGCAAAATTGACTGGCACTATGGCCCTTATAAGTGGATGAGCTCCTTCTCGAGGTTGGAGTGGGAGCCCCCTAGACTTTTTCTTTCTCAACCCAATCCTGAATTCCTAACTGTGTTTACTGATGGAGGGCATCTGGGAGCCTCTTTGGTCATCTATCCTCCCCTAAAACAGGGACAAACTCCTGTACCCATTAAATCAGTCTCCCGCCAGGTTGAGGGATCGCCACAATTTTAAAGAGCTCTTTGCCATTGTCATGGTGTTGGACTCCATATCTGAGCCTTTCAACCTATTTTCAGACAGCCTATATGTGGTTAATTTACTGCCCCACCTAGTGGAGGCTCATATTAGATTGGACTCCAACCCCATATCTCCTCTGACGATTCAGGCCCGTACTCTACTTAAACTTAGGGTAAATCCAATATACCTCTATCATCTTAGACGCCACCAAAATTTGCCTAGATTTCTGACAGAAGGAAATAAAATAGTTGATCAACTGGCCTCTTCACATCAGTGTCACACAGTCTCTGAGGCTACCCAATTTCATCAATTGACCCATGTTAGTTGGAGAGGGCTTAGACATAAATATCCCCACGTGGCAGTCAAAGGCCTTAAGAAAAGTATACGCACCTGTCGATCTTGCCAACCTTTTCTTCAGATCCCCCTTCTTCAAAATTCGGGTACCAACCCTAGAGGCCTTCAGCCTAACAACCTCTGGCAGATTGATGTCACTCACTATGCCCCTTTTGGAAAACTTAAGTATATATTCCTGTCAGTTGATTCCTTCTTGCGTGCCTGCTGGGCAACAGCACACTCCAGGGAAAAGGCCAAACATGCAATCAGCCATATGCTTCAATGTTTTGCCACCCTTGAACTGCCTGATCAAATTAAAACAAATAATGGCCCATGCTTTATAAGCAAGTCCTTCTCAAAGTTCCTTCAAATGTAAAAGATTTCACAATCCACGGACATTCCTTATAATCCTAGGGGACAAGCCATTGTGGAGAGAGCCAATCAAACCCTAAAAACCCAATTACAAAAACAAAAGGGGGAGTCCTTGCCTCCTCATGATCAACTAAAAAAGGCCTTATTTACCTTAAATATTCTAAATTTTTCCAAAGAAGACAAGTATTTGTCCCCCTTCAAAAACATTGGTCCTCATCTACCAGCTACAGCTCCATTCTGGTCAAATGGAGAGACCCACTCACTGGAGCATGGAGAGGACCAGACCCACTTCTTACAGCGGAAAGAGGGTTTGGATGTGTATTCCCTCAAAATGAAAAGAGACCCCTCTGGGTGCTGGCGAGGAATATTAAATATTTGCTGCAACAAGGGGACCATGATGATAACCCATCCAGGGAGTGTTTCATCCCTGAGGATGGTTCTTCTGTTTCCCCCTCAGGAACAATAAAAGATGTGGACACTGTTACTCCTGACTCTTCTGATTCCCATCCCGCCCAGTGATCAAGGATTTGGAGACCCCAATGCTGCAGTGAGGCGACTGGAGGCCCGATATGGAAAGCCCTGGAGGCGTCTGTTTGTTTTTACAGGAAAAGTGCTGCTTTTATACCAATAGATCTGGGATCATCCAAGATAAAATTTAAAAACTCCAAGAAGATTTAGAAAAAAGGAGGCGAGAGTTTCAATACAACCCACTCTGGACCTGTTTACATGGCTTTTTACCCTACCTCCTCCCTCTACTTGGCCCCCTTCTTACACTTCTCCTTGTTCTTACTTTCGTACCCTATATATTCAATAAGTTCATGGGGTTTGTTTGTAAGAGAATAGAGGCAATCAAATTACATCAAGTCGAGGTGCATTATCACAGGCTCGCTAGTCAGGAGCCAAGCTCCCATGATTGGCCATCTTCATACGATTGCCCATCCCCTGCCCTCCATGTAGCCAATGACGGGTAAGACCCTCCCAGGCTGATGAACCTAAGACAGAGGCCATGACAAACAATCATGGGTACCCGAGGACAGACAACTTCAGTATCTGAGGAGAGGCAACCTAAGACAGGGCATGGAGAGGCACCTTGGCGGATGAGATTCCTAACACCCAGTGACAGGTAAGATCTCCAGAGGGGAGACAACCTAAGATAGGGGTTGTGTTTCTCCGCCATTACAACAAAAGTAAAAAGGGGAATATGTTGGGTCTCTGGGACCCTCATAATTGCAGAATAACTTATGACGAGGCCTATTGTAACCTCCTGAGCCTGACTAAAGTTTGGTGACCTGTCTCTGGCCAGTCACTTCCTCGCAGAGGTGACTCAGCAGGGCCCGACCTTGGACTGCCTCTCCCCAATCACAGCTGGCGTGGCCAATTCCCAGTGGCTCACAGCCATTGCCCCAGATGACATATACCTTTGCCCTTCCCTTTTCCACACCCCCTTTTGTTTAAACTATATAAGATAATGCCTGATGTAATAAAGTGAGTTCCTGACTCGACAAAACTCCCGACTCGGTGTGGTTTTTGAGTCGCCGACACTCACCATCCCACTCAGCCCCTAAGAGAGGAACACAGGCTGGTCCTGGCCTCTCTCCCTGTGCTGTACCTGTCAGAGAGCAATCCGGCACTATTGATCCCAAAACTGGATGAGAATGGGGACGCCCCGAATCTTCTGCTGTTGAGGGGTCGTGCTCCAGTCTAATGTGGAATCCAGGCGGGACCAACCCCAAGTCTTGGCCCAGTCCCACGTGGAATCTGGGTGGGCCAAATGCATGTTTCTGGCTGATTCTGAAATTAAATCCAGGCTGTCCAAATCTTTTTAGGAAAGGAACAGGGGCAGCCTTCTCAGCTGACTCCACGTGCTGTGAGATTTTCATTTCTCCCTCTAGGGAACTGCTATCTCATACTGTCCTCACCCTCTGCTCAAAGCTCCACCTTGTCTATCAAATTTCCATCCCACTTCTTCTCATTCTCATTTCTCTCCTTATATTCTTTTTTCTTGAAGCTTATCCCACAATGGGCCAGAAAGTCTCATCATCTTCAGCTCCCTTTGATCTAGTTCTTAGTCATTTTCAGGTCTACAAATGAGTGGCTTTGAACATGTCTGGACTCTGTGTCAAGCCAACCAGCCTCCAGACCCTCTGCACCATTGAATGGTCCTCTGTTGAAGTTGAATGGCTGCCTGAAGGTTCCTTTAACCTTTCCCTCATCTACAGGGTTCAAGGAGTTATCTTTGGGGAACCGCTGCACCCTAACCAGATCCCATATATCCTAGGTTGGTGATAATGGTTGCTTCCCCCCCCAACTGGCTGCGTCCCTTACTGCCACCCCTGCCATCAGGGCCTAAGGGGCCAGCCAATTTGCTTCCCCTGAAGAAAGTCAAGACCAAAAACCCATTGGGTCCCAAGGTTCTTCCCTCAGCGCCAGAAGAAGATTTACTTCTGCCACCTTACAGGGCCCCAGTGAGTGCTCAGGATGGACCTAGGGAGTGCAGGTTATGAGCATCTTTCTCTTCTTCCAGTCCTTCACGGTCTCTGTCCCCAGCTCCCGTGGCTTAGCTGGCACCTCCTGTGGCCAAGCCCAGCCCATTGCACACTCGATCACGGGGGCAGGGGAGAATTGTGTGAGCTCTTCCCCTGAGGGAGATTGGGCCCCCAAGGGAGGATGGAATTTCCCCAGTAGTCTACTTTCCCTTTTCTGCTAGTGACTAGTATAATTGGAAGTTACAGACTCCCTCCTTCATGGAGACGCCTCAGGCCCTGATTTCCCTGCTGGATACTATTCTTTTTACCCGCAAACCCACTTGGGATGATTGCCAACAGTTATTGAATATCCTGTTCACCACTGAGGAATGGAACCACATCCTTCAGAAATGCAGACACTTGGTCCCTGGAAATGATGGGAGACCTACTGAGAATGAGAATTTGATTGTGGCTGCTTTCCCTCTCATGCACCCAACAGAGGGGTGGGACTATAACACCCTTGAAGGTAGGGAACTCCTAAAGGTCTATCACCAGATTCTTATGGGGGGGTCTCCAGGCAGCTGCTAAGCACCCCACCAATGTGTCTAAAGTCAGTCAGGTAATGCAGGGAAGGGATGAGTCCCCTGGAGCATACCTGGAATGCTTGTTAGAGGCTTTCAGAACTTATACTCCCATAAATCCAGAGGCCCCATAGAATCAGATGGCCATCAGTATGGCTTTCGTAAATCAAGCAGCTCCAGACATAAAACGAAAACTTCAAAAACTGGAAGGTTTCAAGGGCAAAAAACTTTCTGAGCTGATGGCGGTGGTGAACAAGGTATTTAACAACAGAGAAACCCCTGAAGAAAGACAAACAAAAGGGCTGGCTAGGATATTGTTGGTTGAAAGAGCAATGAATCCCAAATGGGGGGACCAACCCTCTATGAAAAAGGGAACCCGAGCCCCGTGACCCGCACAGGAAAGTCAGCCCCACCTAAAAAGTGACCAGTGTGCATATTGTAAGCAGCTGGGCCCCTGAGCTAGGGAATGTCCTCAAAGGACGGGATCACAGCCTCCCTCCAAGCCCAAGATCCTCGACTTGGCTAACCTAGAAAATTGAAGGGGCCCAGGCTTGGTGAACCTCCACCACAAACTCTGGGTGACCCTATAAGTTGAGAGACGAGTCATCAACTTCCTAGTTGACACTGGAGCACAATATTCAGTTTTAAAAGACCCTATGGGAAAATTGACCAGTAAACGCACCTGGGTGCAAGGGGCCATGGGAATTGCTCAGCACCCTTGGACCACCAAAATGGAGGTAAACTTAGGTAAGAAGACAGTTTCACACTCCTTTATGGTGGTCCCAGAGTGCCCATATCCCTTATTGGTAAGGATTTGCTAAATAAAATGAAGGCTCAAATCGAGTTCTCTGGGAGAGGACCTCCTGAGGTGACTGTACCAGATGCAGCCTATATCCTATTCTTACAATTAGAAGAAAAATGGAGAGTGCACACCCCACCCCCCTCAAAAGAGACCAACCACTATCCTCAAGGACCTCGAGGCAACAATCACTGAAGTTTGGGCAAAAACTAATTCCCCAGGGAGGGCCATCCAACAGCCACCAATAATGGTGACTTTACAAACTAATGCTCAGCCTGTAAGAGTAAAACAGTACCCAATGACTCTCGAAGCCAGGGAAGGAATTACAAAGCATAAAAACCACCTTAAGGAGTTCAGTATTTTGGTTCCATGCCAATCTCCATGGAACACTGCTCACCTACCTATCAAGAAACCAGGGACTAATGATTTCCACCCAGTGCATGATTTGGGAGATGTTAACAAGAGGGTAGAAGATATCCACTGCCAGTGCCAGCTGGCCAAGATGAACAGCACCTGAAAGGGGGAGTGAGGATGAAAGTAAAACAAGAGACAGAGAAAAGATACCTGGGAGGACTGTCAGTAGAGACTGCAGTCCCGGTTTATTTTAGCTCAGCCTTCTTATACAGCAGTACATCAGATAACCACAGTTTTCTTAGCTCAATTAGTTTCAACAACTCTTTTTTTCCCACCTTTATCTGAGGGTCAAGGAACGATCAAATACTTGTAGTGAATTCCACCAATTAACCATCTCCCCTAAATTATCAGCAAATTCCTCCTGACTTGACAGAACAATTTGGTGCTTGTGTGTAAAACACACAAACTTCTGAGTCAAGGTGAAAGGTCATAAAGTAAATAAGCAAGACTGCCACAGCTCAATGTACATAATTGCTGTGCTTATATTAATAGCTCCCAACAATCCACCTTACAGTCCCCAACCCGTATACCCTGCTGAGCTCACTCTCTCCAGAGAGAAGGGTCTGTACTGTTTTAGATCTCAAGGATGCCTTCTTTAGCCTGACCTTGGCAAAGGAAAGTCAGCCCATCTTTGCCTTTGAATGGTGAGACCCGAACCAGGGGTTTAATGGACAACTCACTAGGACGCAACTGCCACAGGGCTTCAAGAACTCCCCCACGATCTTAGATGAGGCTCTACACAAGGACTTGCAGGAGTATCTGGCCTCGCACCTGGAGTTAAGCTTCCTACAGTATGTAGATGACCTGTTGATTGCCACTGAGGATGAGGGCACTTGTCTTCAGGCCATCGGAGATTTGCTCCTGACCTTGGACCCATTGGGGTATAAGGTCTCCACCAAGAACGCTCAGCTCTGTGTCATGGAGGTAATGTACTTGGGGTACATATTAAGGGATGGGCAGAGGTGGCTGTCACCAGCCAGAAAGCAAACCATTATGGGAATTCCAAGCCCAAGGTCCCGCAGGCAGTTACAAGAGTTCTTGGGATCGGCAGGCTTCTGCCGTCACTGGATACCCGGATTCACTGAGCTGGCAAAACCCCTGTATGAAGCCACTCAAGGGAACGAGTCATCCTTCCTATGGACTGAGACTCAGGAGAGGGCCTTTCAAGAAATTAAAAAGGCTTTATTGCAGGCTCCACCTTGGCTCTGCCAGATATCCATAAACCCTGTCAGCTCTTTCTTGATGAATGAGCTGGAATGGTGAAAGGAGTCCTGACCCAAATGCTCAGGCCTTGTTAGAGACCTGTGGCTTACTTGTCAAAAAAGCTTGATCCTGTGGCCTTGGGATGGCTGGGAAGTCTCAGAATTATCACAGCCATGGCCTTATTGGTTAAGGATGCAGATAAGCTCATGCTGGGACAGCACCTTATGGTCAATCACTCCTCACTCGATTGAGGAAGTCCTTAAAAATCCCTCTGACCAATGGATGACAAATGCTTGGTTGACGAATTATCAGGCCTTGCTCCTTAATCCCCCTTGCATCCAGTTCTTCTCCAGCACTGCTCTCAATCCTGCCACTTTGCTGCCAGAACTGGATCTTGAGGTCCTGCACAACTGCCTGGAGGTACTCTGTCCCAGCTTACATGAGTCTCTGGAAGACCGGACGAATGTTCCATGGCCCCACCTGGACTTAATTCTGTTCACGGATGGAAGTAGCTTCATTAAGGAAGGAACCAGATACATGGGGGTGGCAGTCTTCAGTCCATCACGGACAGTATGGGCCTCCTCCCTACTAGTTGAGACCTCTGCCCAGAGGGCTGAAATAATTGCCCTGACTCAGGCCTTAAAGTTAAACAAAGACAAGAATGTTAACATTTTCACTGATAGCCATTACGCTTTTGCTATGGCTCATGTCCATAGGGCTATAAATATGGAGATGGGGCTCCTGACAGCAGAAAGAAAGACTATCAAAAATAAACAAGAGATCTGAAAACTCCTGAAAGCCATATGGTTACCAAAGAGATTGGTCATCACCATTTTCCAGGGCACCAAAAAGGGGATTCACTGGAGGCACAGGGAAACAGGAGAGCAGACCTAGCAGCCAGAGAAGCAGCCGTAACAGCCTAGAATCTACTGGTTATTCTGCCTGAACCCCTCTTTCCAGAAGAGCCCCCCTACTCAGCTCAGGACGACCAGGATTTAACTTCCCTGGAAAATACCAAGATCAAGCATGGATGGAGATACACCTCTAATGGGAGGCTCATTCTGCCACACAAGCTAGAGAGGATTTAATATATAAACTTCACAAAGGGACTCACCTAGGAAAGAGGAAGTTACAAGAACTCCTGACTCTGTACCACATCTTTGATCTAACCAAGATGATTGAGAGCTGTCTTTCCAGATGTTGCTCCTGCCAGGTTACTAATCCAAGAGGAAAAGTCATGCCCCCAGCCAGAAGGGAGAGGGGCACTGCACCTGGAGTCCATTGGGAGGTAGACTTCACTGAGGTAAAACCTGGCAGGTATGGCTATAAATATCTCCTAGTATTTTCAGGATGGGTCGAAGCGTTTCCCACAAAGGGGAAGACCGCCTCAACAGTGGTTAAAAAGATCATCAATGAACTAATACCAAGGTATGGACTCCCCTCTGTGATCGGGTCAGACAATGGACCAACCTTCATCTCCAGATTGCACAAGACAAAGATTTCCCCTTGCTGAGGCACATCTATGAACTGCCACTAGCCCAACCACACGGATTTAAGCCAGGAGACCTTGTTTGGGTGAGATGGCACCATAAGGAGCCCCTTGGACCTTGATGGAAGGGGCCACACATTGTGATCCTCACCACCCCTACTGCAGTTAAGGTGGCCGGTGTCCAGACCTGGATACATCACTCGCATTTAAAGCCTGCATCAGAAGATTGGTCAGACCAAGTCGACAAGAGATGGAAGGTTACACGGGTAAAAGACAATCCTCTCAAGCTAAAAATCTCTGCCACGCCATAACCCTTGTTGCTTTTTTCTTTTTATAGAGCCTGCCCTAGCTAACAACCCCCATGGACTCCAAAACCTCACCTGGGTAGTTATTAGCACATCCACCAGAAAGATAGTGAACATCTCCTCCCACCTAGGACCTCCAGGCACCTGGTTCCCCAAGATTACATTCGACTTCTGGTGGCTGGTGTCTGGACCTGGATACATCACTTGCATCTAAAGCCTGCATCAGAAGATTGGTCAGACCAAGTCAACAAGGGATGGAAGGTCACATGGGTAGAAGACAATCCTCTCAAGCTAAAAATTTCTGCCACACCATAACACTTTTTACTTTTTTATTTTATTTTTTTATAGAGCCTGCCCTAGCTAACTCCCCCTGTGGACTCCAAAACCTCACCTGGGTAGCTAGTAGCACATCCACTGGAAAGATAGTGAACATCTCCCCCCACCTGGGACCTCCAGGCTCCTAGTTCCCCAATATTACATTCAAGCTCTGTGACATGCTTGAAGGAGCTTGGGAATCGTACACCCCATCAGGCACTGAAAATTATGCTTGCCAGTCTCCCCTCGGCTGAAAGAGGATGAAGGAGCACCACCTCTATGTTTTCCTGGGTGACAATGGTGACTAAAGAAGTATCTGTGGGGGGCCAGGGGATTATTTCTGTGCTTCATGAAGCTGTGTGTCTACTGGATATATTAGTTGGCCTGCCCCCATCACTACTGACTTGATCTAGGTAACTGCGGTCCTGGGCCTAACCCTTTGGTGAAACCCCAGATTAAGGCAATTCAAGGGACCCTGTTCCTCCTCTAGATGCAACCCTATCTCCTTGAGCTTCACCCTGAAAGGAAGGGAACTTAGAAACCTACAAAAATGGATTGATGGACGAACTTGGGGCCTCAGGTTATACACCACAGGGACTGATCCAGGAACACTTTTTTCAGTCCATCTTCAGGTGTGTCTAATCATGGGGACCCAGATGGAGCCAGCTCGGACAATGTTACAGCCTATAGAATGACCAAAACTGGCCTTAACTATTTTTAAATCTGTCAAGAGCCCAGCTCCTAGCCAAATTGTCCAACTGGATAAAACTGCTACTTTGCCCACACCTAGATCCACACTCCCAGAAATCCAATGGGTCCAAGAGCCCTTGCAGCCATCCCCTGGGCTTATGAACCTCCTAAATGCCACCTTTATTGCTTTAAATAATACTTCCCCTAACCTTACTATCCATTGCTGGTTTTGCATGGACCCGAGCCCTTCTTTTTATGATGGGTTAGCTCTCCCAGGAAATTATGTTGTCACTTCTGACCCCACTGCCTATAGAATTCCCCCACCTACAGGGACAAGGGAGCTTACCCTTACACAAGGGTATGGAAAAAGGCTATGCGTGACTCCCTCACATAAAATTGTTCCCCCTTCTTACCAAAACCTATGTAACTCTGTTCAAGAGATTGGGGCTACTACACCTAACCCATATACGGTGCCCCCCAACTCCACTTGGTTGGCCTGTACCTCTGGCTTAACTACGTGCCTCCACTCATCCATTTTAAACCAGACTTGGGGTTTTTGTGTACTAGTGCAGCTGGTTCCCCATGTATATTATAGAACAGACATAGAAATGGAAACCAGAGTCTCAGAAGAGTCTAGACCTCGTAGGGCCATAGGAACCACTGCAGTTGTCTTGTCTACTCTACTTGGGGTCAGGGTAACCACTGCAACTGGTCTGGGGGCTTCAGCACCAGTCCTCCAGGATAAAAATTATCACCTTCTTAGACAAGCCATAGACTTAGACATACAATCATTAGAAACATCTATCTGCCACCTTGAAAACTCTCTATCCTCTTTAGCTGAGGTAACCTTACAAAATAGGAGAGGGCTGGATTTACTTTTTCTTGAAAAAGGAGGACTCTGTGTTGTGCTAGGGGAACAGTGCTATTTCTATGTTAATCACTCGAGAGTTATAAAACAGTCTTTGTCTAAGGTCCATAAAAGATTTGAGGAAAAAAAAAAAAAAGACTAAATCAACAAAATTGGTACGAATCCCTATTTGACTGGTCCCCATGGTTAACAACTTTGATCTCCACAATAGTCGGACCTCTCCTCTTACTCCTATTAGCAGTCACCTGTGGCCCCTGTATTCTTAATTCCTTGCTCAAATTCATCTGAAAACGGATACAGACAGTCCAACAGATGGTACTGTGTTCACTGTATACTCATTTAAATCGAGACCCCAAGCCTTACGACAATATATAAATGGTTCCACTGCCCTAAATGCACCATCTAACTGCTTCTTTCTGCTTCTGTAATTTGCTTGGCTTAAAGATTTAACCCTTGCCATAAATCTAGAGGGGAATGAAGAGCCAGAATGTTCTGACTCCATTTTGGCTAGCTTCTTTAGACAAGCCCAGACAAGCTCAGGCATATTGTACAGGTAAAACAAAAACTTCTGACTCTAAAAGATATTAGTCAGCACATTCCAATGCCCTGAAGACAGCCCCTACCAATCAAGACTTTCTCCGTACACAGGATATGGGGACATCCAATTATTTTAAAAAGATGCTTGGCGCACGCGGGTTTCTGTGGAGTGCCCCAATAAAAGCTCCTGCCTGCTATTGTTTGGGGCCAGACTCCATCTTTGGCTCATGAAGTCTGTGCCCAGCTAGATGCCATTTGGTTGTTGTCTTTTTTTACCTTAAATTCTTGAATAGACTTTTTGTATAATCTTTTTGAGTATCTGTGGGAATTATTCTTGATTCTCGATCCCTAACACTTGAAGATATAAACCTCTGCTATCTGGCCCTACTTCGGCCACTTCTGCCCCCCTGCCTCCCCATGATAGATTCTTGCCCCTTTGGAACCATAAGTTAAATAAACTCTTCATTCTATAAGTTCCCTTATCACAGTGTTTTATCAGAGCAACAGAAAACTGACGAAAACAGAAATTGGTACTAGGAGACCAGACCTTGGTATTTTGGGAGGATTATAGAAATGTTTGGTATTTTGGACTGGAAAAAAGCCTTTGAGTGTTTAGAGTTTGTTTCTTTGGAGCCTTGAACAATTATGGTGAAAGAATTGTGGACCATGGAGGCCTGGCTTGTGAAGTTTCAAAGTGAAACAGAGACCATGATGGCTGTTTTTTGTAATACATTGAAAGAGAATTTGTGTGTTCTGTTGAGCTGGGACTGAAGAATCATCTGTGAGTAACAAGAGAGCAGCATCACTGTGGTGAAATCTTCTGGGAAGTATTTGCTCGGTTTCAGCACACAGAAACTGTGGACAAGAGTGACCCCAAACTTCCATCTCAAGCTGGAAGCAGGACATGGTAATGTGTAAGAGTCTCCTACAGGGCATTGGTGTTGAAAGTCTGAAGGGGTTACAGAGAGCAGCTGATGCTTGGCACCCTGAGAGGCCAGGAAAGGCCACTGGTGAAAGTGAAGCCTCAGGTGCATTGAAGACACTAGTGTTGAAGGGATCATGGAGAAAATCTGAGGTTTTGCACTCCAAGAGGCCAGAAGAGGACATTGGTGAAAGTGTAGTCTCAGTTTCTGTGTAGAGTCCAGCTTTTTGGAGATACTGGGACCACAGGATAACCACAAAGGCAGCAGCAGGTATGGAACAGAGTCATCCTGGGCCTGTGAGACAAGCTGTGTGTGCTGTGGATGGCAGAACCAGATAATTAGAGCTACCAAAGCCCTTTGGATTCCAGAATGTTGTGAGTGAATCCCAAATGTCCAGTGTTGAACTACTTTGCTGGACTTAGGTTTGCTTAGGTGTGTCCAATTATTCCCTTTTGAAATAAAACAGTACTCATTTTGCATTTTACAGGATCCCACAGTTTATAGTCTTTTAAAAGGGACTGTGTACTTTTAAGTGTTTGGATTTTTAAGGACTGTGGGAGTTTTAAGGTTGTGGTGTCTTATGTTGCGGTATTGTAAACATCATATCTTGGATACAAGACATGGAATGGCTCTGGTTTAATAGTGATATGTTTTTATGTCAAGTAGGCAAGTGGTCAATTGTGCTGGATAGCTTTATTTGTCAAATTGCCACACCTTGGCTGAAGGAGCCTCAATTGGGGAATTTCCTCCATTAGACTGGCATGTGCCCATTTCTGTGGGGTATTTTCTTGATTTTTTGAGTCACGTTGGAGTGCCCAATCCACTGTGGGTACTACCATCCCTGGGAAGCTTGTTCTCTACTGTATGAGAAAGCAGGCTGAGCATGGGCCAGGGAAACAAGCCAGTAAGCAGCATTTCTCCATAGCCTGTGCTCTAGCTCCTGCCTCCAGGTTCCTGTACTGAGTTCCTACCTTGGGCTCCCTGTAGATTGTGCCTCAGGAGATGTAGGCAAAATAAACCTTTTTCCCCCAAGTTCGTATTGGTCAGAGTATTTTGTCACAGAAATGGGGAAACAAAGTAGAACAACACATTAATATTTTATATTGAGTTTAATATGATTTAATACACCAATTTACTTTTATAAGTATTAATATTTCCAAAGCATTGGTCTACCCTTAATTTAAGAAATTTCATAATTAAATATGTGGTAAAATGTCTTGTATTTATGCTTTATTTCCTACTTTCTAGTGGCTGCATCTCAGTGGCATATTTGTGCTATTAGTTATTTACTTTCTTATGTATGAAAGGAAGTAGACACTATACCAGTCCAAGTGTTGAGTATAGACTTAGAAAACCATGAAAATCTATTTCTCTTATCAATGGCCAGCTTAAGCATAGACAAATGAAAATGAGCTATAAAGTATGATTATATTACTCGCTGTCTTAGCTGTATTTTCAATTCTCATTATGAGAATTTATACACAAAGAATGGGAAAATGGATAGAAAACGTATAGTTTTTGATGTGCAAATAGGGATATTGAATGAGGCTATACTTATGAAATTATATGATACATGTCTGTTACTCTTTAAGAAAATGTGGCTTTTTCATGCTTGTTTTATTTTTAAAAAATTGAAAAAGACAGTTGCTAAATCTGCAAAAGACTGTACCTGCCAAAGAATAATACCTATGTTTTCCAATTACTTTACTAACATGATTTTCTCTTGTGAAACTGATAGACTACATTTTTGTATTTAATGTGATCCCTTTTGGTCACTATACCCTGACACATTTGGAATTCTACAAACATTTTTCTCCTTCCCTCAACCCTCTTTATCAAAGATGGCAGTGTGAAACAAACTGGAATGTAAATTGTGTTTTTATTTTTAATACCTGTAAAAATTGCTTTTCTGTCAAAACTAACAAATTATTATTAGTTTATTGACCTTGGAATTGTTCATCTGTACAGTTCTAAAACATCCAAATAAATGGGTAGGTTTCAAACTGAATTTGTGTTCTGGAAACCCATATTCAGAAAATGCTAAACATAAGGAAGTTTGAAAGTTCTCTCCAATTTTTATTATTCCAATATCCACACATATTATTCTAAAATCCCTAGAGTATATAACTTAAATAACACCTTAAATGATTACTGTTCTATTTCAAAAATTTTGAATTGCAGAGTATTATGGGCATTATGTTCAACACATTACTAAGTTAATGAAAAGTTTATATGAACCCATGCTTCTGGGTTGTTATGCCTTTCATAAAGTTTGATTAACACATATGAAAGTCATTGAATGAAAATACAAAGTTTTCACTCCATTTCTGTTCCTACATTTGAAGACTAAAAAATAAGATCTCTTGATCTTTTAAGCATTGGTATCACACCGTTTCTTGATTTATCTGTTAAGCAGAGCCTGCTTCAGTACTTCTGTGTCTTTAAATCACCTTAAAACCTTCCTTTTATGGTTAACTCTGGCTGTAGAGTTAGGATGTCCTATTTTCATCCTGTTACATGAGAGTTTATGTTCTCGTCTAGAATTTTTTACCTCTAAAATGAGAAACTTCTGATTTTTCTTTAAATGGATATTTTAAAAAGAGAAACGTGACAGTTAAATGATCCTGATGAAGGAATGTTTCAAAATGCTTAAGTGTCACGTTTACCCTCTCTTCAATAGTGAAATTTATAGTTATAGCATAAGAGAAGCAAAAATATTAAATACTTTGAATGCCATGTCAAACATTTTTGGTGTTATCTTGATGTACAGAAATGTCTTGAGAATAGACATGTTGAGCAAGTGTAAAGACGCCAGTAACTGAAGACTAAAATTATAACTGAAAAAGTACATTTCAAATATTATGTATGACAATTCAGACATTATCTCTATTTCTTCTAAAATCCCTAAAACTGCTCTTATTAACTGTCCTTTTAGAAGCAAAGTTACTATAATTACTAAGTTCTATACTAATACTATTAAATACTGAAAGAAACATGACTCTAGACTTTCATCTTTGTAAAAGAGTTTGGTGTGAGAATGGTTTACCTTATGCTGATTATAACCTTATATTTATTTGTGTGTGTGTGTGTGTGTGTGTGTGTGTGTGTGTGTGATCCCAGAACTCAGATGGCAGGAGGTCTGAGAGTTTTAGACTAGCCTTAGCTACAAAATTGGCTTTTCATACCACCTAAGCATTATTTATCTCTCTTTGCTCTTTCTCCCCCTGCATAACTCTTCATCCTCCCTCTCCATTAAAGTACCCTACATTTCCCCCCTTTTTCCCTCAGTAATGTATGCATCTTACTATCCCCTTCTCTGGAACTCTTTCTTCACCACTTCCCCCATGATTCCCATTATTTTTCCTGGCTATTAACATTATATCAGGATATACACTCATGTCTAAAAATAGAAGCTGGTATCCACAATATAGAGAACATGTGTTGTTTGTTCTTTGGTGTGTGCGTCACTTTGCTTATCATTACAGTTTCTAGTTCAATCCAATTACCTGCAAATTTCATTTTTCTTTACTGCTGAATAGAACTTCATTGTGTAAATGTACCACATTTTTATTATCATCTCATCAGTTGAGAGACATTTGGATGGTTTCCTAGCTGTTGTGAAAACAGCAGTAATAAACATGGCTGAGAAGTCCCTCTGTGGTATATATGAGTGCATGTGTATAGGGTTTAACAAACTCACAGTGGGAATTTTTTTTTCACGGGAAAGTTCCTTTCAACTTTTCATTCAGGTGTTCGAAAATACTGTAGTCCACTGCCACAGCCCTTGCTTGTGCCCACAGAACTTGAAGATAAGACCCTATTGCTGAAAAAAACAGCATAATTCAGACACAGGAGTTGGAGCAATTGAGCTGAAAGTGACCTGGAAGTCTCTTCCCTGAATACTACCTCTATTAGTATCAGAAAATACAATGGAAGCTTCCAAGCAAGAAACCAAACAATAGTTCTATCCTGCTGTAAAGCCTAAGAACTAAAACAAAGACTGACTTAGCAAATTATCTCTACTGGTGTTGTAGTGACATTTTTATCTTGGTAGCTATAAACAACCATTTAATTTGACTTAAGGCTTGCTGAGTTTGAGTGAAATCGTTCATACTACTGTAAATATAGGCAAGTACACATGGTGAGAGAGGTCATAGACCCTAAAGAAAAACCTACTTGTGTCACCTCCCTAGACCAATGTAATTACTATATTCTTTTTTTCAAATATTTTATTATTTTTATTTTATATGTGTGAGTGTATTGTCTGCATGTATGTAAGTACATCCATGTCCTGCAATGCTGCGGAGGTCAGAAGAGGGCTTTGGATTTTCCTGGAATTGGAGTTAAGGATGGTTCATGAGTGCTGGGAATTGAACCCGGGTCCTCTGCAAGGGCAGTTAGTGCTCTTAACCACTTAGCCATCTCTCCAGAACAATAATTACTATATTCTAAATAATTATTCTTATATTACAAACAAGTATATCATACACCATTCATTAAAGAAGCTTATTTTTGAAACAGATGGAGGTGATTACAAAGTTCCACAACTGGTCAAAATACAGAGAAGTGACTTGAGGTGCTCAGCCCTAAGTGATATATCTAAAACACAAGCTCTAAACCTAAGTCTCAGGGATCATCGATGGAGACAGGAAATGGAAAATGTAAGAGCCAGAGGGGCAAGACACTTGTTGCTAGTTAATGCATTCTAGACATTATAGGGGAGTATATCCATGAAATCTCCACTGTATGGTAGTCTAAGGAGATCTGTATAGTGACAAAACCAGTTGACATGCTAAGGCCAAGGGGAAATTTCAGGGGTTCTCTCTCAAGAAAGTTAGAGGCAACTAATGGATGCTGAAGAGGGATAATCAGTTTTGTTCCAGGGTCAAGCTCCCTGAGGGGTAATCTTGATTGAGCAGTCCTAAACACTGGAATATATGAGCATCAATAAATCAACTCAGTTTTTTATATGTATACAAAATAAAGGACAAGAAATTGTGAAGCAGTTGGAGAAGGAAATATTGCAATTATAATGCTCATTTAAAACTCTAAAAATATCAAACAATTTTTAAATACAAAAATGAGATTTTTGTCTCAAAAAAATAAAAATTATGTAAAAATATCTCAGAATTTTTTTCCACATTATTTAAATTACAGCACACTAGTGAATAAGAAAAAAAATGCCTTGGTGTTTATAAATACTAGGGATTTAGGACACAGTTGTTGGACTCATTTAAAAAATTATTTGTAATCATTCTGTAAGTAAATTAATCTTCCAGTGAGTATGAAAAAGCTACATTATACTAGTTTATTCCTCTGCATATTTTCTTTGTCCTCAAGATACTTGCAGCCTAAGTTAAAGAACACTAGGTCTACTTCAACTCTATAATCATCAGGTAAGATTAACAAATGAAGGCATAGGAAGTGTTAAATACATCTAAATATAAACAGTTAGTTTGCTTAAATCAGGTTATTAAATATAGTGTGAGTTTTTCAAGATGTTTGTCACTTTGCAACATTGCTAAGAATAAGGGCAGAAGCTAGTTACAGTCAGTATAGACTTTCATGGCAGAATATTTCCCTCACTATGTATGTATCCTAGGGATATTAGAAGCGCCTCTGGGATGTGAGGATTCTATGATGTGACTGTAAAATTCAATGCCCAGCACAGAGGAAACATCAAATGTTGCTGATATTTTAATCAATGTTTTATTTTTTTGTGTGTTGGGTATATAATTTAAGTAACTGCAGTTTCAGAATTAGCTACTTCCTGATGGTGTTTGCTGTGAATTCTCTCTGACTTTCATTTTCTTTTTTTGAATTGTATTTATTATTTTCATTGTATGTGTATGTGTATATAGCCTATATGTAAATAAGTGCACCTGTGCCATACAGCACCTACAGTGATCAGAAGAGGATGACGAATTCCATGGAACTGGAGTTATGGACTGTTGTTAGCCACCATGTGGGTGTTGGGTATCAAACCTGGGTCCTGTGAAAGAGCATCCAATGTTCTTAACACCAGGAAGTGCTGAACCATCTCTCCCGCCCCTGACCTTCATTGTAAAGTCTACAATGTGCTCTTTGCATTGCTAATGGATTATCTATTTCCATTACCCACTTTGGAGTTATATCTGCTATTCTTGTTTGATATTGCATTAATCTGTTTTCCAGAGACTGTGTTCTGTGTTTTGGGTGAAGTGTGATCTTTTTATTTCTTTCTCTTTTTTTCTTTTTTGGAAAAAACACAACTTTTTAAGCTGCCCTATTGAAAATTAAATTCAAATGGGCTGTTCATTGACCCATCTATTACTCAGTATACAGATCTGAAAAAGCTAGTTGTGGATTACTTGTAAGCACCTGATATTGAAAATTTCAGTATTCTACTTACTTATTATATTTATATGCCCAGAAGTTTCACAGGGAGTACAATGGGTAAATCAATAATGATAATCCTAGTGATGAAGATTCTTCTCATTTTCTTAATTTTCAGGAAGGTAAAATTATGCAGAAAAATGCTACGCTTCAAATTCTTGATATATATTTTCTCTATACATCACTGTGAATAAAAATTATTCAAGGAATCCATTATTTGACAGTCAGTTTTTGCTGATGCCTATGAGAAACACCGATTTTATTCTGTTTAGTCATGAATTTCTAAGTAAATTTAGCCAGTAAATAAACATGATTTAAACATTTCTCAAATCTATCCCTTCTTCCAAATTAAACTATGCGTGGTATTATAACTACACAGTATTTACAATGACTAGGCTGTAAAATTATTTTTTAGTCAGGCTTGATGGTGATTGGCAATAGCTCCATCTACTTTTAGAAGATGAAACAGAAAGAGTCCTTCTGTACAGTTCAGGAGTTTCAAGTAATGCTGGACAATATAGTGATACTATGTTTCAAAAGAATATTTCTGAAAGTAACATTAATATTTCAACTCATAGGTATATAAAGAATAATGGTGTGCAGTAAAGTACAAAAAAATTATCTGTTCATGAAGGATAAATGTTACTACCCAATCAGGTTAGTCCATGCCAGAAAGATTGTAGGATCCCCAAACTGGGGTACCCTACGTTCACGGGAGGCCACACCCCAATAACTCAGTCCTCAAACCAGAAGATGCAATAGCAAGAGGATTTATTTCATCTATAGACAACCTTCCACCTTAATCAAAAGGAGGAAGCCCAGATTCAGCTTACAGACTCGTATTTAAAGACGGAAACCACAAACCACAAGCATCAACAGAAGTGGGAGGGGGATTTTTCGGGTATTTTTCCAGCTTGGGCAAGGAAGCATGAAAAGGTCATCTTTTCTTTTCTACAGCTAGAGTTATTTTCCTTTTATTTCCTTGTACAGTTTCCCAGAATATAGCCTGGGAGACTTAGTTTCAATTTACTTTAATCTGGGGGGCTCTAATTTGATTCCATCATTTCCCCCCTTTTTCTTGTGACAAGATTTTAATCCTAAAATCTACAGATTTTCTGTTCTGTTTAGAGCATGGTATTGCTGAGTAAGGACCAAGGCCTGAGTCACTGATAATCCGTCCCTGATAAAT
>NW_008331140.1:3098786-3105350 GCF_000622305.1 Nannospalax galili
ATAATTGACTGCTCTATTACCTTAATGTCTTCATCTACATCCTTTTGTAAGTCTGCATAATATTGTGGTCCTTGTATTAAGGCTGCTGTTCCAGTTCCCACCCCTGCCACCACCCCTGCTCCTAGAAGCATTGCTAGGGTGAGAGACACAAGCTCTCTTTTATATCTGCTTGGGTGTTGCTCAAAAAACTGTTCTAAGGAATCTGCGGGGTGATAGAATACTCAGGGTAGAAGTTTAATCATAACACAGTAGTCTTGAGAGGTTTTAAGGACCATGCTAACTACACATGGAGTTAACCCAGAATTGCATGCCCACCAAGTCCCTTGTTGAGGTAGGAGATAGTAATTTCCTTCCCCTGAGGGTACAGGTATAGTGGAGTTGCAAAGGTGGGTGTGAGTTGAAGGTGGGTTTCCTAGACAGAGTCCAGATCCTGAGACCTCTGTGAGAGTTAGGGAATGAGGAGTTTCCCTATGGCATTGATCTGTTGAGGTGGTATTAATGAATGTTCCTAATGTAGCTATACCTTTATAATAGGGAGGTGCTGCTGCTAAAGAAGGTTCAGTTAAGTTGGGGTTTGTCTGTCTGATGGCCTTATATGCTCCCTGAACTAGGTTGAACAGTCAATTTCCCGTGGTTGAAACCTGTAACCTCAGGTAACTGGGGATCTATTCTGACAGGATGTTAGCGGGGGAGGTGCTAAGAGAGGGCAAGGCTGGTAGGGGATCTGGGTAACTGGGGATGGGTTTCTGAATAGGTAAAACAGGGTTAAGACCTATAGCTATTGGATAGGAGGAGCTGTCTCTTTTAATAGTAAAAAGAAGGCCATCATCAGCCTGTTCCTTATATAGTCTAATTCCCCAAGAATACCCCTTGTCCCATCCTGTGGCCTTTTTGCCTGCTGCTGTGAATGCCATCCGAAGAGGATGGCACCATTTACCTTTACAGTCCTGAGTAGGAGTATTCGGGTTCTTGTGAGAATAATTTGCTTTTACAATGATGCAGTCCCAGGATGAGGATGGAGACCACCAGGTGTCCCCGGTTGTTTCACACCCCCAATTTTTACAGTAAAAGTAGTCCCTCTCCCCACATTTAGAATTAAGCCACTTATCTCGATGATTACCTGGGCAGACATAAAAGGTTAAAGTATGGAGCATAGCTCGTCTTTGCCCTGATGCACATCCATAAGGAGAGCTCCCCATAGTGTTAGGCATCCCCCCCCAGGGGGTGGGTTCTCAGAAGCATTTATGGGGTTAAGCCACTCCCCTGCATCCCAGGGCTTTGGTGCTCCTATAGCCAATTTACACTATTCGGGTTCTTGTGAGAATAATTTGCTTTTACAATGATGTAATCCCAGGATGAGGATGGAGACCACCATGTGTCCCCTGTTGTTTCACATCCCCAATTTTTACAGTAAAAGTAGTCCTTCTCCCCACATTTAGAATTAAGCCACTTTTCTCGATGGTTACCTGGGCAGACATAGAAGGTTAAGGTACGGAGCATAGCTCATCTTTGCCCTGATCCACATCCATAAGGAGAGCTCCCCATAGTGTTAGGCATCCCCCCTCCAGGGGATGGGTTTTCAGAAGCATTTATGGGGTTAAGCCACTCCCCTGCATCCCAGGGCTTTGGTGCTCCTATAGCCAATTTACACAAATCTGGATACAAGATGGGCCACCAAGTGTCCTTGGGTGCCATCTTGTGGATTTCAAATATTACAACACCCATTTGATTAATTACCCGCCAGGTAGTCAGCACAGGGAGATGGGGATTTCCATAGCTGGGGACAAGCCTATAAACAAATAGGATTATTAGGTATCTCTGGAGAGTCTTATTTTTAGAGGGTTGGATGTCCTGTGTAGATGCCATTTTCCAGTGTCCTCCTGGGTCGGAGCTCTCTTGACGTGGGAAACATGGATCCAAGCCAAAATCCCATCTACTTTGAGGGCCATTGGCGTTGTCAGGAGAACCGTGTAGGGTCCTTTCCACCGTGGTTCAAGAGTCTTCACATTGTGTCTTCTCACGTACACCTGATCTCCAATTTGGTAGGAGTGAGGCGTTTGTGGACTCCCAGGCCGGTAGACAACAGCCAGAGGCTTCCAAACCTGGTTCTAGATAATCTGAAGGGCTTGAAGTCTTGTTTTTAGGCTGGGATTGTCAAAAGAAGAGGGCAAGGGGGATAAAGTTACATTGAGGACAGGAGGTGGTCCTCCAAAAAGGATTTCATAGGGGGTTAAGCCATGTATAGCAGGAGTATTTCTAGCTCGAAATAGGGCTAGAGGTAGGAGCTGCACCCAGTCTTTAGTGCCAGTCTCTAGAGCTAATTTAGCTAAGGTCTCTTTAATGGTTCTATTCATTCTTTCTACCTGTCCTGAACTTTGGGGTCTGTAAGCACAATGTAATTTCCAATTAATCCCCAACGCTTTGGCCACTCCCTGACTTACCTGGGAGACGAAGGCTGGGACATTATGAGATCCAATTACCTTGGGCAGTCTAAATCGAGGGAAGATTTCTTCAATCAGCTTTTTCATCACAGTCTGGGCTGTTTCCTTTCTGGTGGGGAAAGCTTCAACCCACCCTGAAAAAGTGTCTATAAACACTAAAAGGTATTTATACCCATATTTGCTTTGGCCATTCCCTGACTTACCTGGGAGATGAAGGCTGGGCCATTATCAGACCCAATTACCTTAGGCAGTCCGAATCGAGGGAAGGTGTCTTCAATCAGTTTCTTCACCACAGTCTGGGCTGTCTCCTTCTGGGTGGGGAAAGCTTCAACCCACCCTGAGAAAGTGTCTATAAACACTAGGAGATATTTATAACCATACTTTCCTGGAAGAACCTCAGTGAAATCTACTTCCCAATTAGTCCCTGGTTGTGTCCCTCTTTCTCTCTTGCCAGATGGGACCTTTGATCTGGAAGCATTTACCAGGGAACATGAGACACAATCTCCTACGACCTTCTGAACTAGCTGGTTAAGGTCCGGGAAGTAATAGAATTGTTCTTCTCTTTCTAGTAGTGTTTTTAGTTTCTTGTGTCCCAAATGTGTCCACTGGTGGAGTTGGGAGATTAGTTCAAGTGCTGCTTCCCGGGGCAGTATGGTATGATTTTGATATCTCCACATCTTGGTTTCAGGATCCAAGGTAGCATTAAGCTTCTGAACAAGTTTCAAGTCTTGTTCAGTGTAAGTAAAAAGAGCTTCTGCCTCCTTTTCCTGTGTCTCCATCTCAGCCTTAAGGTCTGCATGTGTGTAGAGAATGCAGGTACCTTCTGCTGCCTGACGGGCAGTTTCATCTGCCATCCGATTGCCTCGAGCAATTGGCCCCTGGTCTCGTTGATGCCCAGGGCAATGAATTATGCTGACCTGTTTTGGCAAGTACAAGGCTTGTAGAAGGGCCACTATCGCTTCTTTGTTTTTGATGTCCTCACCAGCCTAGGTGAGGAGTCCCCGCCTCCGGTAAATTTCCCCATGTATATGGGCAGTGGCAAACGCATAGTGGCTGTCGGTGTAAATGTTGACCTTTTTGCCCTCTGCTAATTTTAAGGCCTGAGTTAGGGCTTCTAATTCAGCTCGCTTGGCTGATGTTCCAGCAGGCAGGAGGCCTGAGTTAGGGCTTCTAATTCAGCTCGCTTGGCTGATGTTCCAGCAGGCAGGGCTTGAGCCCAGATTATCCTTTCCCCATCGACCACCGCTGCCCCTGCCTTACATTCACCGTCTCGTAGAAAGCTGCTCCCATCTGTATACCAAGTGGCATCTGCATCTGTTAGGTGCTGGTCAGTGAGGTCTTCCCTGGTCCCATGTGTTTCCGCAAGTATTTGCTGGCAGTCATGGGGAATCTCAGTGCCTTTCTTGGTGGCTGGTAGCAGCATGGCGGGGTTTAGGGTGGCAGGGCTACCAAACTTGATCTTTTCTGTATTTAATAGTAGTGCCTGATAATGGGTCACCCTGGCATTTGACAACCATCTGTCAGGAGGCTGTCTGATGATGAACTCCACTGCATGAGGTGTGATAACAGTTAGGGGCTGACCCATAGTGAGTTTGTCTGAGTCTTTAACCAGGGATGCTACTGTCGCCATGATTCTCAAGCATGGGGGCCAGCCAGTTGCCACATTGTCCAGTTTCTTTGAGAGATAAGCTACTGGCCTTTTCCAGGGTCCCAAAGTCTGAGTAAGGACCCCTTTTGTCATCCCTATAAAGGTTTTGTCAAGTCTGGCAATCCCAGAGCTGGAGCCGTCAGCAGTGCTCTTTTTATTTTGTTAAAGGCTCTCTGGTGTTCTTCAGTCCAGATGAAAGGAGTCCCATTCTTTGTCAAGGGATATAGAGGGGCCGCTATTTCAGTGAAACCCGGTTTCCATAATCTACAGAATCCTGCACTTCCCAAGAACTCTCTAAGTCCTCTGGCTGAGGTTGGTGGGGGGATAGAGGCTACTGTCTGTTTCCTGCTTTCTGTCAGCCAATGTTGCCCTCGTCCAACCTATAGCTCAAATAGTTCACCTGCTGTAGGCAAATCTGGGCTTTCTTTGCTGAGGCCCGGCATCCAAGTTCCCCCAGTCTCAGTAGGAGAGCCTCTGTACCTTGCAGACAGCCAGCTTCTGTCTCAGCTGCTAATAGGAGGTCATCCACATATTGAAGAAGCATAATCTGTGGGTTTCTTACCTGAAAGTCAGCCAGATCACGGTGTAGAGCTTCATCAAACAGAGTAGGGGAATTCTTGAACCCTTGGGGAAGTCGTGTCCAGGTTAGTTGCCCCAATATTCCAGCTTCAGGGTCCTTCCATTCAAAAGCAAAAATGGGCTGGCTAGCCAGGCTCAATCTTAAGCAGAAAAATGCATCCTTCAGGTCAAGAACAGTATACCACCTGTGACTGGGAGGCAAGGTACTCAGGAGATTGTAAGGATTTGGAACAGTGGGATGTATATCCTCTATCCTCTGATTGACTTCTCTTAAGTCTTGGACTGGTCGGTAGTCATTTGTTCCTGGCTTCTTTACAGGGAGCAGTGGGGTGTTCCAAGGAGACTGGCAGGGGCGAAGTATGCCTACTTGTAAAAGTCTCTGAATATGAGGTCTGATACCTTCTCAGGCCTCTCTGCTCATAGGGTATTGTCTGATTGAAACCGGAGTTGCAGATGGTTTTAGTGTAACCACTATTGGAGGCTGGTTGCATGCCAGTCCTGGGCCTCCTGTCTCGGCCCATGCCGAGGGGATTTTACTTAGCCAATCAGATATACCAGGAGTTTCTGCTATCGGTCCCTCATATAACCAATGTTCATCTTCCAGCCGCAGGGTTAATACCTGTGGTGGAGCTCCATATTTTCCTTTTACAGTAGCTCCCTTTTTAGTGAAGTGGATGTGGGCTCCCAGCTTAGAGAGTAAATCTCTCCCAAGAAGGGGATATGGACAGTCTGGGACCAGTAAGAACGAGTGGGAGACCTGTCCTGTACTGAGGTCCACTTTTCTTTCTGTGGTCCACCTATATGTCTTTCCTCCAGTAGCCCCTTGGACCCAGGCTGTTTTGGAAATCATGTGTCCCTTGGTTGTTGTCAAGACTGAGTGTTGAGCTTCTGTGTCTACCATGAAGGTAGTCAATTGCCCCCCTATCTTTAGAGTTACCCTGGGCTCAGGGGGGAGCTCCTGGCCCCGACTCCCCTAGTCCCCTAGGGTCAGGACTCGGGTTGTCTTCTTTTGGACTCTATTTAGCTTCTTTGGGCATTCTTGAGCCCAATGTCCTCTCTCCTTGCAGTAAGCACATTGATCTTTGTCCACTCGGGGTCTTCTTTTGTCTCCCAGGTCCCTACCTGGTCCTGCTCCCTGTACTACTGTGGCCAAAATTCGACTTAACTCCTTATTTCTCCTTTTCTCTCTCTTATCTTCCCTAGCTTCCTGTTCTTTCCTAATTCTGTCCTCCCTTTCTTCTAATGTCTCTCACTTATTATAAACTTTCTCAGCTTCTCTTACTAAATCCTGTAAGGAGTACCCCTGAAGGCCTTCTAGCCACTGGAGTTTACCACGAATATCAGGAGCTGATTGTCCTATAAAGGCCATAATAAGATCTGCCTGACACTCCTGGGCTGTGGGATCAAAAGGGGTATACATCCGATATCCCTCTATCAGACGTTCTAAAAATCCTGCGGGGGTTTCATTTTCTCCCTGGGTTATAGCACATACCTTTGCCAAATTGGTTAGGCACCTTCTGGCCCCTTTGAGACCCGCTAACAGAGTCTGGCGATAAAGACGGAGACACTCCCTACCTGCCACGGTTTCAGGGTCCCAGTTGGGTCTGGTCAGAGGAAATCCTTCATCTATTTCATTTGGGAGCATAGTGGGTCTCCCATCCTGCACGGGGACGTTTTTCTGGGCTTCCAGTATGACTCGCTGTCTCTCCTCCGTGGTTAGGAGTGCCTGGAGGAGTTGTTGACAATCTTCCCAAGTGGGTTGGTGGGTAAGAAGAATAGACTCAATTAAAGCAGTTAAAGCCTGAGGGTCCTGAGAGAAAGAGGGGTTATGAGTTTTCCAATTATACAAGTCAGAGGCTGAAAAAGGCCAATACTGGATCTGATCCCCTACAGTTC
>NW_008331140.1:3105586-3130299 GCF_000622305.1 Nannospalax galili
GATTCGGTGGAATCCGGAGAGGGATGAGGTTCCTGGGGTGGAGGTGCCTGCACTGGTGGATAGGGAGGCGGAAGATCAAGGAGGGTTAGGGAGGCTTGGTCCTCGGGGAAGACTGGCTTTTGTTTTTTCTTTTCAGAGGAAGACTGAAGGGGCAGGAGGGAGGAAGTGAGACTTAGGGGAGCAGAAGGGATAGGGGGTCCTTGATCATTCTCTCTGGTTCCCCGAGGAGGTAGGAACGGTCGTGCCCAAGATGTGGTGTTCCGAGCCAAGTCTTCCCAGATGACTATGTAGGCCACCTGGTCCGGGTGCCCGTGTGGCCCTGGATGGAAAATGTATTCCTTAACCTGTAAAATAGTAGCAAGATCAAAAGTCCCATCTCTTGGCCATCCTTTTTCAAAGGAGGGCCATGTAGAGGAACAGAGACTCCGCCACTTCTTCTGGACCTCTAATGATAAATTATGGGCTCATTCTATAACTTTCTTCCAGTGTTCTAGAGTTAAGCTCAAAGAAGTAATTAGTGATTGACCCATGGTGAAGGACTTTTAGGAAAGAAATGGAGAAAGGAAGAAGGAGAGAAGGAGAGGGAGAGATATAGATGCCACTGCAAACAGTAATGACCAGTGAGTGTGCTTGTGGATGAGTACCTATCGGTGCCCAGTTTTTCTTCTGTGGGGGACATGAATTTATCTGGGATTCACTCCTGGGACCCCCTTATCCTTATACGGGAGTCTTTTAGCGGTGAGCACCCTGTGGCTCTTATTTGCTCTACCCATGCCTGTGGGGCTTTTTCAGTGGCTAAAGAGAGAAATGGAAAGGAGAAGGAAGTACAGAAAGGCCGTCTTGTCTCCACCCGTGTGGGCAGTCGGGGTCCGCCAAGAGGGCCAAGAGCCTTTGGCTTACATCAGGGAGTGGCCCTGACCAGAAAACCTCAATTGCTCTTTCGCCTTTAACGGTCCCACGTGAAGACTTAGGGTGAGAATAAAAGGGAAAGAGGAGGAGAAAGGGAAGGTTTAAGATAGAGAGTGTAGAGAAAAATACAATACCAGACCTTTTTCTTTAAAATATTAACACACCATCAAGCACACACATACACACACCGTGCTATATCACATTCAAATGGACCGGTCCTTCTTACACCCAGACATGCACGGCGCTCACCATTCTTACTTTAAGGATCCCCAAATACAGACACAGATAAACAACAAAAATCCTCGGCACCTTCTCTGACTCAAAACTGAAAGTACATATCAGGAGGGGAGTAGCCAAGCCAATCTCCCTTCTCCCGAGGTGAGGAGACACTGTCTTCCTCACTTCAGATCACTCTGGCCATGAGGGCCAGAATGTCGGAACCTGGGGTCTCTGGGCACGTCTGCCACTCCCGCTGGTTCCCAGAATACAGACTTATAGGTCCTGTACAGGCACAACTGTTCAGATGGAACATTCCCAGAGCAGAGAATGACTGACAGACATTAAGACCAAGACAAACCACAAGACAAATATTCTTACCTCCTGCTGATTTGAGGAAATGGGTCTGGGGGCGGCCGAATCCCAGACGAGCCCCCAAAATGTAGGACCCCCAAACTGGGGTACCCTACGTTCACGGGAAGCCACACCCCAATAGCTCAGTCCTCAAACCAGAAGATGCAATAGCAAGAGGATTTATTTCGTCTATAGACAGCCTTCCACCTTAATCAAAAGGAGGAAGCCCAGATTCAGCTTACAGACTTGTATTTAAAGACGGAAACCACAAGCCACAAGCATCAACAGAAGATTTTTCAGGTATTTTTCCAGCTTGAGCAAGGAAGCATGAAAAGGTCATCTTTTCTTCTCTACAGTTAGAATTATTTTCCTTTTACTTCCTTGTACAGCTTCCCAGAATATAGCCTGGGAGACTTAGTTTCAGTTTACTTTAATCTGGGGGGCTCTAATTTGATTCCATCAAGATAAGGAATACATTGTTATATAAAAGAAAAATTAACTAGGAACTTTCTATCTATAAATAGACTTTAGCAGCCTTTAAAATGGGTGATGGGGTGGGATGAGAATTTGTAGTATGCAGATAAACACCTGGGTCTATACCGAGTGTGGTGGCGCATGCCTTTAATCCCAAGCACTGGGTAGGCAGAGGCAGGTGGATTTCTGTGAGTTCAAGGCCAGCATGGACTACAGAGTGAGTTCCCAGGCAGCTGGGGCTACAGGGAGACCTGTCTCAAAAAACAAACAAACAAAAACAAAAAAACCAAAGCAAGAAAAAAAATAAATAAATAAAAAAAACAAGCAAAAACTAAAACAAAACAAAAAATCTTGGTCTATCTCTTTCTAGTATAATTTTTGTAAGTGTCATTAATCCTTTGGAGATATGGGGAAATATGGATATGGGGAGATATGGAGATATGGCTCTTTAAATTCACAAATTGCAAAGTTCTGTATATGATTTCAGTGTTATGAAACTCTTGAAGACTTATCAGTAAAATCTAAGATAAGAGAAGATTATGTGCTAGCCTTTTATGAAATATTGGCATATAGATTAACAGTAAGAAAAGTTTTATTTTGTGAATTTGTTATCTTCCAATAGGAAGTTAGATTTTAATCTCCCTGGAGTTATAGAAAATTACAAAACAAAAACATCATCACCTGCATAGGATGTAATCAAATAATGATGGGATAATACCAAAGTAATCTTTTGGAGGGTAAAAACTGGATGAAGTGTTGATAATATGCTTTTAGATCATTTTTAGTAAAAGAACTTCCTACATCATGCCCTTTAATAGTGACTGGAGAGTATGATAAAATTATGTTTTTTGAAACTACCAAATATTTAAAAAGTAAAAGTTAAAACTTGCTTGCTTATTCTAACTCCAAACATCATGAAAATGTTAAGTAAAGGAAAAGTTTTATAAGCTAAATTGTGGCCTTGTCTCAAAAAAGGTCAATACCTCAGAATATGTCTGTATTGGGAAATAGGGTTTTAAAATTGGTAATTAAAATGTGATCATTAGTGTGGACTTCTAATACAACTAATGTTCTTATAAGAAGAGAGGATGTAGACAGAAGTGTTGACATATGGAATACACTGGAAGGAAATAACCATCTGAAAGACAGTAAGAGATACAAATGAAAACAACCATGTTACACCATCAATTTGGATGATGAAATAATATAAACTTCCATTATTTTTCTTAAGCTACTTTCCCCCTCCACTGAGTAACCAGTCTGAAAATTAAAGGCAAATTATTTGTATACCACCTGCTGAATAAGTTATTAGCATGCTTATTGACAAAAACTTTGTTCCTAAAACATACAGTATACTAATAATTAATAAGAACACATAAACAATATCTATGATGGCCCTGTTTCACTTAGATATAAATATGTCCAATTATCTGTACCATTTCAGGTGGCAATCATCAAAGACTTCCAGCAAAAACATTAGTTTTTCATGATTTGATGGAACAATGAAACTACTTCTTCATAAATTCATCTCTGAAAGAGAAACAAAATGTACACTTGCATTGAAGTGTGTCAAATTTCCATATGCAACTATTATTTCCATATTTTGTATACTGTAAAAGTTCTGGACCTTCACTAGTATTAAATAAATGAATTCACATATCTCCTATGCACACATATATATATGTAGAGATAACATTGTCGTTTGCATAACACATTGAAAACATCTTAGTTTTCCCTTGTCTTTCAACCTTATTGAAAAATAAATGAAAAATAATAATACTGTGAAAAGTTACAGTAAATGAAGCTTAAACATTTGACTTCTGATCATTTTATTTAATTAAGAACATTAAATATTATAATAGTGCTCAAATTTTAATTTTTATCATGAAATTTGGATTCCAAATATTCTACATACAGACGGGCATGATGACTCATGCCTTTAGTACCAGCACTTGGGAGGCAGAGGCAGGTGGATCTCTGTGATTTCCAGGCCATCTGGGGATGTAGGGAGATCTTGTCTCAAAAAAAAAATTCTACATACACATGCTGTAGAAAAAACAAGAAGAATTAAAGCTGGTGCTTGATTCAAAGCTTCATCTCTACTTGCTAACATCTGTAGTGCTGGAAGGTGCTATCAGAAGAAAATAATCATCAATATTACACTGTGGACTGCAACAACTGTCCTGGCAAGATATGCCCACCGACATGAATACTGTGGGAGAAAGCAACCACTCTGTGATTGAATTTATGGTCAGTTTCATAGAATGAAGCCCATGTCTGACACGGCTATCAGGTCTAGAAACCTGAAGGCTAGACAGGTCACAGGGCAGAGGGGAGAGTCTAGTATTAGTTTTCTACTAAATTGCTGTGGAATAAAATTGAGTCTTAATGACTTATTGTTGTACTTCTAGGCTAAGGCAACTCTCAATTCTCACCAGAAAAGCTTCCTTATGTAGCATATTGTGATTAACAAAGAACCTTACAACTGGCCAATTTTCAGATAGCAAGAGGCTGAAGAGTGTTTATCCCTGAATAGGACTCCTATATAGAACTTCTGCCTCCCAAGTCTCAGGGATCATTGCAGAAGAGGAGGTAGAAATATGAAAAGAGACAGAGGTAGTACATGCCCACATTGAAATAGAATTTTCCATACAACTGGTCAGTTACTCATACGAACTCATTGAAATGGTGGGAGACAGCATGGATAAGTCCATGCAACCCAAACTAGACAAAATTCCAGTATATACAAAGGGAAGTGAGTAAAAATCTACAGCCTAAGGAACTATAGGCAAGTGATTATTGCTGAGAAGGGGAGAATCAGTCTCTTTCAAGGATGTGTCTCTTGGTAGGTTAACCAGGCTCCAGGGAATGGACCCAAACTGAAGAACGTTCAGTGACACAAATTAGATTCTACAGTCCTTTAGATAGCTAGACAGACACACAGACAGATGACAAAGAGATCGATAGATGATAGAAAATAGATACATAAATAGAATGAAAGAGAAGGAAGGAAGGAAGGAAGGAAGGAAGGAAGAAAGAAAAAGAAAGAAAGAAAGAAAGAAAGAGAAAGAAAGAAAGAAAGAAAGAAAGAAAGAAAGAAAGAAAGAAAGAGAAAGAAAGAAAGAAAGAAAGAAAGAAAGAAAGAAAGAAAGAAAGAAAGAAAGAGAAAAAAGAAAAAGAAAGGAAGGAGTTAGTTAATTTGGGTGGGGGATACAATGGGGGATGGATCGTGCAGATAGGGGAGGGAATCTAAATTCAATAAAATATAACATGAAATTCACAAAAATTCAAAAAACCCAAAAAGAATGTTAAAAATCAGTGTTCAAATTATTAATTATATTATATAAAAATTGCATTAGGAAAACAGACAACTCACTAAACAAGTTTCAAACTTCCTTGATGACTTTCTATTTAAAAAGAAACTGCAATGCATACCTCTAAGTAAATACTCGTTTGTTCATTTAGAATACTTGAAATCTTACATTCTCATTAAGATATATTTTTATAGAATCATTTCAAAATGATTTTAGTGCAATTGTGAGACAATGAGTTACTTAACTAATTGGCTTTTAATTACAGTTACATTTATTGTAATTGGATTTGCTATTGCTAATTCATAGCTTAATATGATGCTTGAAAAAAATCAGACACACTATATTTTTTACTTATTTTATTATTCCACTGAATCACTTGTGGGGACATATGTAAATATCTGTGGATTCTGGTAATGTCAGTGTATGAATTAAGACAATTTGACTCTGAGAGTACATCATAACTTTCAATTGTAAATACAGAATTTCCCTCTCTGTCAAAATCTCAAGAGTCCAATAAAGACACTGAGTAAATGTATTCTTCCTCATGGCAGAGAATTAGATTGAGAAAAAAATAAATAAAATCAAGGGAAATATAATATTTTTCTTTTACCCATCATGCTATTTTATAATGTCAGTTACTTATTATGATTCATTTGGATTATTCTAAAAATTATTTCCACTATAAAGCAATGAACAGTTTTATCAGAATACATTTATTTTACATAGTGATGGGATTCATCGATGTTTTTATACACATATGCCATATGAATTTGACTATGCTCAACCACATGACATCTAATAACTTTCTCTGTGGGTATTCATAAATTGTGACTTCTTTGATTGAGGTACAGTTCCATTTTTTTTACTCTATAGCTGATGGGATTGCTTTTTCATACTTCTTTTAAATTTTTAGATATCATCAACCTTAGCTGTAAAAACATACTTTAAATAACTGATTTAAAGACATCGTTGATTAAATTTAATATCTGGACTTCCACAGACAGTTTTTAATCCTGTTTATCTTCATTCTGTCTAGGCAAGCTTGCTACATTTCTACTGGTTGCTAACAATGTTTATTATTGTGGGCAAGATACGTGTATGCTACAAGCAACACTTCAAGTGGGCTACCTACAAATAGCTGAATATAAAAGCCCTGAAAAATAATCACCTGGAGCGGGGCGTGGTGGGTTATGCCTTTTATCACAGAGTTCTGTAGGCATGTGGATTTCTATGAGATCATGGGCAGCTTGGTCTACAAAGTGCATTCCAGCCCAGCTGGGGTATAAGGAGTCCCTGTCTCAAAAGGACAAAAAACAACCAAGCAAACAAATAAACAAAATCACCTGGCAGCATTTAAGTTTGTTATAATGGTGTATGTTTATGAAATGATGCATCCATTTTTACTGTGTGTTTGTCTGTATGTAAAAGATTTTCCTTCTTGATTCTTGTCATCTCAAAAAAAAGCACAAATCAATTTGAGAGATATACAGTTTTAGAACGTTTATTCAGCAAAGCAAAACATACACTACAAAATGAGATTAGAGAAGAACATAGAAAAGAGGTGGGGTCTATGTTGTGGGATTTTAGTAGGCTCCACAAGTATTTATGAATGTGTAATCGTATTCATGAGGACAAAACTGTCTTTTTTTTCTCCCTATCATGATAGATTTGAACTCCTATTTAAGGTAATTCTTTCTAGAATCCTCTTGAACAAGAGGATCCTGGATGTGCAAAAAGGATGTGTGAGGTAGGGGAGTATTTAGGTGAAAAGTCACAATGTAAATAATATGGAAATGAAGCCTGGGTCTTTTACTGTTGAAGGCCCTTTGTTTTGGTTTGTTAACTAGAAAAATCTCCTGCAGTCTTAGTTTTTGGTAAAGTGGGAAGAACTTTACATTTTCAAGGAGGTTTAACAAGAAGGGGACATTTTGACCATTAGGAGACACAGTTATCAATGTACAGCTTCAGTTTTCTTGGGTTAGCTCCTTTTAACTTCTTGCTTATCCATTGTCACTTCTAGTACTGTTACAGCTGACAATCACCATGGGAATGACAGGAAAAACACTGAAAAACCAGTGAAAAGTGAGTTACTGGATTCTTAGGAAATTTTTTGAGAGAATATGTGACTAAAGGCATCCCTCCCTGCTAATTTGGGGTTGGATCTTGTTACTGGTTTCAAAAACCTAAGAGGAAAAAGAGCAACCTGTTGGGGGAAGAACTGGAAACAGATCTTTTCCTCTGTATAAGCTATTTGTTCATATTTGGTTATTGCATATTTTGATTAAAAGTGGACATTTTAAAGAACATTAAGTGGTAGCTATGGGAAAATTGCAACCAATTTTGATGTTGCTGATATGTTTATTGTTCATTATATTTAGAGCTTTTATACACAATATCTGTAAATCTTTTACTTTTGTCATCCACGGTAGATGAAATATTTCTTCATTTGCTTATCCATGTGTTAATGTTAATAAGAGATGAAGTTGAACATCTAGAACCAATTTCTTCCAGTCTTTCCAAAAAATATTTCTTTTGATCACAGCTTTAACATTCAGCCAGGTATTTAGTAACATAGGGTTTACTTGATGATTATTCTGAAACTCAAGGTGATTCAAAAGAAAAATTTCAGTAACTCCTTAATTCTTTACTTTGTAGTGCAAAATCCTGGATACACAGTCAAATACACACACACACACACACACACACACACACACACACATGCATAGATATATATGTATATATGACTTTCTAGATTTCCAGAAATATGAAAATATCAATTTGTCATCACATTTCTTTTTAGTTCTTTGTACATTCTGCAGTCATTGCCTCTTTCAATAAGAGTTAAAAATGCCTCTGCTTTATAGCCTACTATAGAGATGCTTGCTTAGCCATGCACAGTGCTGCTCTTTACACAAAACCAAGCACACAGAAACAAGTTAAATATCCTTCAGCTATTGAATGGATAATCAAAATGTGGTACACATATACAATGGAAATCTATTTGGCTGTAAAGAATAATAAAATTATGAAATTTTCAGATAATTGGATAGAACTGGGTAACATTATATTACATGATGTAACACAGAACAAGAAAGACAAATGCCTCATGTTCTCTCTTACCTGTGGATCCCAGATCTGGTTCTTTAGAAGTGAGTATATAACAGTACCTGCAGAAGCAAGGAAATTTAAGAGACCATTTGGAGTGGGGAGGAGAAGGAGCTCTATAGGGGCAGACTATAGGACACAGCTACTATCAACTGATTAATGGGAAGTATGGAGTGTGTTTTAATCACAAAAAAATAGGAGGGAAGTGAGGGATAGGAAGAGGGAGGAAGGAGAAATATATACCCAAAAGTGTGTTTGAAAATACCAGTGGGAAATACTTTCTAATGATACTTACTACTACATATTATATATAAAAGTGTTGTGCTACATGAGGTGACAATTCTCCCCAGAGAACTTCAGACTAACAAAGCTCCTGTACCAGGCATAGAAAAACCCCCTTTTCATTGATGGTCAACATAGTCAAAGAGACTCCCAAAATAATACAGGCTATTGACATTGCCCATGGTTGCCTCCCAGAACTTGATGGTAAGACCTGATTGCTGAAAATACCAATATTTCAGACACAGGACATGGCTGAATTAAGTTGGAACTGACCTAGAATCCTCCCTAAGGACCAGTTCCCATAGTGTTGAAAATAAGTTACACATGTTTTTTTAATTTATTTATTTTTATTGGGCTTTTAAAATTTTATACAACACTTCCAACTCAAATTCAGACCCCCTCCCCCATCCATGCTCCCTATCCTCCCACTGAACCCTAGGCACTCTGCCATACATGTGGAGTCCTATTCATTCAGTGTCCCGGCCCATGGGACTTTCAACAGGGTACCTGGAGTGAGGAGTGGGGATTGAATGGGGCAAGAGACACAGAGAATGGAGGCAAGACAGTGCTCTGATCAAGTCTCGTTTATTGGATGGCTGCACAAAGCTTTTATAGGGAAGCAGAGGGCGGAAGAAGATGGGCGGGTAAGTTCCGCTGTTTACCGCACATTCCACAGCCAGGCCACAAGGCAGGATGTTTTTACAGGATGAGGAAATTTACAAGGTTGAGGCAGAAAAACATGTTTTTCACAAAGTCATCCGGGTACTCTTAAAAGGAAGTCAGAGGCTGAAGCTGTAAACAGCTTGCTTCACAGACAATAGTTACTATTTCTGGGTAGGGGGCCCACGGGTCCCTACAGGTCCCCCTTTTTATTATAAACAAGAGCATGGGGCCAAGGCCAAATGATTCCTTAGGGAACCGGGCCTGTCTTAGGTTGGAGAACTTTTATCTGATGCTCACCCGTCATGGGCTAGGGCAGCTGCGTCAGCTGCCTGCCTGTCTTAGGTTGCTTATCAGTAAAAGTCTCTTACCCATCTTTGGCTGACCAGTTCAGCTCTCAAGGGGACAACTGGTCATGTTGTCATAAGGCCTGGCAGGCTCAAAGGGGTCATCTCGATCCTCAAGCTCCAGGCTGTGATAATGCACTTGAATAGGTTTAGCTGCCAGATCATTAATCTGACTCTTAATGAAGGTTGTGATCCTTTTGAAGGCCCAGGGGCCAAACGATATTACAGCCATGATGGCTAGGAGGGGCTCCAATATGGTGGGCAAGAGGGTTGAAACCCAAGGTGATGTGGAAAACCAATTTTTATACCAACTATCCTGTTGATCCCTTTCCCTTTTGCGCTGCTCCAGCCCCCCTCAAAATCTTCATGCTATCTTTTACAGTTCCAGTCTTATCTAGGAAAAAACCACATTTCTCTTTAAGAGCCGCACAAAGTCCCCCCTGCAAGCAAACAAAAGGACCCTAAGGGGACAAACAGTGTACAGCACGGAAGGGCATTACATAAATGATTAAAACAACAGTGTACAAAGCATGTGGAACAATGAATGAATCATGGAGAAAATCACAGTATCACAGGCAAAGTTGAGAGAGAACGGTGGGTGCCAGGCAGTGGAAGCAGTCCATAGGAAACACGAACAAAGTCCAAAAACCCAGTCCAAAAAATTGGGAACACAGGATGCGATGATGGATGGTGTAGTGATGACATAAGTGGCATAGAGTCTGGAGATGTTGCAAAGCAGATGAGGCATTTAGGTACCCAACATGCATTGTCAGCATTCTGTGGAAAAAACATAAATATGCCCTCTCCCCCAAATGAGGATAAGGGAGGATGTCACAATTTATCAGCTGTAGAGTTACCTAAAGTGGAAGGGGCTTGAATTAACTGGGAATCTTTATTTGGGGCAGTGGTGGCATTGCAGTAGGGGCGATAGATGGCTGGAGGCTGGCCAGTGGGTGCAAGGCAGGTGCCTTGACCCACTATCCTTGATAGAGTCAGGCCACTCCAGTGCCTATCTGGCCATGAACAAGAGGAAGGGGAGTCTGAGTAGCTAAGGGAATTGTTGGGCAAAGGGATCACCACCCCTTCATAGAATGGGGGCTGGGAATTATAACATAGCCAGCAATCTCCCAGGTCTTGACCGGCACTTCTGGTGGCCTGATAAGTGGCATTAAGGAGTTGCAAGATAATGTTTTTGGTATGATGAAGATCACCCAGGGGCAGAGGGTCTCCTGTTATGGGCTGAAGGAGGGGAACATTGTGTGGGGTAGTGGAGCTATGGCCAGAGTGTTAGTTCCTAAGGTTTTGACTGTCAGCCTTAATGGTGTTATGATTAAGAACCACAGGGGCTGGTGTCAGGGCTGGTTGGTGTTTATTCACTAAAACGGGGTTAGGGCCAATCTGAACAGGCTTGTACTGATAGAGGGGCTCTTTTAAGAGTTTGATCTTAAACACGAGGACATCATCATGATCATTTTTATAGAGCCTTATTAGTTCCTAAGGTTTTGACTGTCAGCCTTAATGGTGTTATGATTAAGAACCACAGGGGCTGGTGTCAGGGCTGGTTGGTGTTTATTCACTAAAACGGGGTTAGGGCCAATCTGAACAGGCTTGTACTGATAGAGGGGCTCTTTTAAGAGTTTGATCTTAAACACGAGGACATCATCATGATCATTTTTATAGAGCCTTATGTCCCAAGAGTATCCTTGAGTCCATTTGGTGGCCTATCTGCCTTTTTCCGTGAAGGAAATCTTTAAGGTGTTACACCATTTATTTTGGCAGTCTTTATTATAGTGCGAGCTGTGGGCCTAGAGAAATTGTATTTGACTGTTACGTAATCCCAGGATGAGGAGGGATTCCACCAGGCATCTCCTGTAGTTTCACATGCCCAGCTTTTGCAGAACTGATCACTCCCCCCACAAGAGGGGTTGATGTGGGAGGCTCGATGAAAGCCAGGGCAGACATAGAATTCTAAGACTCGAAGTCTGGATCACCGATCTGCATTGCTGCACCCAGTCCGTGCCACCACAGTGGTATCTATGCCTGTACAGGGGACTGGTTTAGTAGGTGGCTTGGCACCTATGTAGGCTTCATAGCCCTCTACATCCCAGTTGGGAGGGGTGCCAAGAGCGATCTGGCAAAGATCTGGGTATAAGGTGGGCCAGGGCTGCTCACTGGTAAGGGTGGAATTGGCCCATATGGGGTCACCACACCCATTAAGGACCAGCCACGTATAATTCCAGGTAGTGTGAGTGTTGGATAGGGTTCCTAGGGCCATGACTGGGGAAAGGCATGTGAGGAAAGTTAGCACCAACCACATTTTGTTGAATTGAACTGTAGTTCTCTGATGACCTCGAGGCAGATCAGCGCAAGAATGAAGACACAGATGACGATGAATGTGAAGGCGATGATAGCAGTTAACAGTTTCCATCCAATGTGATTCATGTGTCCTTTGCCTGTGGGGTTAAGAAAAGAAATTTTCCTTTCTCAAGGAGTCTCATCCTCCCTGGAAGAATTTTCATTAACCTGTTTTACCAGTCTCTCTGGGAGCCATCTAGCAGCATCATGTTGTTGTGAAAAAATGCAGACGGATCCTCTTCCCCAGATTAAAACTTGGTCTGGGCCATGCCAGGAATTGTCTAAGGGATCTTTCCATTTTACCATGGCATATTGCTTTTTTGATTCAGGGTGCCAGAAGCGATCTGCCGCAGATTTACCATCTGAGTCCAGGGTGAGGAAGTTTAAGACATAGAGTGCATGATTTAACAGGTTTCTTGGGGTGCCCTTCGTGGGAATACCACTCCCCCTTTTTAATTTTTTGTAGGGTGTTTTCTAAGCATAGGTGAGCTTGCTCAACTATTCCTTGTCCTTGAGGATTGTAAGGGATACTAGTAGAATGTTGCAATGGTAGGGTGGAGCAGAAATTTTTAAAGGCCTGGGAAATGTAGCCAGATCCATTATCTGTTTTTAGATAGGAGGGTGTTCCTAAGATAGAGAAGCAGTGCAGAAGATGAGCAGTGACATGTTTAGTAGCTTCTGCAGACTGAAGAGTAGCACAAATTAAACCACTAAAGGTATCGATGGAAACATGAACATATTGCAATGTACCAAACTCAGGAAGGTGGGAGACATCCATTTGCCAGAGCATATTGGGTGTTAGTCCCCAAGTATTAACTCCTAGGTGGGGAACTGGAAGGAAGGTTATACAGGTCCCACAATTTTTAACTATTTGTCTGGCTTGTTCTCTAGTAATTTTAAACAAAAGCCTTAAAGAAGTAGCATTTAAATGGTATAAGACATGAGCTTGCTGAGCTTGAGTGACAGCAGGGACAGTGGCAACCGCAACTATCTTGGTGGCTGCATCAGCTAGTTCATTGCCAGTGGAAAGAGGGCCGGGTAGGCCAAAATGAGCTCGAATATGACCAAGGAAGAAAGGGACTGTTCTCTCGCGAATAAGTTGTTGGCACCGTTGAAAAAGATTGGCGGCTTCAGAGGTGTGTTTGATAAAGGGAACAGTTTCAAGCAGGGGAATAGAGTGGGCGAGGTAGGCACTGTTGGTATATATGTTGAGGGGTTTTGTGGGAAAAATTGTGAAAACAGCTATTAAGGCTGAAAGTTCCACTAATTGTGCAGAGGCAAGATTGGTTTGGAAGTGGGTTGTCTGCTTCTCAAGGGTATAGGTAGCCATCCTAGAGGAGGAGCCGTCCATAAAAACTAACAAGGTGTCAGGTAGAGGCTTTAGGCTAGTAAGGCGAGGGAAAGCGAAGGCATGTAATTTACAAAACTGGAGGAGCCTGTCAGGCGGGTAATGATTGTCTATGGTACCTGAAAAACTGGCACAAGCGATTAGCCATGAGTCTGAATTTTGAAGGAGCCAATCTATTTGTTCTTTGGTATAAGGCAGAATGATATGGGAGGGCTCGATCACAAAGTAGGTGCGGCTCTCCTTGCGGCCTGAAATAAGAAGGTCTGCAACTGCTTTAAAATAAGGGTGTAAAACCTTTTTAGGAGAGGCAGACAGATGGAGCCACATAAGGGGGTTATGAGGTTGTTGCCAAAGAAGGCCAGTGGGAGAGAAGGTTGTGCAAAAAATGATGAGCCACAAAGGCCTGGCATAATTAATCCTGGTGATAAATTGTTGAGCTATTGCTTTTTCTACCTTCGTAATGGCTGCTCTGGCCTCTTGTGAGAGTATTCTGGGGGATCTTGGGTCTGGATTGCCTTTGAGAATGTCAAACAAGGGCTTAAGTTCTCCTGTGGTTAATTTTAAGTATGGGCGGAGCCAATTAATGTCGCCTAATAGTTTTTGAAAGTCATTTAATGTTTGAAGGTGATTGGTCCGAAGGACAGCCTTTTTAGTGGATATATTAGGACCATCAAGCTGAAAACCCAAGTAAAAGTATGGGTCTTGAAGCTGTATTTTTTCTGGTGCTATCTGGAGACCTGCAGCAACGAGGTCGTGCTGAAGCTGCATATAGCACTTTAGTATCTCCCCTCCATCCTGGCCAGCAATAAGGATATCATCCATGTAATGGATGATATACATGGAGGGCCATGAAGATCTGATTTTTTGTAAGGCTGTAGCAACAAACTTTTGGCACAAGGTGGGGCTATTGGCCATCCCTTAGGGTAAAACCTTCCATTGGTATCTTTTCATAGGTTCTTTAAAATTGATGGAAGGAAGGCTAAATGCGAAATATTTACGGTCCTGTGGGCATAAGGGAATGGTGAAGAAGCAATCCTTAAGGTCTATAACAATTTTGAGATAGCCTTGAGGAATAGCCACTGGGGAGGGCAAGCCAGGTTGTAGGGCTCCCATAAGTACCATAGTGGCATTAACTGCTCTTAAGTCTTGCAGTAACCTCCATCTACCAGATTTCTTTTTTATGACAAAGATGGGTGTATTCCAAGGTGAATGAGATTCCTCTATGTGTCCTAGTTTGAGTTGTTCCTGCACCAACTGCGTTGCGGCAGTTAACTTTTCTAGGGGAAGTGGCCATTGATCTACCCAAACAGGATATTTAGATTTCCAAGTTATGGGATCCACAGAGTTTGAGGGTACAGGTTTGTCAATGGTCGCAGTTAAAAATTTCCGAGGCCGCGTTTATCAAATTGTCCACTGGGTTGGATAGGTGTGGTTATCCCCTCTCCTGATTTACCTAAGCCTTTTTCTGGGCAATAATTTTGAGCTAGCATTTGGGCAGTGACGGTGTCATTAGGACTACACATCATTACTCCCATTTGGGTTAGGAGGTCTCGTCCCCATAGATTAACCGGTATGTGAGGCACAATGAAAGGCTTAATTTGGCCTGAATTGCCTGCAGTGTCCTTCCAGGTGAGAATTTTCGAGCTTTGTTTGGGATTTAAGCTTTGTCCTATTACCGTTAGATTAGTTACAGTATCAGTAGTAGGCCAGCTGGAGGGCCAAGCATTGGAAGCAATAATAGTAACATCTGCACCAGTGTCAATGAGTCCTTCAAATTTCTTTCCATCTAGCCACAATATTAGGGTTGGCTTTTCGTGGGTGATGGTCTGGACCCAATAGGCGGCTGAAGAGCCAAAACTATGGGAGGTGCGGGCATGGGAGAAAACTGGATTTGTTCCTGTGGCTAGGGGAATCAACACAAGTTGGGCAAGCCTATCTCCCGGGGCGATGGGGACAATAACGTTCTCAGTTTTTATTAGAATTTTAATTTCTCCCATATAATCTGAATCAAGTACCCCTGGTATAACTGTCAGGCCTCTAAGGGCTGAGCTACCTCTTCCTAGAATCAGACCACAAGTGCCTGGAGGCAAGGGACCGTGCACACCCGTCTTTATTATTTGAATTCCCATTTCCCGGGTTAGTACTGTGTGGGAGGAGGAACTGAGGTCCAGTCCTGCGCTTCCGGGTGTTGCTTGGCAGAGGTCTGAAACGGATTGTTGTTGCTTGCTGGGATGAAGTTGACTGCCTCAATTGTTTGTGTCGGGGCCTGAGGCTGGCCCCTCCACCCGTTTCCCTGATGGGGAGGCAAGATATTGCCCTGAAAATCAGTTTTGGACTTGCACTCATTTGCCCAATGCCTTCCTCGCCTGCATCTAGGGCAAAGCCCTGGAGGTCTATCAGAGCTATTATTGTTTTTTGTCTGACCAGGGGGTGACTTGCAATCCCGAGAGAAATGGCCAGGCTTTCCACATTTAAAGCATCCCCTTGTGATAGGCCATTTTGTGTCATTTAAGAAGTCTTTCACTGTTTTACCACTAAGTGCAGCTGCCATGGCAAGACCCTGCTGATAGGAGGAGCCAATCTCAGCGCAAAGTTGCACGTATCCATCTAAGTTAGTTTTCTTTTTATGAGGACAAATGGCAGCCTGACAGGCGAATTAGCATTTTCAAATGCTAGTTGCTTTAGGATTAGCTCAATACCACCCTCGATACTACCAAAAATCCTAGTAGCGGTTGTGGTTAAGCTATGAACAAAATCAGCAAAAGGCTCATCGGGACCTTGTTTAATGGAAGTAAGAGAGACCCCTGAGTCACCCTTTGCAGGGAGTTTTTTTCCAGGCCTTAATGGCTGCTGTCTGGATCTGAGCAAAAAGGCCAGGTGGATAATTCATTTGGGTGTCATTGGAATCAGACTCTCCCTGGCCCATTAATATATCAAAGGTTCAGTCATCATTAATCGTCTTAATGTTTTTCTTAGCGGTTTCTTTACAGGTGTCAAAATATTCTGATCTCCATAAAAGGAAATCCCCCCCCATGAAGGAGAGCCTTGGCAAGGGTATGCCAATCTGAGGGAGTTAACCATTGCTCTGCCAGTCCCTCAAGGAGGGTAATGGTATAAGGGGCCATGGCACCATACTGTGACACTGCAGGTTTTAACTCTTTCGTGTCTGAGAGCTTGAAGGGGTTATGTTGTCTGATGGGCTCGTCATCATCTCCACCACCCTTTATAATTTCTAAAACTGGAAAGGCTTTAAGAGCAGAGGGCGCGGTAGTGGACAAACCGCGTGAACGGCTGGGTATCGGGGTCTCAGTTGTGGTGGTTACGGGGCTTGAGAACAAATCTTGGACTGTCATGCTCTGGAGTTCAGCGACCAATGCGCGGCGACGGCGCTCTAACTCGACGCGTTGCTGTAAACGGTCAATTTCTGCTTTTAAGTGCTCAATGGGAGGAAAAACTGGGAAAGCCTCAAGGGCTGGCAGGGATGATGGAATAGCATAAGGAGGGGGCAGGGGACGAGCCTCAGAGGGGGCCGTAGGCGCGGCATCAGGCTGGAGCAGCGGTCGCCAGAACCGTTCTTAGGATTTGGGTCTGACTTGTTATAATCAAGATCTGAACTTTTGGAGTGGGTCTTAGATTGTCTAGCTGAATCCTCCTCATCGCTATCAAGGGAAATAAGGTCAACTTCTTCTGCAGGGACTTTACTAGCTTTTGGGAAGGCACTATTTTGTAACAGATCCTCTGCCTGTTTTATAGCCACCTCGGTGGGTGCTTCCTTTCTGTCTATTAATTCTTTTATTAAATTCCAATATGAAAAGGCTGTGACCGGAATCTTATCCGGACCAAAAACTTTATAGTAATCCTCTAATGCACACTTCCTACTCTCTTCCATCTTTTAATGTCTATCAAGGCCTCCTGGGGAAACCAGGGACAAATTTCTTTAACAAAATCAAAAAAATGAAACAAATCCGTAGTCTTAACCTTTACTCCCCATGTCTTTAAAGCATCCTTTAACTGCTTAACATAAAGCTCATGCTGACTCAATTCTTGCCCCATGATTGGACTTTTGGTTTCAGCCGAGGCAGGTTCCCACGGCAGCTCCGATGTGTCTCAAAATTTGTCGAACGCGTTCTTTTTCACGTAGTCTCCCTCACTGCTGCCTCAGTATCCAAGCCGCACGTTGTGGTGCCAGATGTCCCAGCCCACGGGACTTTCAACGGGGTACCTGGAGTGAGGAGTGGGGATTGAATGGGGCAAGAGACACAGAGAATGGAGACAAGACAGTGCTCTGATCAAGTCTCGTTTATTGAACGGCTGCACAAAGCTTTTATAGGGAAGCAGAGGGTGGAAGAAGATGGGCGGGTAAGTTCTGCTGTTTACCGCACATTCCACAGCCAGACCATGAGGCAGGATGTTTTTACAGGATGAGGAAATTTACAAGGTTGAGGAAGAAAAACATGTTTTTCACAAAGTCATCCGGGTACTCTTAAAAGGAAGTCAGAGGCTGAAGATGTAAACAGCTTGTTTCACAGACAATAGTTATTATTTCTGGATAGGGGGCCTACGGCTCCCTACAATTCAGGTGTTTTTACCCAAATGTCCATCAGTGTAAACATGTCCACTGGAGTCTAGTCAGCCCATCCAGTGGTAGTGTGTAAATCATACTTTCCCGCATCCAGCAGCAATCAGTAGCAAATAGTTCTCTATTTAGTGCTGTTCCACCACATATTTCTTACCTCCACTATGGGCCTTTGTTTAATTTAGCTAATATGGGTCCCGATTTTGATGCTACCACTGCCACAGGCCCACATCAGCAAGCCTCCAGTGGCCTGGGAGAGCCTCAACCTCCTTTTATGTTCATGAACTAGCCATAGCTCTTACAATCATTATATCTCTTTTTTCACAGTGGTCCCTGAGCCGTGGGTGGGTGCAGTTCCATATAAAAGTTCCATCCTAGATGCTACAGTCTATTATTCTACAAAACTTGGCCACTTTTGGCCTTCTCTGTGTATCGCATGCTGATGTATATGGAAGCCTCACTGGTGAGAGTAGAGGGGTGCATTAGCCCTCTCTCTATCCATTATTCCACTATGTTCCATGAGCCTTGGTTGTTTTGATAATTGCAGATGTCTCAGTACTGGGCATCTCCCAGGTGTATGTTCTTTGTACCTGACCAGATGTGCAATGCTTCAGTAGCCTCCATATGCTGCAAAAAGAAGCTGAAGATGAGTGCTGTATTGTATGTCTATCACTTTAAGGGAAGCCTCTTCCATCTGGCACTGCATTCCCTACCAAGCAGCTCCCAGGTATACATACACATTAATGGTCAGACACTTTATGTGCATTTCTCATAGGGTTTCTAAGGTGTCACTTTCCTCTCTAGGTTTCCTAGTCCCCCAAGATTCACTTATCTCTACTCCTTTTTCTCCCATCTGGCATCCCTCTTCCCTTCCTTTCTAGTCACAGTGTCCCCATGTGTTCCCACCCTCCCCACAATACCTCCCAACCCCACCATCTTTCCTTTCCTGACTTCCCTCGCTCCCCCACATGTCCCTCCCTCCTCTTCTCCCAGATGGTTATTCCTACTTTTTCCACCTCCCTCAGGTAACATTTATTCCCTAATATCCCCTTTCAGGTTGTTGCCTTTCCTTTATCTCCATGTATCCTTTGCCTTTACCTGCCTTCTGGTGTTACATCAGAATTTATATACTGATTTATATACTGATATATAAGGGATTGGTGCTACAAAGCACATGTGAGGGCAAACACATCTCTTTGCTTTTCTATGTTTGTGTTACTTCACTTAGTATAACACTCTCTAGCTGCATCTTTACCTGCAAATTTCATATTTTCATCTTTTCTTACTGCTGAGTAGCATGCCATTAAGTAGCTGTACCACATTTTCATTTATCATTCCTCAGTTGAGGAAAATTTAGCCTGTTTCCATATCTGAACTATTGTGAATAGAGGAGCAACATACATGGATGTACAAGTATACCTACACTACAATGAGTCATTTGGGTATACGCCAAGGAGGAATATCACTGGATCATATGGTAAGTTCATTTTTAATCTTTTTTGTGTGTTCTCTACATTGTTTCCATAGCAGTTGCATGAGAAATACCCATTGCACTCTTCACAGAGATTGACAAAATAATCCTGAAATTCATATTGAATCACAAAAAGCCTCGCATAGCCAAAACAACCTTGGGCAAAATGAACAATGCAAGGGGGATCGCCATACCAGATCTCAGACTGTATTACAGAGCTATAGCCATATAAACAGCATGGCACTTCCATAAAAAATAGACATGTAGATCAATGGAACAAAATAGAAGACCCAAGCTTGAGTTCATATAATTTCAGCCACCTGATATTCAACAAAAGTGCTAAGACCACACAATGGAGGAAATATAGTATCTTCAACAAATTGTGCTGGAAAAACTGGATCTCCACCTGCAGAAAAATGAAACTTGACCATTATCTTTCACCTTGCACAAAAGTCAACTGTAAATGGATCAAAGACCTCAATATAGTCCCTGAAACTTGGAAACTGCTAGAAGAAAACATAGGCAGCACCCTCCAAGATATAGGTGTAGGAAATGATTTTCTAATTCAGACACCAGCTGCTCAGGTACTAAGGTCAACAATCAGTAGGGGGGACCTCATTAAATTAAAAAGTTTCTGTGCAGCAAAAGAAACAGTTAAGGAAGGGAAGAGGAAACCTACTGAGTGGGAGAAAATCCTCACCAGCTACAGATCCTGCAGAGGATTAATATCCACAATATACAAAAAACTCAACAAAAGAAAGAAACAAGAAAATAACCCAATAAAACAGTGGGCAATAAACCTAAACAGAGAGCTCTCAAGCAAAGAAATAAAAATGTCTAAGAGGCCCTTATCAAGAAATTCCAATGGACTCTCATATGAATATTTGAAAATTGCCCTGTTCTGACTTTTTTTCTAGTTCCCTGTCTAGGACTTGTAATGCGAATTACTTTTGCCTTTACTTCTCCTTCACATCTCCTATTTGGGATTTAAGGACTTTCTTTTCCCCATAGAGATAAGAGTTATGCAATATGGGAGACTTTTAGACAGACCCACTGAAGGGGTACTCCAATTGCCTCACCTTGTGACCCTATTCAGGAATTTGGGTAGCCCCTTCAGAGGATAGTGCGATAAGCATAGGAGGTAGGAGTTGGCAATGCACTTAGGGTAAAAAGACCCTAAAGAACAGTAGCCAGTTTCTTGGATAAAAGTCAAAATGTCCTTGGGCCTTTCAACAACATACTTTGTTCCAAAGGCCAAAAATTTTGAAAGTATTTGGGAGCTTGTATTTAATCCTTCAACGATTTTATGGTTACTTCTTCAGGGAGGGGAATGTTAGAGTAGCCAAAAGCCCCATAAAATAAATAAATCCAAGAAGACTAGAAGAAAAAAATACTTACTGGCAACAAAAGGAATTTTAGAAAGTGAAATAACGTCCTCAAATACCTAAGTGGAAATAAATGTTGTTCCATACAATAAGAAAAACTATTCTTCAAGAACAAGACTAAAACAAAGACAACTTTAGACGAAGTTACTAAAGGAACTTTAAAGGATATGTTTCATACGAAAATAAGATAATCTTTGTAAGCAAGGCACTTTTTACCACTTAACAAAATGGTAAGATATAGATAAATACAAGCAATTTTTTGCCAGATGAAATAGTAGTAAGAAGGCCGGGTGGCACACACCTTTAACCCTAGCATTATGGAGGCAGAGGCAGGTGGATCTTTGTTAGTTCATGCCTATCCTGGTCTACATAGTTAGTTCCAAGGTACAGGCAGACCCTATTTCAATAAGACCAAAGGAAAAAAAAAGAAAAGAAATAATAGTAAGAGAATAAAGTACTTCTAGCCTGTATATTACCATAGTCCTTCAGTCTTTGATTGTCTATCACAACTTGATGGTAAGACCCTATTGATAAAGACAGGAAATACTTTGGACAAAGGATTTGGAGTAATAGAGCTGGAACTGACCTGAAAGCCACCTCCCTTGAAGGCTAGCTCTCATAGCTTTGGGGAACAATATGCAAGCTAATAATGGAGAACATCAATCGATGGTCTAAACCCTGCTTCAAGGCCTGAAAACCACATAAATAACCAAGACAGTAAATTAAATAGTTGCAGTAGTGGCACTTTTATCTTGGGGGTAATCAACAGCTGCCTAATTAGACTTAAAGCTCACTCAATGGAAGGAAACTCATGTCTGGTACTGTAAACCTAACCAAATGCACATAGCTGTAAAGGTCACATATCTCAGAGAAAACCCCAAGGCTCTCATATCCTAGACAAATGTAATTTCTTATTATGTTCAAAATATGGATCCTTAAATTTACAGACAACTATCCCAGTCACTACCTATCAAAGCAGCCTCATTTCCAACAGACAGAGATTATTACAGAGTTTCACTGATCACACACAGAGAGTCTCTGTGAATTGCCCAAGCCTAAGTGGCACACCTAGGATGCAACCTCTATACCTAAGACTCATGAAACATAGAGCAAGGACTGAAGAGAACACTAATACATCTTTCAATTCTCATCAATGAAGCTCTCTCATGCAATAGAGGGTTAGGAACACAGAAGGCCACAAATGGCCAAAACACAGAGAATAAGTCAGCAGATTGTGGGTCCTTGGACAGGACTCCAATACTGAGGTCTACCCACCCAGGGTTCAGGAACCATTCCAGAAGAGTGGGTGGAAAGATTGTAAAAGCCATAGAGGAGTTGCATGAACATACAGAAATAGTCTTACAGCACCTGGGACCCTTCTCATATAAACTTATAGCAACAGTATCAGCATGTACAAGACCCATGTAAACTTAGGCAAACAAAAACCCAGTACAGAACTGTGGAAATGAACAGCAAGCCCCAACCACAGTCAAAGAGTTATTGGCAGCCAAATACTGCTGAGTGAGGAAGAGGTGGTCTTCTTGAAGGGAAAGACTCTAGATGAACTGACTAAATCCCAGTGGCCAATCTTGCACTGAACGACATCTCAGGACACTAACTTTACATTATTGGCCTTAATAAATTATAGAATGTATGAACTCCTATGGTGAGGCTATGGGAGGTTGCCAAAGGGGAAGGTAAGGGGGTATAAAGATGATTTTATTATGAAATACACAAGAATTCAATAAAAAATATATTAAAAAGTAAAAATAAAAAGCTCAACATCCTCATCAATTAGAGAAATACAAATCAAAACCACTTTAAGATTTCATCTTACCTGTGTCAAACAGGCTAGCATCAAGAGAACAAAAGACTCCAAATACTGGAGAGGATGTGTTGAAAGAGGAACACTTATTCACTGGTGGTGGGAATGTTATACACCTTTTTAAGTGTAAACAGGGATCAATATTACTACCCATGTGTAAAACCCATGAGTCACAACAGTGAATGGCCCAGCAAGATAATGTTAATGATTCAATAGTAGCACTTCTATCTTGGGTGTAATCAACAACTTTCTAAATAGACTAAAGGCCTGCTCAATAGGTGGGAATTCATTCCTGGCACTACACACCTAGATAATTACTCATGGCAAGAAAGGTCACAGACTATAGAGGAGAACCCACTACAGTCATTTCCCTAAACCTGTATAATTTCTCACTGTATTCTAAAATCTTAGGCTTAAATCCACAGATAAATGTGGTTCTCACCACTCATAAAAAAGAAAAAAAATACTTTTGCAATAAATGGAGATTACAAAGCACTATATCTGTCCCTACTGTCACTTATTCAATGAAGCCCCTACACCTGTGATTCAAGGAAGATCACAAAAGAGGGGAAATATTGTAAGAATTAGAGGACATTGATTGTCCGCCTAAAACACAAAAGCTTTCAGTTCCTCAGATTCTGAATTCAAATATATCACACATATAGTGGCAATAGAGTCTTTAAGGAATATACAAACTTCTATCTTAAACTTCAAAAGGCATGTCTCCATCGTCTGCTCTTCTCTCAGCATTATCTTCAAGTTCCCACAACAGCTCATTGAACATTGAGCATCAATGCTTTTTTTTTATTAACTGTCAAAAGCCCCCAAACGTTCACAATTCTCCCCAGAGCATCCTGGTCAGCTCTATCACAGCAACACCCACTCTCAGTACCAATTTCTGCTCTAATTTTCCTTTATCTTGCTTTCTGTGATAAAACACTCACTGTAATGGGTGGCTTCAGTTGTCAACTTGACACACCTGGGAAGAAAGAACCCTATTTGAAGAATTCCCTACAACAGATTGACCTGTGGGCATATCTATGAGGCATTTTCTTGATGTCTGAGTGATGTGAGATGGTAAAACCCGTTGTGGGGTGGTTCCAGCTCTGACCATGTGGTCCTCGTTTGCATAAGCAAGCAGGCTAAACACTGGCCAGAGGAACTGTCTAGAAAGAAGCAGTCCTCCAAGGTCTCTGCTTCAGCACCTGCCTCCACATTCCTGCTTCAGCTCCTGCCCTGGCTTCCCAAAATCAAGGATTTTGCTGTAAGCAGAAACAAAATATTCCTTGTCAATGTTTATAATGTATTATATAAAATAAAGCCAAATGGTGAGGAATATTGAGCACACTTCTAAAAATGGCCCTTTCATTCTTTGAATGTAGTGAATAATCTTCAGTTTTATTCAGTGTTTTGAATAATGTAACACATGTAAACATATTATAGCTTTGTGTATTTCTTTTTTAATTATTAATTTTATTGCGTATCTCATACAAAACAGATAAAAAACTCTTAAAGATCTTTATGCCCCTTTCCCCACTGGCACTTTCCCACCCCCCCGACACACTGGAGCCCATATACTCTGTCATCCCTGTCAAGGCGCACTGGGTTTTCAGTGTCCCCAACCATTACCCAGTGCATGTCCGTCTACTAATTCTAATCAGCCTCTCTAGAGTCCCTTGTTTTAGGAAGAGCAGCTCTTCATCCCTCAGCAATCAGTGGCCTACATACCTTCACATAAGTCTGAGGTCTATTGTCCCTTTTCCCAGTTCTATGCGGGGCTATTTTCTGCCTCAGTTTGCATGGGACTTCTGTATGCTGACACCATTGCCATAGAATCACATGAGCAAATTCTCAGGCGCTTGTAGGACTCTGTTTCCATGTGGTCATGCCCATCCTCCCTGCTCTTATAACCTCTCCGTTCCCTCTTCCGTGATGGTAAATGAGCTTTGGGTGGATGAAGTTTAATAAAGGGGTGCTGTCTAGGGACCATTATTTAGCAGACTTTTGATCTCTACACTTTGGCCATTTGTGACTGTGAGGGGTTCAAGCCTGAAACCCCCATGCAATGATGACTGGGGATGAGAAAGCGTGC
>NW_008331140.1:3130316-3155623 GCF_000622305.1 Nannospalax galili
TCACCTAGCAGTAATCAGTTGTCAATATTTCTTCAGCTAAGATTAGGGTCTGCTGTTCATTTTCCCAGTTCTATGCTGTGTTTTTGTCTGCCTAAGTTTGCATGGGACTTCTGTATGCTGACACCATTGCCATAGAATCACATGAGCATGTTCTCAGGAGCTTGTAGGAATTCGTTTCCATATAGTCGTGCACCTCCTCCCTGGCTCTTACAACATTTCTGCCCCCTTTTCCATGATGGTCCCCAAGCCTTGAGTGGGAGAAGTTCAATAAAGGGATCCCATCCAAGGACCAGCATTCAGCAGACTCTTGATCTCTATACTTTGGCTATTTCTGATTTCTGTGTTACTGGCCCTCTGGTGCATGAGAAAGCTTCATTATTGAGGCCTGAGAGATTCATTAGAATCCTCTTCATTATCCCTTTTCTATGCTCCATGAGGTTTAGATGTAGAGGTTGCATGTGTCACTTAGGCCTCAGCAGTTCATAGACATTGCCCGTGTGTGACTGGTTGTGGTGCTTGGTAATAGTCTCTGGGGTGAAATGAGCTTCTTTGATGAGTGGTGATTGGGATATTTGTAAATACATGGATACATATTTTTCACATAGTAAGAAATCACATTATTCTAGGCCTTGTGACAGCCTTGGGCTGTTCCCTAAGATCTATGGCAACTCCAGCCATATGTATTAGGTAATGTTTATCTTACCACACTTGAGTTTCCTCCCTTTGAGTGGGCCTTTAGTCAAATTAGGTAACTGTTGAGCGCACCCAAGATAAGAGTGCCACTAGTGCACCAGTGATGTATGCTGTGCTGGCCACTGATGTAGATATTTGGTCTTGAAGCTGGTGTTAGATCATCCATTGATGTTTTCCCTTGGCACCTTCATAGCATTCTCCAAAGCTATGAGAGCTAGCCTTCAGGGGAAGTGATTGCAGGTCACTGTCAGTGCTATTGCTCCAAATCCTATGTCCTACATCTATCCTGTCTTTGGCAGTAGGGTCTTACTTTCAAGTACTGGGAGACCATCAATGGCTGTGGCAATATCCTGATTAATTTTAGGAATCTATTGAATGCCAAACACCCTGGACAACAACTCAAAGGAAGGTATCTCATGTCTGGCACTGTTTCCTGTCATTTAGCCTTCAACTATACATATAATGTACCTGTAATTTGTCAGTAGGTTTTTGGACTAATATGGTTTCTTCTGGTCTTTTAAAAGTGGTAGGCATTATTTATCCTCTCTCTCTCTCTCTCTCTCTCTCTCTCAAACTTCTGCCATGGTTTCCCCATTTAAAGTGCCCCCATTTTCCTCATTTCTCCCTTGAAAATGCCTGTCACCTATAGTCCCACCTCTCTTGAGCTCTTTCTTTCCCTTTATAGGCAAGGTTACTTGTATAGTTCTCTCTCCTCCCTCCTAATTAAATATACCCATTTTTGCCCATTTGTCCTCTAGTAACACCTATTTCCTACTGTTCTTCTCTCTCAGGATTTTTTTTTTGTCTCACTGGTTCCTTTTCATTATCCTGGTTCCTATAGTTATGTCTGGATAAATATTCACTTATAAGGATTTGGTGATAGGATCCACATATTAGGGAGAACATACGTCATTTGTTTTTCTAAGTCTGTGTTACTTCACTTAGTATAACAGTTTCTGGTTCCATCCATTTGCTTCCAAATTTCATGACTGCATCTTTGTTTACTGCTGTGTAGAATTCTATTGTGTAATTGTACCACATTTTCATTATCCACTCATAGGTTAAGGAACACTTAAGCTGTGCCCATCTCTGAGCTATTGTAAAAAGAGCAGCAACAAACATGGATGTACAAGTGCCTCAGTGTAGGATGAGTCCTTTGGGTATATGCCAAAGAGTGGTATAACTGGGTCAAATGGTAGGTTCATTTGTAGTTTTTTGTTCTCTTTATCTTAGCCAGTCTGACTGGGGAAAAATGAAATCTTAAAATGGTTTTAATTTTCATTTTCGTAATTACTAATGATATTGAACACCTTTTAACATGCTTCTTAGCCATCTTTATTTCTTCTTTTGAGAACTCTCTGTTCATATCCTTACCTATCTTCAAAAGTGGCTGTAATTTTAGGTTCACAGTTGAATTCATACAGTTATACAATATTGAACTCAGTATAAACCCTGTAAGAGATAAAATTGAAATGAGTTTTTAACCTTTAAAAAAGATCTGCATTTCATTTTAAAGTATGCTGTTTCCTAAATTTTTAATGCTACTAACACTTAGATGTTTACACATGGAATATCTGTGCATCTGATTATTAGTAGTTACAATCAGTTACCCTCAGATCCTTGGCACCTGAGTATGGATATAAAGTCACCAGGTAGATTTCAATGGTAATGTTTATCACCTCTACTAATAAACATGAAGTACATTTTTATGCTTCCTCCTCAAATATAATTCACTTTTTTAAACTTGTTGATTTGTTGTGTGTGTGTGTATCACACAGAATATCCCAAACTATTTTATCCTTTTTAACTAATTAATTAATTAATTTATTTATTTTTGGTGTGGATATCATACAGAACATCCCAAACAATCTTATTCATCTATATACCCACATCCCAAATGGCACCCTCCCATTGCCCCTTCCCCCACCAGAGCTCATATACTCTCTCATCCCTGTTACTGTCCACTGTGTTGTCAGTGCATCCAGCTGTTCCCTAGTGCTTGTCCATCTGCTGAATCTAGTCAGTTTATCTAGAGATTCTTGTTTTGGGAACATCAGCTGTTCCTCATCGAGCAGCAATCAGTTATCAATGTTCCTTTAGATAAGATTGGGGGTCTGCTGTTCATTTTTCCCAGTTCCTGGGTTACTGTCTGGGAGTCTCTTGCACCACCCTGGCCAACAACTCAAAGGAAGGTATCTGTTGTCTGGCATTGTTTCTTGTTATGTAGCGTTTAGCTATACATATGGACTCTTAAAAAATTATATTGACTGTGGGAGCCTGAGGCCGAGGGCAGGGCAAGATGGCACCTAGAGGAAACAGCTGGGGCATGACCAGACTTGTTTTGAAGAATCACTGATTGGCTCCTGCCATTTCCGTGTATCTTGGCAGTGCGTGATCACTTCGTGAATGCTATGCTGTGCTATGGAGAGGAGACTGCATGCTAAATTGACCTTTAACATGATTGGACACTTGTTTGGGGAGGGGATTTTCCTTCGTGGTTTTTGCCTTCATAAGCCCTGTAACGCCTGCAATAAATGAGTTGTGCTTGACTGACTCCATGTCGCGTCTGATTGTCTCCCAGGGAGGTTGTGGGTGACGGGTGGACAGCTCACCTCCCTTTCCCTGGCTCCTGTGTAGGGGCAGGACCCCTGACATCTGGCACCCAAAGTGGGGTTTGAAGACCACTCGGACCCGCTACGGGAGCTGTTTGCTGGGGCTAATTGGGTGAGTATCGAGGGAAGTGAGACACCAAGACATGGGTAACGCAACGAGCAAGAGTGAGGACCCAGCGCTCATGGCGCTGAGACACATGTTGAGATCCAGGGGTTAGAACAGTCCGATTACTCATCAAAGAAGGTCTGGGAGGCTGCCCTGCTTCTCACTCCCTGGCTGCCCACTGGCAATTTATTCCAATGGGCTCCCTGGGACTGGTTTGAACAACTGGTTCGAAAGGCAGAGATCAATAGAGGGGAGGAACAACTGTTGGGATTTTACCCCACGATCTCAGCCCTTAAGTCATGTTTTCAACCCAATCCGACCCCCGGGCATACCAGCCTTTGCCGGGTGGATAAGGCCACAGGGGAAGATCAATGGGTCATGTTTGATGAGGAGAGAGTCCAATGGTCGAAAGTGAAACTAAATCGCATGCTATGGAGAGATCTGGAAAGGGGTGGTGATGAGAGTCGGGGAGGAAAAAGGGGGGACTCTGGGCAGTCAGGATGAAAATGAGGGAGAGGAGCCCTCCACTCCCATGGGACTGGTCCAGGCTTTCCCCGTAAACATTAACCCTGGACCCCAGCACCCAGCCACCTGGTACCTTGGGAGGCTAAAGGTCTTAAAGAATTAAAGAAGGCAGTGGCCTTGGACGGCCCTGGGTCCCCCTGGGTCGAAATGCTTCTCTAGGGCTTGGTATATCAGCCCTGTATGGCCAAAGGCTGGATGGATCTAGCCAAGGCATTTCTCCCCAGCCCCTTGTTTATTAAACAGGCAGCACTATACCAAGAGGAATGCTGGGTCCAGACGGAAAATAATCATGCCGCCAACCCCCCGTCTCTATCACTTTCAGCATGCTGACAGGGACCTCGGACACCTTTGCCATGGGCACCCAGCAGGCAGCACTTCTGCCACTGTATACAGAACAGGTCAGGGCCCTTGGCCTCAAGGCCTGGCAGAAGTTGGATATGGGCCCTATGGAGCCACCCATATCGGGGATCCATCAAAGCTCAGGGGAGCCATTACATGAGTTTATAGATAGGGTTGAAAAGAGTCTAAAGAGAAAGTTTCCCCCTGTGGCACTCAGAGAACAGTTCATAAAAATGCTAGTATGGGACAGTATGAATGCCAACCATAGGGTCACCTGCACGGGGTTAAAGGACCATTCCATGAGCAGCTGGATCGTGGCCTCAAAGGACATAGGGACCAAAACAAAGGTGACCAAGGTGGTGGCCGCAGTCCTCAAGACACAGACAGAGGCTCTAGCTACAGCCTTTAGAGAAGCCCTCACAGGCCTTGGGCCGCAGGATAGGTGCCCCAGGGCTGAGGAGCAGAGATGTTTTGGGTGCGGCCAGCCTGGGCACCTAAAGAGAGACTGCCCGCAAGGGAAAGCCCGTCTCAAGGTGGAGGGGGATAAGCCCAGGGCCCCATTCCCATGCTGCCACAAGGGGTTTCATTGGAAAAAGGACTGCTGGTCCAGGTATGATGTGGAGGGCAAACCTTTAAGCTAGGTTTGGGACAACCCCCAGCCCTGTCACCAAAAGGGGGAGGAAACACAGGTCCTGGAGGGCCCACCCCCCACTGGATGGTCCATATCATCCCAGGGCTCCACCCTAAGATAGACATCTTGGTAGACGGGCAGAGGTTCCAGGGCATCATTGACACCGGGGCAGATAGGACCATCCTGAGGAAGGAAGATTCCCCAGAAGGTGGCCCCTTGAGCCTGGTCCACAGGCAATGCATGTCGGTGGCACCATGCTGTCATGGGATCTTAGGAACTGGCTCTGCTGGCAAGACCCAGATGGTACTAAGGGAGAGATCAGACCTTTGGTGGCTGAGGGGCTTTCCTACAACCTCTTTGGGAGATATCTCCTGGGGGGGGGTGGCGGATGGTTTTGTGACCACAGACAATAGGGAGTTTATCAAGGGGCTCCTCAATGATGAGATGAACAGGGTTAGACACCCCCTTGACCGCCTCTCAAACTACAGGGGGGAGGAGTCCGAGTCTCCCAGGGTCCACCCCCAATCCTAGAGGCTGCTGTTCCTCAAGTTCCTGCAATCCAATGGTCCCCAGTGAGCCTGGTTTGGGTGGAACAGTGGCTCTTGCCCCAGACAAAGTTCCAGGCTTTGAGGCATATTACACAGGAACAACTTATGCTGGGGCATATCCGCCTCTCCATGAGCCCTTGGAACACCCCTGTTTTGTCATAAAAAAGTCATCTGGCCAATGGAGGATGCTACAGGACCTCCACAAGGTCAATGCCAGAATGACCCTGGAGGGAGTCCCCTTGAGGGGACTGCCCTGGATACCCACTATCTCCTCAGATCTATTTCTCATAGTTATAGATATCAAAGACTGCTTTTTCTCTATCCCCCTACAACCCCAAGATTCTGAGAAGTTCGCCTTCTCTATGCTTTCCATCAACTTTAGCACACCTGATGAAAGGTACGAATGGGCAGTCTTGCCCCAAGGCATGGCCAATAGCCCAGCTTTCTGTCAGAGCTGCGTAAGGGCTCTCTTGAGCCCAACAGAGTCTTTGCCACATGCTACTGTATTTGCCTACATGGATGATATAATTTTGGGGGCACCAAATCTCCACCAATTGCAGGAATTATATGAGTTCACCCAAAAATTCCTCCAGGTTGGAGGGCTTCAAGTGTCCATGGGCAAGATACAGACTGTCGCCCCCTTTAAGATTCTGGGGACTACATTGTCCATGGAAGGGGTTAGTCCCTTAAAGCCACAACTGACTATTAAATCTAATATGACCCTGACAGAACTTCAAAAACTATTGGGGGAGATCAGTTGCCTATGGTCCTGGATGCCCATCTCCATTGAGACACTGGAGCCCCTATTCCAATTGTTAGTAGGTAAACAGCCATCAGAGCTGATTTATCTGGCCCTGCAACACCTAGACATTTTACAGGGTGTCCAGGAAGCCCTGGACAGAGCCCAACTTACCCGCTACATGCCTGGCAAAGACCTCAAACTATGGGTGTTCCCCGGCAAGGCCCTGATGACATCCGTCCTCACACAAGGGAGGAAGCCCCTCCAATGGTTGAATACCTCCCTAGGGGGCACTCCATGGGTGTATACACCCACAGACCAGCTGGCTGACCTAACTGAGAAAGGACGGGATATAACTCTGAGATATTATGGCTTTGACGCCCACAAGATTATTATCCCTTATTGGCTAAAGGACTTTGAATGGCTCTGCAGAAACAACAGCTGAATGGCCATAGCCTTGGAGGGCTTTCTGGGAAACTTGGACTGCCATTATGGCCCTCATAAATGGTTAACCTCCTTTCACACCCTCCACTGGGGGGCCCCCAGGCTTTTTGTCAAAAACCCTCTGACAGAGGCGTATAATGTGTTTACTGATGGAGGAAAATTTGGAGCCACTGTAGTAATTTACCCGGTGGTAGAAACAGAACCAAAAACATACGTTCACACTTGCGAGGGCTCTGCTCAATTTAAAGAACTCATGGCCAATGCCCTAGCCTTATCCAAAGTAGATGACCCCATGAACTTGTTCTCTGACAGCCTATATGTAGTCAACCTTCTCCTGGGATTATTAAATTCTCATATTCGGTTAGATGACAACCCTAGTACCCCCCCTAATGATCCAGGTTCCAACATTGTTAACAGAAAGAAGGGCCCCCATTTTCTTACAACACCTTAGGGACCACCAAGGACTGTCTGGGTTCTTCTCCCAGGGCAATGCAGAGGCAGACAAAATGGCTTCTATCCATATCCTATCAGCAGGCCTGGAGAAAGCTCAACAACTGCATAATCATACCCATGTAAATTGGTGGGGACTCCTCAACAATTGACCCCTTTAATCTTTGGTTATACTTTCCTTTTGGGTGTTTAAGACTCTACAGTTGGTCCAGCTAAACCAATTTATTTTTACTCTTAAGACCGTTTGAGGATCTGCTCCTCAGGCATCACATGGGTTTGGGAAGAGCCCCTGGCACCTTTCTTTTACCAGTTCCACCTATGTGAAAATAAGTCAAAGGTCCTGCTTGATCATGGCTGGCTTCGCTTGGAAGCATGGAGAAAATGTTTCCTCTCTGTTGACTCTCCTCTTTGTAGACTGGACACTGGTTCAAGTTGATCTGGTGTGGACTCCACGGCATCCTTGATCAAGAGAACAGGTGATTCACCACAGTTACAGGATATTTTGAGAGATGCTCATAGTCCCCTAGAACTTATTCGACCTAGGAGGGCAAGGAGCAAAAATTGTCCTTTATGTCCCTCTGACTAAATTAGTATAGGCCTCAGATATGGCTGGTAAACATCCAAGAAGTTTAGTTCCACCAGTCTGGTACTTTTAATTACCATGTACCATGTAGATAAAGCTTAGGAAAGACCAAATGTTCTCAGATAAACCTTTCCTAGACCTATATTATATTCTTTGATCTAGTTGTATGCATAATTTTTCAGTAGGTTTTTGGACTAATATGGTTCCCTCTGGTTTATTAAAAACTAGCTAGGTATTATTTATTTCTCGCATTGTCTAACCCTTCCACCATGGTTTCACCCTTTAAGGTGCCCCCAATCTTCCCATTTCTCCCTTAGTAATAACCTTCTCCTATGGCCCCACCCCTCTTGAGCTCCTTCTTTCCCTTTATGTCTATGTTCCTTGTATAACCTTCCCTCTTCCCTCCCCTTAAAACAACCCCATTTTTATCCATATCTCTCTTATTAACACCTGTTTCCTACTGTTCTTCTCTTTCAGATTCTTTATTTTCCCTTACCACCCTGGTTTCTTTTCAATATCCTGGTTCCTGTAGTTATGTCTGGATACAAAATAACTATTGAAGATTTGGTGCTAGGATCCACATATGAGGGAGATCATATGTCTTTTTTTTTCCTCAGTCTGTGTTACTTCACATAGTATAACAGTTTCTAGTTCCATCTAATTACCTGCAAATTTGATGATTTTACTTTTAAAATAAATTTTATTAATTTTTTTTTGGCTTTTGTACAATATAATTTGATCATATTTTTATCTCTGCCCCTATACCTACTTCCCCATTGTTGCCCAGTTCAATTTAATATACACTCAAGTACATATATATAATACATACATTATATGTATATATATGGCCTATGTATAATATGTATGGCTTATATAGAGAATCTAATTTGTCTTCTAATGTCCATCATTGTGGTCTATCAGTCAGAGTCCAGTAATCTAGCAAGAGTATCATGCTTGATAGACACTGTATCTGCCCCTCCTAGTAATATACTTTTTAAATTTTAAGTTTAAAATGAATTACAAAGTGAACTCCTGTCACATTACCCTTTGAACTTTCGACACAATTGATAAAATAAATCCATTGCATTTCATTTATTGTTACTGCATAATTAGCAATTCTAAAAGTTGTCTCAGGATGAATTGTTTAGATGGCATTTAGAATACTAATATTTACAAAGAATTTGTCATTCCATTGAGAATAGTTACTTTTCATTTTATCCTTGACTGACTCTGGAATGACTTAGTAAAATAAACATGATGATTCATTTCCTGTTAAATTTCTTAGCCAGTCACCTTACATGCTATGCCTGGCTCATAAATTTATATTGGATTTTTAGCTAATTATGCAAAAAGTAATGTATTTAATGAAATTCTTTCTGTTAATTGAAAAAGAAGTAATACCTGTAAGTTTCACTATATCTAACCTTTCGGTTTTATTTATTCTAAACATTTTAACAAATTTAAACAGTTCTATTTTTTATTTTATTCTGGTATCACTTCAACATCACATATTAAGTCATGTCTTGGGAGAACACTATGCTACGTTGAGAATTATAAAACAAAAATTTCAAAATAAAAAATAATTAAAATATTGTGCAACTCAGGTTAGCAGTAGAGAAAAGGGGAATTTTCAAACAAAAACCATCCACGACATAAAAATATATCTATGCTGGCTCCACCTCCATGGTACACATCTAATCTGCTTACCTTCACATGCTGTCCCCATACCCAACTTGGACCTAAGTCCCCTCCTCCATGGCCTTCCTGAGACCACTGTAATAACCTCCTAAGCTAGACCCTGTCCACTGCATATTGATCTCCCTGAAACTTGACCATCTGTATTCTCTTCCTCCAGGGCTCACATCTAGTCTGCATAACTATTTAGACCCTCTCCATGTTGCTCTATTAACTCCCTTGGGCAGAGTACCACTCCTACTCATCACACCTGAGACCTCCAGACTAGCTTCCTAAATTAGACCCCTTGCACTGTGTCTTGAACCCTAGCACTCTGACTACATTCTCCTTCACCAGAATTGATGTCCATTACGATTAGATATTTAAACACTCTCCACACTGCCTCCATTCATGTCTTGGGCCTAGGAACCCTCCAGGTCCTCTCACTAAAGAGCTCTGGACTAACAGTCCAGAATCTGGCAGTTGAATCCCTATAGTCTTGAAAAGGGTCTTGGTCCCACTGCCCTACTTGAGAGTTCTTGATTAATCAGCTTGGAACCATCCTGTCCCACCAATAAAAAATCAAATGTGAGAACTTCAAGCACAGAACAACCAACTATTAATAACTTATCAGAACAAAATCAAGCTATAACAACAATATAAACAGAATAAAACTACAACTAAACAAAGCCAGGCTTGGATTTCATATTAGACATAAAATAACAAACAAAAAAAATCTATATTAAGAAACCACAAATAATATGAAATACTATAATATGAAATAATAATAATGATATAATAATATATCCCCACCAAACCCCACCAGTTCTTCAAAAATGTACTACAAAGAGAATTATCAAGAGGAAACCCTGGGCACAGAATTAAAAAGAACAATTACAAACGGTATTAAAGAATTAAGAGTTTAAAGAACATGCGATCATTTGAATGAGAATATCACCCAAAGGCTCCAAGTATTTAAGCATTTTGTCCCCAGTTCATGCCACTATTTTGGGAGGTCTTAAAAAGTGTGGTCATGCTGGAGGAAGCAGGTCACTGGACGTAGGCTTACAGAGTTCTTAAGCCTTGCCAGATCTCTAGTTGCTCTCTGCTTTCTGTGCCTACTTGAAGATGTGAGCGTTTACCTTCTATTCCTACTCTAGCCACCTCTGCTTCCATGCCTCCCTGCCAGGATGTACTCTTGCCCCTTTGAAAGTGTAAAAAATGTGAAATAAAAGAAGAAAAGTTTGCCACACTCTGCCCCATTCTAGCCTTGGGTCTAGGCCCACTTCTGATCTTTTTCCTAAGATCTCTAGACTACAGTCTTATTCCAGACCTGCCCATTGTATCCTGATCCCCTGTTCTCAGACTATCTTAGTTCATTAGATACCCCATAGGCTGTCCCCACTCACACATCACTCTTGGCCTCCGGATCTACTTGCCACAGATCTGGCTAATATTCTGGTAAGGCAGACCCCAACCACTGTGCCTTGTTTCCCCTGAACCCTGAGACACTCCACTCTCTCCCCACACTCGGTTTCCCTTCTAGCGTTTAGACAAGGCCTAGTCCAGTTCTTCTGTCTTAGATCTATGACCTAGCTTCTTAATCTAGAACCTGGCCACTGATTCTATGCAACTGTGCTAACTGCATTCTCCAGTTTCTGGCTCGCACATACTTGGCCTAGTTTGCTAGACCCTTCTAAAGTTGTCTCTACCCCCACCATGTCATTGGTCCCAATCCTGATCTGCCTGCCACAGACTTTCCTGTAGCCCTGCTATACTATGAAGCACACATCAACTGACTTTTTATATCTCAGCAAAAAGCAACCAAGCTACATCAACAATAAAAACAGAATCGAACTTCAACTAAAGAAATGCAGAATAGATTTTCCTATCAGACACAGAATCAACAGAAGACATCCATATGCACAAATGGTAACCCCAAAACACAAATAAAATGAAAAAAAACAAGAGACTATGTCCCCTATAAAACCCACCAGTCCAACAGAAGTGTACTACAATGAGAATCACCCAGAGGAATCTCATGATGTAGATTTTAAAAGTACAATCATAAAGATGATCAAAGAACTTAAAGAAACACAACAACCAAAGAACTGAAAGAGTAAATACATAAACTCATGACTGAAACTTAAGAAAATACAATATGCAGCTGAAGAAAATAACAAAATCAGTTCAGAACTTGAAAAGTGAATTTAAAAATAGATAGAAATAGTTAATTAAACACAAACTGAAATGAAGATGGAATTGAAAACTCAGTAAGTCAATAGGAATAATAGAAGAAAGCCTCATAGGCAGAGTGAATAAAATGGAAAGAGAATATTAATACTGGACATTGAAGAACTTGATTATTCAAGCAAACACCATGAAAAATAATTTTTAAAATCCCATATAAATGGAATATGCAGGATGTGAGGGACTCCATGCAAAGACAAAATCTAAGCAACCATAGACAAACAGGAAGGAAAGAATCTCAGATCAATGGCATTGAACATCTTCTAAAATATTATAGAAGAAAAGTTCCACAAATTAAGGCTAGATATACCTGTACAGACACAAGAAGCACATAGAAAGCCAATTATACAAAATCAGTACACAAATTTCATAGGCAATACCATAGTAAAAACACTAAATGCACAGGCCAAAGTAAAGGGGTAGAAAGCTGCTAGACAAAAACAAGAAGTTACTTACATATAAAGGAAAATCCATGAGAATCTAACAGACATTTCAATGCAAACTATGAAAGCCAGAAGAGCTAATACCACAGTATTCCCAGTTCTAAATGACCATGGGTGACAACCCAGAATACTTTAGGAGCAAAACTATCTATCATAGTCCAAACAGGATTGAAAATTTTCCATGACATGAATGGACTGAAAGAATTCATGTCCACCAAACCAGCCATACAGAGAACACACCAGGCAGAAGATTGTAATGGCTATACATACCCAAGAGGCAACAGAAAGAAAACAAATGAATGTATAATTACAGAAACACAAAATAATCCTTTTGTTGTCTTCAAGAAACTCAACTCAACTTCAAGGATAGATACTACCTTATGGTTAAATAATGGACAAAAAAAAGCTTCAAGCAAATGGCACTAAGAAACAAGCAGGTGCTGCAATTCTAATATCTGAAAAAAAGAGACTTAAAATTTAAAGTAGTCAGAGACATAATGAGGGTCACTTCATTTTAATCAAAGGAAAAATAGACCAGGAAGATAATACAATCATGAGCATGTATGCACCATACTCTGGTGTACCCAATTTAATAAAAACAATATTACAGGACTATAAAACACATATTAACTCTAACACAGTAAGTGGGCCACTACAATACCCACTATCTCCAATAGACAGTCAATTGGACAAAGATCAAACAGAGAGGCATCTGAATTAAATGATATCTTAAATGAGATGGACCTAACAAACTTCTACTGAATGATCCACTCAAGCACCAAAGAATGCGCTTTCTATTCAGCAATCCATGCAAGTTTTTCTAAAATTTGCCACATACTGGGGCACAAAACAAACCTCAAAAATACAAAAAATTCAAATCATCCCATGCATTCTGTCAGAGCACAATGCAATAAAGTTTATAATCAATAGCAAAAGAAGTTGTAGCAACTACTCTAACTCATGGAGAGTAATTAACACACTCTTGAATGATGACTGGGTCAAAGAAGAAATTCAGAAAAAATAAATAAAAGTGATAATACAACAAAAGAACATCTCTGGGACACTTTTAAAAACAGCCCTAAGAGGGAAGTTTATAGCTCTAAGTGCCTACATTAAATAATCAAAGAGTTCACATAAATGGTTTAACAGCAACTTGGCACTCTGGAAAGTAAAGAACAAGTCAATCACAGAACTAGCAGGTGAGTTAAAACAACAAAACTCAGAGTAAGAATTAATAAACTAGAAACAAAGGAAATAATAAATAGATTCATCAATGAATGTAAGAGCTGGTTCACTAAAAAGTTAGCCAAAGACAATTAGCCCAGTTAACCAAAAAAGAAAGAGGAAACCCAATTAACAAAATCAAAAACAAAAAGGGAAATATCACAAAACATTATGGAAGACTGCTTTAAAAAGCTATTATTGCTGGGTGTGGTGGCACACACCTTTAATCTCAGCACTTGGGAGGCAGAGGCAGGTGAATCTCTTTGATTTCAAGGCCAGCCTGGTCTACATAGTGAGTTCCAGGACAGCTGGAGCTACAAGGAGACCCTGTCTCAAAAGAGACAACAAAAAAAGCTGTTCTCTATTTAATTTGAAAATCGAAAAGAAATGGATGAATCTCCAAATTCAAATAAAACAACGAAGTTAAACCCAGAAGAGATCAACAGTTTAAACAGACTCATAACAAATAAGGAAATTGAAATAGTAATTCACCTCTCAACTGAAAAAAGCCTAGACCCACATGGAGTCACGGCATACATTCAAAGAAGAGTTATATCCTTAAACTATAGTTTAAGTTCACACCTTAAACTATTCAAAAGATATAATCAAAAGGAGAAATCCCAAACTCCTATGAAGAAAGTGTCTCTCTAATACTAAAACAAGGTAAACACAAAAGAAAAAAGAAAACTGTAGGCTGATATTCTTAATGAACATAGACACAAAGATTCTCAACAAAGTACTCACAAACCATGTACAGACATACATCAAAAAAATCATCCACCATGATCAAGTTGACTTTACTTCAGAGAGGCATGGATGGTTCAATATATGTAAGTCAATAAACGGAATAAATCATATAACAAAGCTTAAAGACAAAAGTCAAAGTGTCATCTCAACATGCATTCATGTTAAAAGTCCTAGAGGGAATTGGGCTGTCGGTAATGTACCTCAGCATAATTAAAACTATATACAAACCCACATACAAAAATCATTCTAAATGGAAAAACAAACAAACAAAAAAATCTGGAAGCATTCCAGTAAAATCAGAAACCAGACAAGGCTGTCCACTATTTATACTCCTTTCAATACAATGCTTGAAAATATTGCTAGAGCAATAAGACAACAGAAGGAAATTAATTAAGGAGTACTAATTGGAAAAAAGAGGGCAAATTATCACTATTTGCAGATGAGATAATATATGTGAGATATATCAGAAACTCTACCACAAAACTGCTAGAAATAATTCCTACTTTCCACACAGTGTTAGGTTACAAAATCAATCAACCAAAACCAGTAGCATTTCTATATACCAAAAAACAGGAATTCATGGAAATCATCCTTTTCACAAAATTAATAATCTCTCTGAATAAATGTAACCAAGACATTAAATATCTCTACAAAGAAAGACTTTAAATCTTTGAGGACAGAGATAGAGGAGAACACCAGGAGATGGAAGGACATATTTTGTTCATGGATTTGTAGCAACAATATTGTCAAAATGACCATCTTATCAAAAGCAATCTATATATTCAATACAATGCCAATCAAGATTTCTGTGATGTTCTTCATAGAGATAGAAAAAAAATCCTAAAATTCATATGGCATCACAAAGGACCCCAGAGAGTAAAAGCAATCTTGAGCAAAAAAGAGCAATGTTGGGGGGATCACCGTATATGATTTCAAATGGTATTACCGTGATATAGTTATAAAACCAGCAGTATGGTTCTAGCACAATAGCAAACATGTACTGTAGATCAATAGAAAATAATAGAAGACCCAAATATGAGTGCATGTAATTTCAGTAACCTGATATTTGATGAAGGTGCCAAGAAAACACGAACAGAGACAGCACTTTTAGCAACTGGTGGTGGCAAAACTGGATCTCCACCTGTAAAATGAAATTGGACCCTTATCTTCCACCTTCCACAAAAGTAAACTCCAAATGGACCAAAGACCTTAATATGAAACTTGAAACTCTGAAGCTGCAAGAAAACAATTTATGAAGTACCCTACAATATATAGTAGGAAAGGACAGAGGAAAAACTATTTAAATAGAAAATCAGCTGCTCACACATTAAGGTAAACTATCGACAAATAGGGCCTCATTAAATAAAAAGCTCTGGACAGAAAAAAACAAACAAAACAAGAAAATGAGGAGGAAACCCACTGAGTGAGAGAAAATCTTCATTTGGTACATATCCAACAGAGGATTAATATCCAGAATATACAAAGATCTCAAAAAAAAAAAACCCCAGAGAAATAAGAAAATAAACTATCCAATAAAAAGATGCCTTAAGAACCTGAACAGGGAGTTCTCAAACAAAAGATAAAAATAGCTAAGAAACACCTTAAAAAGTGCTCTCAACACCCCTCTTAATTAGAGAAATGCAAAATCAAATCCACTTTAAGGTTTCATCTTACACTGGCCAGAAATTCTGGTGAGCATATAGAGAAAGGGAAGCTCTCATTTACTGGTGGCGGGATTACAAACTTGGGAAAACACTCTGAAAAACAGCATGGAGAACTCTAGAAAAACAAAAAATGAATTTACCATGTGATCCAGTTCAAACATTCCTTGGCATATACCCAAAGGATCCTTCCTACTGTGGAGATATTTGTATATAAATGTTTGTTGCTACTCTTCTCATAGTAGGTAAGAAATGAAAACAACCTAAAAGTCCCTCATCTGATGAACAGATATTGAAAATGCGGTACATTTACACAATGGTGTTCTACTTCCCTACATGAAAAGAGTAAATCATGAAATTTTCAAGTAAATGGATGGAACTAGAAACTGTTATACTAAGTGAAGTAACACAGACCTAGATAAAGAGGGACATATGTTTTCACTCATTTTTCAATCCCTTATATTTAATTATATATCCTGATGTAACAGCAGAAGCAAGGACAATGGAAAAGATCCATGGAGGTAAAGGGAAAGAAAGAGCCTGAGAGAGGTGGATAGTAGGAGAAAGATGTTACCAAGGGGAAAATGGGAAAAATAAGGGTAACAGCCTGGGAAGGGAGAAGAAATGACATAAAAAGAACCATGGTTCTAAAGGGGAATAAGGAACTCTAGGGAGGGGGCATAGTAGGAGATAGGTATTATCAAAATTTTAATGGGAATAACGGGGTTACTTCAACTTGTGAGGGAAGAGGGAAGTTGAGAGAGAGAGTGAAAAAGAGAGAGAGAAGTGGGAAGGAGAGATAAATAAAGATTAGGTAATGTGAAAACTGATTAATGAAATGTATTAATCAGCAAACCGCTTAAAATTTCACATACAATATCTGAGTATGAGTGCATGTATATATCTGAATGGTATAAAACAAGAAACAGTGCCAGACAGGAAAAACCTGTCTTCAAGTTGTTGGTCAGGGTAGTAAAAGAGACTCAAAAAATAAAAAAAAAAATTATTATCACAGCTCTTGATTATCTTCCAGAACTTGAATTTAAGATCCTATTGCCAAAGACAGAACATATTTCAGATACAGGATTTAGAGCAATAGAGCTAGAACTGTCCTGGAAGCATCCTCCCTGAAGGTCCTCCCTGAAGATTTGCTCTCATAATTCTAGAGGATACTAAACAAGCTGCTAAGGGAAAAAATAAATCAATGGTCCAATACATCTCTAAAGCCTAAGAAGCACAATAACTGATATGGCAAACTATCTCTCTTGGTGTAGTAGTGGAACTTTTATATAGGCTGTAATCAACAGCTATCTAATTGGACTTAAAGTCCTCTCAGTGGGAAGGAACTCATGAATGGCACAGTAAATATAGCAAATACACATGGATGGTGATGTCATAGATCCTGGAGAATACCCTATCTCTTTCATCTCTCCAGAGATATGAAATTTCTTAATGTATGATAAAAATGTATCCTTATATTTACAGATAAGTATATCATACACCACTCCTCAAAAAGCTTCCTTTTGTAAAAGTTGAAGGCTATTGCAGAGTTCCACAACCGGTCACATACGCTGAATATATGTCTGAGAGATGTCCAACCCTGAGTGACACATCTACAGGGGAAATGGTACACCTAAAGTTCATTGAACATAGCAGAACAGGAGGTAGAATAACAATACATACCACAACTCTCACCAGTGAAGCTTCCTCAAACAATACAGTGTTATGTACACAGAAGACAACAACTGGTCACGTTTTTGAGAATGAGAGACTGCAGAGTGTGGACACCTGGATAGGGTTCCTATATTACACTTCACCCACCCATGGCTCAGTGACCACTGTGGAACATGGGGCAGAAAGATTGTAAGAGCCAGGGTTAATGCATAAGGAAACATTGGCTTTCAGGCCTCTGAAAACTTGTTCTTATGAACTTGCGGCAATGGTGACTACAAGCACAATGCACATGCTGATTCAATCAGACAAAAATCCAACATAGAAATGGGGAAATGAGCTAAAAGTCCCATCTTTAACTAAAGAAGTATTGGCACCTGTTTACTACATGGTGAGTGAGAGTAGATTCTTTAAGGGGGTGACTCTAGATAGGCTCACTATATTCCAATGGATGGACTTGCACTAAAGGACATCTTTGTACAAATGCTTGACTGGATAGCCCTTAATGTATATGTCAGAATGCATGAAATTTGATTGTGTGTTGGGGGAGTTTGTTGATGTGGGAGGATTCCAAGTTGGATGACCATCTATTATATGAAATGAAAAAAATCAATAAAAATGAACATTAAAAATTTACAAAAGAGATAGAAGTATTGAAGAAAATTGAAGCTGAAATGAAGGTGGAATTGAAAAATTCAGTAAGCCAGTTTGAAATGACTTGTGAAGATTTCAGAAGAAGAATGAATGAAATGGAAAACAGAATATCAAGTCTGGATGACAAAGTTGAAAATTTTGACTGTTTAAGCAGACAATGTGAAAAAATTTTAAAGCACAAGAATAGAATATGCAGGAAGTGTAGAACACCTTGAAAAGTCCAAATTCACACTTCATAGGCATATAGGAAGTAGAAAAATCTCAGATCAACAGCATTTCCCAAATCTTCAACAGAATATAGAAGAACATTTCCCTAAATTAAGACATACCCATACAGACACATGAAGCACATAGAACTGCAAATAGACGTTATTAGAATAGAAATTCTTAACAGCATATCATAGTAAATACACTAAATTTATCAGAAAAAGAGAGGGTGCAGAAATCTGTAAGAGAAAACAATGTTATACATAAAGGAAAACCATCCAGAATTACAGCTATAAAATCCAGAATATCCTGGAGCAAAGTGTTCCAATTTCTAAATTACAATAGATATGAACCCAGAATAATTGACATAGTATAACTTTCAGTCATAGTTGAAGGACAAATTAAAGTCTTCCATGATAGAATATGCTGAAATAATGTCTATAAAAACAAGCCCTACAGAGATTTCTCAAAGCAATGAAAAGTACTATAGAATGGCCATACTCAAGAAGTTACAGGAAAAAGCAAATTAAAGCATGAAGTATGGGAAAGCAAGATAAGCCTAAGAATAAAAATATAAAACATGACACTAACAAATCCACACCTATCAATAATAACTCTATCAATAACCTCAGCTCCCCTGTCAAAAGCCACAGGCTAGTCAAATGTATTAAAAAACATAATTCATCTTTTTCTTGTCTAAAAGAAACTCATCTTATCTCCATGGGTATTCATTTAGTGTGAATTGGTGGGAAAAATATTCTAATCAAATGGCACTAAGAAACAAGAAAGAGTTGCTACTCTAATTTCTGACAAATTAGCCTTCAAGTTATAATTAATCAGAAGAGATAAAAAGTTTACTATATTCTAATCAAGAGAACAATCAAACAAGAAGACATAACAAACTTAAACATATAAGAACCAAGCTCTAGTGTATCCAATTTCATAAAAGAATACTAGACTTCATGACACAGATTAACCACCACGTAGTCATAGTAGGTGACTTTAGTACCCCACATTCTCCAGTAGACAGGTCATCTTGGCAACAAATAAACATAGAAACATCTGAGTTAAATGATATCATACATCAAATGGAACTAACAGATATCTCCCAAATATTTCAATCAAGCACAAAAGAATGCACGCTCTATTCAGCAAACCATGGAAGTTGCTCTGAAATACACCATGTACTCGAGCACAAATCAAACTTCAACAAATACAAAAACAACTGATATAATTCTCTGTATTCTATTGGACCATATTTTTAAGCAACAAAGTTTAGAAATCAATAGAAAAAGAAGTTCTAGTAATTAAACAAACTCATGGAAATTATACAACTCACTGCTGAATGATAACTGAGTCAAATAAAATCAAGAAAGACGTAAAAGTATTACTGAAACTAAATGAAAATGATAACACAACACAGTAAAACTTCTTTGATACATTAAGAGGACCCTTAGCAGGAAAATTTTTAGCTCTAAGTACCTACCTTAAAAACTCTTCATTAAGGGATGACCTTAGATAGGCTGACTAGACCATTGCATGAACTTGCAGAAAGGGGCATTTGGGTACAAATGCTTGATTGGATATGACTTAATACATGTGACAGAATGCATGAACCTATTGGGGATGTGGGGCCATGGGGGGAAACTGATGGGGGAGGGAGTCTAAAATTGATTAAGATTTATTATATGAAATGCATAAAAGCATAAAAATATTTTTAAAACTCATAAAGAGCACCAAGAAATGATTTAACAGTGACAAATCTACACCTAAGGCTCATGAAAACTAGTAGAACAAGGGGTAGAGAGAATAATGATGCACCTCTCATTTCTCATCACAAAGCTTTCTCATGCAACAGAGCGTGATAAACACAAAAGGCCACAAGTGGCTAACATGTAGAGAAAAATATAGTGCAGTGTGTGGGTCCCTGGTCAGGTCTCCCATGTTAAACATCCACCAAGGGCTTAGGGACCACTGAGGAGGAGGGGGTGGAAAGATTGTAAGAGCCAGAGAAGAAGGTACATGACCATAAAGAGGCAGCATATTACAGGTCCTGGGACCTCGCTCATGTGAACTTACAGCAATGGTGACAGCATGCATAAGACTCATGTAAACTCAATCAGCATAGAACTAGGGAAATGTACAGGAGGCCAAAACTTTAGTGAGGAACTATTGGCAGCTGATTACTGCCAGGTGAGGGAGAGCTGATTTTATTTATGGGAATGATGTTCGATAGGCTGAACAGACTGCAGTGATCAAACTTATACTGAGGGACATCTGGGTACAAAAGTTGGTGAGGGACCTTAGTATAAGACCTGAGAGGGCCTGTTCTGACTTCCACCTGTGTAAGGGCTGAGATCTCATCAGACTGCCTGTGAGTGCCTGTTCTACCGTCCCTCTGGCATAGGGGCTAAGAACTCAGCAGAGCAACAGAGAACTACTGGATCCAGCCTCCACATGGTGGTGACCTTTCCCAAACTGTGCCTTACCCAACCCCCTAACTGAGATTATGTGAGGCCCCTTCTATGGCCCTAGGGAAGACTTCTGACCTAAGATAGGGTAAGGCTGAGACCTTAGCAGACAGCCCGAGAGAAGCTGTTCTTACTTCCATTGGTGTAGGGGCTGAGAACCCAGCAGACCACCTGAAAGTCCCAAAATTGGGCCTCCCCTTAGGGAACTTCCCAAATTGTGTTCTGAGTACCCACTAGTAGGGGTCCAAACATTAGAAGGAAGCCTGAGTGTACCTGACTGGAGCCTGACTTGGGCTACTGTGGGTGTTCCCAAGTAGCTGAACTGAAGCCATAAGTTCCCTCCAAAATAAAACCAGAGAGATCCTGAAACCTAGAACCACAAAGGTACACCGATTATGCAAAGAGAAGCAAATTTCAACTTGATTTTCATACCAGAATCATAAACAACAAAAGAAATTCACATGCAAAAATCACAACTAAAAAAATAATAAAATGGAAAGCCTAAACACTATGTCACCACCAAACTCCATCAGTCCTGTAGAAGCGTTCTACAAGGAGAACCCCCTAAAGGTAACCTAGGAAACAGAATTTAAAAGAACAATCATAAAAATGATCAAAGAATTTAAAGAATTTAAAGAAAACACAAACAACTAAAAGAAGAGAGAGATAAACTGAATGAATTCACAAAAGAGATAGAAACATTGAAGAAAACTCAGGGTGAAATGAAGAAGGAAGTGAAACAGTCAGGGGAAAGCATCACTGAAAGAATGAATACAATGGAAAACAGAATATCAACACTGGAGGATAAAATTGAGGAATTGGAACACTCAAGCAAAGATTATGAAATTTTTTTTTTAAACTACAGGAATGGTATATGCAGGAGATGTGAGACACCATGAAAAGATCAAATCTACATATCTTAGGCATAGAGGAAGGAGAAGAATTTCAGGTTAATGGTATTGACCAGATCTTAATAGGACTGAGGAAGAGAATTTCCCAAAATTAAGGAAAGACATCCCCATACAAATACAATAAGCACATAAAACACCAAATAGATAAGACCAGAAAAACTCTGCAAGGCATATCATAGTAAAAACACTAAATGTACAAAACAAACAGAGAATACTGAATGCAGCAAAAGAAAACAACACGTCACATATAAAGGAAAACCCATCAGAATTATAACTGACTTATCAATTAAAACTATAAAAGCCAGAAGAGCCTAGACAAAGGTGTTTCCACTTCTAAATGACCATATGCGCCAGCCCAGAATACTTTACCCAGCAAAAATGTCTATTATAGTTGAGGGGGAAAGAAAAATCTTCCATGACACAAATAGCATGAAAGAATACATGTTCACAAAACCAGCCCTTCAAACAATACTTGAAACAATACAAAGAACAGAGAAAGGAACAACTATAACCTAGTAGCAATGAAAGAAAATAAAGTTATAATTGAAGAAACACAAAATTAGACAAAGAATGCAGACAGTAATCAAAATGACTTTAAATATCAATAGGCTGAACTCCCCAGTCAAAAGACACAGGCTAGTTGAATTGATTAAGAAACAAAATCCATCCTTTTGTTGTCTGCAAGAAACTGATCTCACCTACAAGGACAGGCTCTACCTTAGGGTGAAAGAATGGAAAAGAATATTCCAAGGAAATGGCACTAAGAAACAAGCAGGGGTTGCAATTCTAATATCTGATGAAATAGACTTCAAATAAAAACTAATCAGAAGAGATAAAGTGGGTCACTTCATTCTGATCAAAGGATCAATTAATCAAGAAGATATTACAATCCTGATTATATATGCATCAAACACTTTTGCACCCAAATTCATTAAAAAATACAACATGACTTTAAGACACAGATTAACCCCAACTCAGTAATAGTAGGGAACGTCAGTACCCCACTGTCTCCATTAGACAGGTCAACCAGACAAATAATAAACAGAGAGACATACGTATTAAACGGTACCATACGTCAAATGGACGTAACAGATATATTCTGAATATTCCACCCAAACACTAAAGAACACACTTTCTATTCAGCACCCATGGAATGTTCTGAAAAACGGACAACATACTGGGACACACAACAAACATCAACAAATTCAAAAAAAATAAAATAATTCCACAATGCAATAAAACTCAAAATCAACACTGGAAGAAACCCTAGTCACTACAAGAACTGATAGCAGTTAAACAATAGACCCCTAAACAATGAATTGGTCAAAGGAGAAATTAAGAAAGAAATAAAAGAATGCCTGGAATTCAACGAAAAAGACATTACAGCACTTCAAAACTTCTGGAACGCTTTAAAAGCAGTTCTAAGATGGAAGTTTACAACTCTAACTGCCTACATTAAAAATTTAGAAATAAATGACTTAACATTGAAACTCAAGATGCTGGAAAGGCAAATGAAACTCAAACCCAGCAGAAGAGAAGAAATAGCAAATATCAAATTTGAAATTAAGGAAATAGAAACAAAGAAAACAATACAAAGAATCAATGAATCTGAGAGCTGGTTCTTTGAAAAGCTAAATAAGATAGACCTTTAGATGAGTTAACCAAAAGTAAGAAAAGCCATATCCAAATCAGCAAAATCAGAGACAAAAGGGGAATCATAACAACAGACACCCAAAAGTTCTAAAACATTATAAAGAAACACTTTAAAAACCTGTATACTACTAAAATGAAAAATTTAAAAGAAATGGATGAATAGCTAAAATTATGGGAACTACCAAAATTATACCAAGAAGAGATCAACATTTTAAACAGACGGATAATAAGGAAATTGAAACAGTAATCCAAAGCCTCCTGACTAAAAGAAGCCCAGGCCCAGATGGTTTTAGAGCAGAATTCTACCAGACCTTTAAAGAAAACTTCCAACCAATATTATTTAAATGATTTCAAAGGACAGAATCAGAGGGAGAACTCCCAAATTCCTTCTATGAAGCCAGCATCACTCTGATACCCAAACCAGGTAAAGACACAACCGAAAGATAGAATAGACCCATATCCTTAATGAACATAGATGCAAACATTCCCAACAAAATACTTGCAAACTACATAGAGATGTACATCAAAGAGATAGTTCATTATGATCAAGTAGGTTTTATTCCAGAGATGCAGGGAACATTCAATATATGCAAGTCAATAAACATCATCAATTATGTAAATTAACTCAAAGACAAAACACTTTGTCATCTCAATAAATACATTAAAAGATTTTGACAAAATTAAGCATGTATTCCTGAAAAAAATTCTAAAGGGAATTGGACTGGAGGGAACATACCTCAACATAAAGCTATATAGAACCAGGCAACATCATTCTAAGTGGAAAAAACACCAAAAAAAAAAAAAAAAAAAAAAACACCAAAAAAACCCCCAAACTGGAAGCATTCCCATTTAAATGAGGAAACAGATAAGGACATCCACTATCTCCACTCCTTTTCAAAATAGTGCTTGAAAATCTTGCTAGAGCAGTAAGACAAGAGAAGAAAATTAAAGGAGTACTGTGATGGCTAATCTTGGGTGTCAACTTGATTGGATCTGGGATTAACTGAAATGAAAGCGATCTTCTTGATTGGATCCTCTAAAGCCGGAAGACACACCCTAAATGTGGGCATTACCTTCTGATGGCAGCTGGTATAAAAGACCAAGGCAGAGGAGAATGCCAGGCTTCTTGCTGCTTGCCTTCTCTCTCGCTGGTGAGTTTGTCTTGCTGCTGTAGACTGAAGACTAGCTGATCTTGTGGAATTTGTCAGACCTTCAGCGCCAGACTGGGACTACTGAGACATCCAGCCTTGTGGACTGAGCGACTACAGATTCTCAGCCTCTCCAGTGTGGTGCAGCAATTGTTGTACTACTCGGACTCAATCCTGTGAGCTAAGCTGATAAATCTCTACACACACACACACACACACACACACACATACGTATGTATGTGTATTCATTCTACTGGTTCTGTTTCTTTGGAGAACCCTAACTAATACAGATTGTGGTACCAGGAGTGGTTCTAGAGAAACAGAATTGAAAGGATAAATCTCTTTAATGGGTTTGAAAATGTAGCAGGCTCTCCAGCTCAGAGTCTTCAGATAGCATGGAGAGTACTGAAAATCCATGGTGTAGACTATTTGAAACAATTATGGAGATAAACCCATTTGAATCTCCTAACTCACCTCTTGTGAAGAACAAGAAATTTAGTGACTCTATACATAAAACATTTGACGATTTGTGGAAAAATAAGAAAAATAATGATCCTGGCTGGTTACTTCTAGCATCTCTGGATAAAGAGATGAAGATACACAATGGGCTTAATGATAAAATTGACAAGCTCCATATTCGAATCAACAGTTTAAATGTTTTCAAGTGTGCCTTGGAAGAGAATCTTCTCTCCAGCAGCCAGAAAGCTAAAGCTGCAGAAAATCAAGCTGGAGCCCTTATTATACAGCCTCAAAGGGTGTCAAGCAGTAAAGAAGCAGGCACTGGTAGGAAAAGATTGGAATCCTGACACATGGGATGGAGATGTGTGGGAGAACCCCGAGGAGGCTGAGGATTTTGAATCCTCAGACTTTGAGGAATTTGATTCACCTGATGAATTAATCTCCCCCCCCCCCCCCCCCCTTCC
>NW_008331140.1:3155678-3157356 GCF_000622305.1 Nannospalax galili
TTGTTGCCTCTAGACCTATAACCAGACTCAAAGCTAAGCAGGCCCCTAGAGGAAAGATAGAAAGTGTGGTCCATGAGGAGGTGTGCTACATCACTAAAGAACTTAGTGAATTTGCTAATTCATTCAAGCAGAAGTCTAATGAATATGTCTGGGAATGGATTTTAAAGGTATGGGATAATGGTGAAAGGAACATAACAGGCTGAGTTTATTGACATGCCCCCCCCAACTAGAGATTCTAGGTTTAATATGAACGCTCATGCAGTTAAAAAAGGTGTTTAAAGTTTATTTGATTGGTTGGCTGAGGTATTTATCAAAAGATGGCCTACTGACAGAGAGCTGGAAATACGTGATATTCCTTGGCTTAGTGTTGATGAAGGGATTGTAAGGTTCAGGCAATTTGGCATGCTCAAGTGGATTTGCAGTGTAACACCAAATCCTCCACAATGGGAGGGCCCAGAGGACATGACTTTTACTGATTTTATAAGATGGAAAGTACTGAGAGGGACACCAGAACGTTTGAAGAGCTTTGTTTTTGCTCTTTTCCTTATGCCGAATCTTAAAGTTGGAGATGCTGCTGCTCGATTGCATAAAATAAATGTAAATATAATAGGTGTAACAGGACCTTGGAGTAGGGGTCAGGTGGCAGTACTGAATTACCGAAGACAAGATGAGCCTACTTATCGTAATGGGTGGCAAAGGCAAAACAATACCTACAATGGCATGACTTGAATGGACCTGTGGTACTCGTTAATCAATCATGGTGTTTCCAGGGACCAAATACATAAGAAGCCTACTAAGTTTATAGCAGAAAAGCTCTAGAATGAATGACAGGAAGTCAGTATTGGATCGTAGCAATAGAGAACCTCGCTCAGTCAGCGAATTTCCAGACATGAGATAGTTTACAGACCCAGAACCCCTTAAATGAAGGGAAGGCCAGGTGCCCTTGAGGAAGGACTTTCTCACAGTACCAAAGAGTTATGCTGTTCGCCTCTCACCCATCCTTCCCCAGAAAGACCTGTGGCCTTTTACTAGAGTAACTGTAAATTGGGGGAAAGGAAATAATCAGATGTTCTGCGGCATATTGGATACTGGTTCTGAGTTGACACTGATTCCAGGAGATCCTAAAAAGTATTGTTGCCCTCCAGTTAAAGTAGGGGCTTATGGAGGTCAGATGATAAATGGAGTTTTGGCTGAAGTCCAACCGACAGTGGGTCCAGTGGGTCCCCGAACTCATCCTGTGGTTATTTCCCCAGAACCAGTATGTATAATTGGGATAGATATACTTAGGAATTGGCAGAATCCCCACATTGGTTCCCTGACCTGTGGAGTGAGGCCTATTATGGTTGGAAAGGTCAAGTGGAAACCTCTGGAATTTCCTCTGCCAGGGAAAATAGTAAACCAAAAACAGTATCGCATCCCTGGAGGGATTGCAAAAATTAGTGCTACCATCAAGGATTTGAAAGATTCAGGGGTGGTGATTCCCACCACATCTCCCTTTAACTCTCCTATTTGGCCTGTACAGAAGACAGATGGGTCATGGAGAATGACAGTTGACTATCGAAAACTTAATCAAGTAGTGACAACAATTGCAACTGCTCTACCAGATGTGGTTTCCTTACTCGAGCAGATTAATATGTCTCCTGGTACCTGGTATGCAGCTATTGATTTGGCAAATGCT
>NW_008331140.1:3157394-3159918 GCF_000622305.1 Nannospalax galili
CCTGACTCTTCCACAAAATATCACACTGGTCCACTATATTGATGATGTTATGCTGATTGGATCCAGTGAGCAGGAGGTAGCAGACAGTCTGGACTTGTTGGTTAAGCATATGCGCATGAGAGGATGGGAAATAAATCCAACCAAAATTCAAGGGCCTTCTACCTCAGTGAAATTTCTAGGAGTTCAGTGGTGTGGAGCATGCAGAGACATTCCTTCTAAGGTGAAGAATAAGTTGTTGCATTTGGCCCCTCCCTCCACTAAGAAGGAAGCACAACGCTTGGTGGGCCTGTTTGGATTCTGGAGGCAGCACATTTCTCATCTGGGTGTATTACTACGACCCATATATCAAGTGACTTGGAAGGCAGCTACCTTTGAGTGGGGCCTGGAACAGGAAAGGGCCCTTCAACAGGTCCAGGCTGCTGTCCAAGCTGCTCTGCCCCTTCGGCCATATGATCCAGCAGACCTGATGGTGCTTGAGGTATCAGTGACAGATAAAGATGCTGTTTGGAGTCTCTGACAGGGCCCCATAGGGGAATCACAGTGGAGGCCATTGGGATTTTGGATTAAGGCTTTGCCTTCATCTGCGGACAAATATTCTCCCTTTGAGAGACAGCTCTTAGCCTGCTATTGGGCTTTAGTGGAAACTGAACATTTGACAATGGGCCATCAAGTCACCACGAGACCGGAGCTGCCCATCATGAGCTGGGTGTTATCTGACCCCTGATGCCATAAAGTAGGCCATGTACAGGAACAATCCATTATCTAATGGAAGTGGTATATATGTGATCGGGCTCGATCAGGCACAGAGGGCACAAGCAAGTTACATGAAGAAGTTGCCCAAATGCTTATGGTTCCTACTCCTGTTACGATGCCTCCTGTTCTCAACCATGCACCTATGGCTTCATGGGGTGTCCCCTATGATCAGTTGACTGAGGAAGAGAAGACTATGGCTTGGTTTACAGATGGTTCTACACACTATGTAGGCACTACTCAGAAGTAGACAGCTGCAGCATTACAGCCAATTTCTGGAACAACCCTGAAGGACACTGGCGAAGGAAAGTCTTCACAGTGGGCAGAACTTTGGGCAGTGCACATGGTCATGCATTCTGCTTAGAAGGAGAAATGTCCAGAAGTGCAATTATATACTGATTCATGGGTTGTAGCCAATGGTTGGCTGGATGGTCAGGGACTTGGAAGGAGCATGATTGGAAAATTGGTGAGAAAGATATTTGGGGAAGAAGTATGTGGATAGATCTCTCCAAATGGGCAAAGGATGTGAACATACGTGTGTCTCATGTAAATGCTCATCAAAAAGTGGCCTCAGCAGAAGATGAGTTCAATAATCAAGTAGATCGGATGACCCGCTCTGTAGATTGCCAGCCTCTTTCTTCAGCTGTCCCTGTCATTGCTCAATGGGCCCATGAACAAAGTGGCCATGGTGTCAGAGATGGAGATTATGCATGGGCTCGTCAGCATGGACTCCCACTCACGAAAGCTAACCTGGCTACAGCTGCTGCTGAGTGCCAGATCTGCCAACAGCAGAGACCAACACTGAGCCCCCGATATGGCACTATTCTCTGTGGTGACCAGCCAGCAACCTTGTGCAGCTTGACTACATTGGACCACTTCCATCTTAGAGGGGACATCACTTTATCCTTACAGGAATAGACACTTATTCTGGTTATGGATTTGCCTTTCCTGCATGTAATGTTTCTGCCAAAACTACCATCCAAGGACTTACAGAATGCCTTATCCACTGTCATGGTATTCTTCACAGCATCACTTCTGACCAGGGAACTCATGTCACAGCCAAAGAAGTGTGACGGTGGGCCCATGGTCATGGAATCCACTGGTCTTACCAAGTTCCCCACCATCCTGAAGCAGCTGGCTTGATAGAATGATGGAATGGCCTATTAAAGACACATTTACAGTGCCAATTAGGTGGTAATAGCCTGGAGGGCTGGGGCAGGACCTCCAGAAGGCAGTGTATGCTGTGAATCAGCATCCAATATATGGTACAGTTTCTCCTATAGCCAGGATTCACGGGTCCAGAAAATCAAGGGGTGGAAATGGGAATGATTCCACTCACTATCACCCCTGGTGACCCACTAGGCAAACTTTTGCTTCCTGTACCCTCGACTTTGCATTCTACTGGCTTGGATGTTTTGGTTCCAGAGGAGGGAGTGCTTCTGCCAGGAGAGACAACAAACATTTCATTGAACTGGAAGCTAAGACTTCCCCCTGGACACTTTGGGCTTCTGATGCCCTTAAGTCAGCAGGCTAAGAAAGGAATTACAGTGTTAGGAAGGGTGATTGACCCAGGCTACCAGGGGGAAATTGGACTGGTTCTCCACAATGGAGGTAATGAAGATTATATCTGGAAGGCAGGAGATTCCTTAGGGCAACTTTTGGTGTTACCATGTCCTGTGATTAACATCAATGGGAAACTGCAACAACCCAATCCAGACAGGACAACAAATGGCCCAGACCCTTCAGGGATGAAAGTATGGGTCACTCCTCCAGG
>NW_008331140.1:3160125-3188862 GCF_000622305.1 Nannospalax galili
GAATATGTAATTGAGATGTGTTAAGTGGTTAAGTGTTGTAAACCTATATGATTATATTGGGCTATGAGATACTAAAGGACTAAGCATTCCTCGAAGACCTTATCACCGAATCTAAGATATATAATGCATTCGTCATTGTATTACGGGATAGTTATATCATGTTAAGTGAAATTATGACCTCAACACTGTTTTCATTTGAAAATTAAGCATGACATAGAGAGATGCTATTGTGTGTCAAGTTGAAAAGGGGTGGACTTGTGATGGCTAATTCTTGGTGTCAACTTGATTTGATCTGGGATTAACTGAAATGAAAGAGATCTTCTTGATTGGATCATCTAAAGCTGGAAGACACACCCTAAATCTGGGTGTTACCTTCTGATGGCAGCCACTATAAAAGACCAAGGCAGAGGAGAAGGCCAGACTTCTTGTTGCTTGCCTTCTCTCTTGCTGGTGAGTTCGTCTTGCTGCTGTAAACTGAAGACTAGCTGATCTTTTGGAATTTGTCTGACCTTCAGTGCCAAATTGGGACTACTGAGACATCCAGCCTTGTGGACTGAGTGACTACAGATTCTCAGCCTCTCCAGTGTGGTGCAACCATTGTTGGACTACTCAGACTCTATCCTGTGAGCTAGGCTGATAAATATATGTCCCAACCTGTGGGAACTGCAACGGGGTACCTGGATTGGGGAGCAGGGACTTGGATGGGGCAAGAGTCAAAAGAAATGGAGACAAGACAGCGTTCTGATCAAGTCTTGTTTATTGCAGCACAAGCATGGGGTTAAATAGGGAATGAGAACAAAGGAGTAAAGACTGGGAGTAATCATCAGCAGGACAGCAGGGACCCAGATGCACTGAAAACTAGGCTGCAGGCCAAGGCTGCGGGCTTCATCCTGTGCCTGTGGGAGGAGAGTGGGGAGAATGGAAAGTTACCAGCTTAGGTCTGTCAGCAGTTTTGAGAAATGGCTGAGCCTCAGGCTCCCAACAGGTCCCCCTTTTTAAAAATATTTTTTAAAGATGAAGTACATGCCAAGACTGGGATGGAAAGACCATGCCTGTCTTAGGTTGTCCTCTGCCAGAGTGAAAGCCATTGGGGGAGGCTGGCATCCCACTTCCCTCTGAGAGGATCTTACCCGTCACTGGCTAACTGGCCTCCTGAAAGCTCCTGTCAATTGGCCACGGCCTTGGGGAAGAAACGGGAAATACCAGTGTGGCACAGTGTCACTGAGAGAGAAATATGACTGTGGACCGGAGTCTGGAACCGAATCGTGGCCAAATTGTGTGTAATTTGAATTTTGAATTTAGTGATATTGGCGGTTACCTTTACCCCAACCTGTGCTCTGTGCTGAGGTTAGGCAGAGCCTAAGTTCCCCCTCCAAGAAAACAAAAGAACCCTAAGGGGACAAACAGTGTACAGCATGGAAGGGCATTACACAAATGATTAGAACAACGGTGCATAAAGCATGTGGAACCATTAATGAATCACGGAGAGAATCACAGCATCACAGGCAAAGTCGAGAGAGGAGAATGGTGGGCGCCAGGCGGTGGAAACAGTCCATAGGAAATGTGAACAGGGTCCAAAAAAACAGTCCAAAAAAATTGGGAACACAGGATGCGATGATGGATGGTGCAGCGATGACACAGGTGGCATAGAGTCCGGAGATGTCACAAAGCGAATGAGGCATTTAGGTACCCAACATGCACTGTCAGCATCCTGCAGAAAAAACACAAACATGTCCTCTCCCCCAAATGAGGACAAGGGAGGATGTCACAATTTATCAGCTGCAGAATGACCTAAAAGTGAAAACAAAGAGGGCAGGAGGGAACACATGGTAAAATGGACTGTGAGTTTGGTAGCAGTGACTGGAAACTGCCAGGAGCATAATTTATAGTGCCTTGACCCTGTGGAGCAAAAGAGGTACATATGTACCAAGCAGGTGTCCAAGGTAACATACAACAAACAAAACGACAAGAGAGGGAGGACACACAGCTTAGTTTTAGAACATTTAAGAGTAACACAAGCATAGGTTGTCAAGACAACATAAAACACATCCATGGAACAATAAGGTGACAACAGGTAACCATGGAGACACACCATAACATTCAAAGTGAGACAAACAAGGCAAAAATAATTTATGACTAGGATCAGTAACCTAATTTTGTAAGTTTTGTAGTGCGCTATTGTTTTACTTTTGACGTCTATTGCAAACTCATGGAACCTGGAAAAGAGCAAAATAGAGTTGTAGCTCCTGCCACGAACTACCTGCTGCTCCAAGACTCATCACAAGTGGCTCCTGCCACAAGCCACCAGTTTAGAGTACTCCTCACAAGCTACTTCTGCCACAAAGTACTGTGCTGTCGGGAAAGAACACAGAAAGACAAGTTCCAAAACTGCCATTTTTCACACATCATCCACCCAGAGCCGTGCCAGGCTCAGACTGAGAGAAATTTGTTAAATGGTACCATCAAACCGAATTGAAACAAAACATGTTGGGAATGAGACCCAACGCAGATCTGCAAAAGGCACAGTGTTGACATTGCATGGGTATGCCTGATTTACATCCAAAGCATCACTGTGGACATCCCTGGTCAGCGTCCTGAGCAGCTCTCTAACTGTTCCCTTAGATTAATTATAGTACGCCTGTTTCCACAGGTTTATCATATGATCAGTCTAGATTAGGTCCCCCTGTCAGGAACCCAAGGAGACCGACCCCTGAGGTGGAAGCCTTTTTAACCAAAGAAAATCCTGCATGCCAAGGCAATAAAACATGCAAGCTGCTCTCAGTTCCTCTCACAGAGTCAGAGGGTCAGTCTGAACCTGGAGAATTCCTGAGAACAGGAGTTTGTGAGAACTAGCATGAGTCAGCTTCTCACATTTTCAGCCTATACTACATTATTTTGAAACAGCAAGCAAGAGGCATTAGGCAGAAAACATCTTTAGATCTAAAGAACAGGCTTAAGTCTGAAGTGAAAGGTGCACAATTTCCCTCCAGAGTTAGCTGTTAGCATATTCAAGCAGCCTAGGTTTATAAAAAATCATAGTATACATCATACAAACACTTACAGTATTTACACGAACATCTGCCACACTCTTTTCTTCAGGAGGCAGAGGACCAAGAAACCTTGCTGCCAAAACTTCTAGAGAACCAAGAAACCTTGCTGCCAAAGCTTCTATGTGTATTATTACAGTTAGGAATGGCAACCATTGTTGATGCCCACTGCACCGGGGCCTGAGAATCATGTTGAAAGGCAGTGTTATGGAGCCTCTCAGGCACAGCCTGAGACTGGCTTCTCCTCTCGCTTTTTAAGAGAAGATTTCCATGGAGATCTCTTTTTGATCTATATTTATTTGCCCAGTGTCTGCCTTTTTACATCTGGGACATAACCCTGGAACTTTCTCATCATCAGTTTTTTGCTGAGCATTACTTATTTTGCATTCCCGGGCTCCTAGTTGTCCACAACCATAACATCTTTTTTTACTTTGCTGTTGTGAGACCATGTCTTTTATGGGTTTGTTTTGTACTGTAGCAGCTATGACTACTCCCTGTATATAGGAAGGCCCAAATAAGAGTAGGGATCCTGTGTTTGCACCTTTTCAGGGGCTATATGTAAACCTACAGCAAATAAACCAGATTTTAACTGAGCATAACATTGTAACACTGCTTCCCCTTTAGCGCCTGCTATCAGAATATCATCCATATAATGGATTATATACACGGATGGCCAAGTATTCCTGGTATTTTGAAGAGCTGCAGCTACAAATTTCTGACAAAGGGTAGGCCTATTTGCCATTCCTTGAGGCAAAACCTTCCATTGGTATCTCTTCATAGGTTCTCTAAAGTTAATAGGAGGAAGACTAAAGGCAAAGCGTTTGTGATCCTCTGGATATAAAGGAATAGTAAAAAATCAATCTTTAAGATCTACTATTATCTTAAAGTATCCTTGTGGTATGACAACTGCAGAATGCAAACCTGGCTGCAAAGCTCCCATGAGGACCATGGTAGCATTAACTGCTCTCAAGTCTTGCAATAACCTCCATTTTCCTGACTTCTTCTTAATAACAAATATGGGTGTATTCCATGGAGAACAAGTCTCTTCAATGTGCCCTGCCTCAAGTTGTTCCTGCACCAAATGAGTGGCTGCTGCCAATTTCTCTGCTGTAAGCGGCCATTGAGCTACCCAAACTGGATCATTCGATTGCCAGGTTATACGATCCACATAGTTTGGGGGTGCAGGGTCGTCAATGGCCACCACCATAAATTTCCCAGACCTCACTTATCATTTTGACCTGTGCTTATTAAGGGCAATAACCTTCCATCTTCATTCTTCCCTAATCCTTTACCAGGGCTGTATCCTTGAGGAAGCATCTGTGCAGTAACAACATCATTTGGACTACACATAACTATTCCCATTTGTGAAAGCAAATCTCTTTCCCACAAGTTTACTAGTAAATAAGGGACCACAAAAGGCTTAATCAAACCAGAATTATTCATGGAATCTTCCCAAGTGAGAAATTTTGAACTCTGTTTTGGATTTTGGCTCTGTCCTATGCCCTTCAAATTGGTCAGAGTCTCAACTGTAGGCCAGGTTACAGGCCATGTCTCAGCAGAAATAATAACATCAGCTCCAGTATCAATGAAGCCATCGAATTTCTTTCCATCAAGCCATAAGGTTAATGTAGGTTTTTTGTGAGTAATGGCTTGGACCCAATAATCATCAGATGAACCAAAATTTTTATTTTTTCTATCTTTTCCCTGAACAGAATGATTGAAATTAACCAAAGGTATTAGGATTATTTGAGCAATACGGTCCCCCTGTGGAATGGTGACTATATTGTCAACAGCTCGGGCTAGAATTTTTATTTCCCCAGTATAATCTGCATCAATTATCCCAGGCACAACAGATAGGCCTTTAAGAGCAATGCTACCACACCCTAATATTAGCCCGCAAGTATTGGTGGGAAGTGGCCCATAAACCCCAGTCCCCATGGTCTGAATTCCCATGTCTGGAGTCAGTACTGTCTAGGAGGAGGAACTGAGGTCCAGTCCCACGCTTCCTGGGGTTGCTCGACTGAGGTCTGAAAAGGATTGTTGTTGCTGGCGGGAATGAAACTGACTGCTCCAAAAACTTGTTTCGGGGCCTGGGGTTGGCCCCTCCACCTGTTTCCCTGACCTGGAAGTAGAGGTCTCCCTTCAACATCAGTCTTGGACCTGCATTCACCAGCCCAATGTCTCCCCTTTTTACATCTGGGACATAACCCTGGAGCTTTTCTCATCATCAGTTTTTTGCTGAGCATTACTTATTTTGCATTCCCGGGCGAAATGTCCACTCTTACCACATTTAAAGCATCCCTTGCTTTTATTCTTATATTTATTAGCCAAAAAATCTTTCACAGTTTGTCCACTAAAAGCCGCTGCCATGGCAAGTCCCTGCTGATAAGACGGACCTATATCTGAACACAGGCGTATATAACCAGTTAAATCAGTCTTTTTTCCTATAAGATCTAATGGCTGCCTGGCAGGCAGGATTAGCATTTTCATAAGCCAACTGTTTCACATACTCTAGTCCTGCATCAACATTCCCAAATATTCTTCCTGCTGTGGTCATTAATCGATGGACAAAGTCTGCAAATGGTCCATCAGACCCTTGTTTGACTGAAGTGAGAGAAGCTCCTAGCTCCCCTTTAACTGGAAGTTTTCTCCATGCCTTAGTGGCAGCGGTCTGAATTTGTGCAAAAAGTCCTGAGTCATAGGGCATTTGTTGTTCATTAGTCCCATATTGACCTTCACCTGTTAACATGTCAAAATCCCATCCATTCCTAGTTTGCTGATTTCTTTTAGCTGTCTCCTTGCAGTTTTCAAAATACTCTGATTTCCACAATAAATAATCACCCCCACTCCCAGTCAATGGGAGTTAGCCATTGTTCAGCCACACCATCTAAGATTGCCAAGGTATATGGGGCTGTGGCTCCATATTGCAACACAGCAGTTTTCACTTGTTTAATTAATTAAAAATCAAAACCCATATGATGTCGCCACATTTGCCCTTGGCCATCTGTCATTTCTGTCACAGGGAAAGCCTCCATACAGGAGGGAAAACTATCAGAATCCTTAAAGTTCCCTTTGAAGAATGGAGGCAGGGCCCTTGAGGGATTTGGCGAACTTTTTCTCTATCTACAACAATAAGTGTTTGTAATTCAAGTATCAATGATTGATTCATTTTCTCTAGTTTAATTTGTTCCTGCAAGTGTGTTATCTGTTCCTTTAATTCTAATCTAGGATCTATTGCCGCCATTACAGTTGGATCAGATGGTACACTAACAGAAGGAGGGAGGTCACATTCTTGTTTCTTGTGGTCTTTTGGCTACTCAACCTTAGTTTTGCAAATCAGCTCCTCCCTCTCAGGCTCTGAGCTATCTGTATCTGAGGCTGGACAGGCAGCTTCTGGCAAGAGGATAAAGACAAATATGTTCTTTTTCAGGCTTTTGAGCATCCTCTTTATATCTGTCCTCTCTTGCTGACTCAGAGAACCCCTTTTTTTTAATTTATAGAAGAATCCTTATCTTTACTATCAAAAGAAATTAAGTCAGGAGCGTCCTTGGGAGTGTCCGGAATTTCCCTCAACTCTGACTTAAAACTACTTCTAAAAATCTCTTCAGCTTAGGCAATCACTGCCACTACTAGTTCATCTCTCTTAACTATTAATTCTTTTATTAAATTCCAAAAAGAGAAGGCAGTAACAGGAACCTTTTTCAGGTCCAAATGCTGTATAAAAATCTTGCAATGTATCTCTCACTCTTCTCCATCTTTTTATATCTATGACCCCTTCTTGGGGAAAACAAGGACAGACATCCTTTACAAAATCAAAGAAATGAAACAAATCTGCAGTCTTAACCTTTACTCCTCTTTCCTTTAAAGCATCCCTCAATTGCTTTACATAAATCTGATGCTGGCTCAATGCTTGCCCCATGATCGGTCGGATTGACTTACTTACTTTCAGTTCGGTTGCAGCAGGCTCCCCCGGCACTCTGAATTGCTTGAAACTTAGCGAGTGCACTCCTTCCTTTTTCCATCCTCCCTCACGATAGCCCCCTCAGTATCCAGGCCACATTGGGCGCCACTCTGTCCTGACCCACAGGAACTGCAACGGGGTACCTGGATTGGGGAGCGGGGACTTGGATGGGGCAAGAGTCAAGAGAAATGGAGACAAGACAGCGTTGTGATCAAGTCTCGTTTATTGCAGCACAAGCATGGGGTTAAATAGAGAATGAGAACAAAAGAGTAAAGACTGGGAGTAATCATATCAGCAGGACAGCAGGGACCCAGATGTACTGAAAACAAGGCTACGGGCCAAGGCCACAGGCTCCATCCCGTGCCTGCGGGAGGAGAGTGGGCAGAATGGAAAGTTACCAGCTTAGGTCTGTCAGCAGTTTTGAGAAATGGCTGAGCCTCAGGCTCCCAGCAAATATATATATATTCATTCTACTGGTTCTGTTTCTTTAGAGAACCCTGACTAATACAAGTACTAATTAGAAAAGAATAGGCCAAGCTATGCTTTTTTGCAGACAATATGCTACTATACATAACAGATCCCAAAAGTTTAACCAGAAAACTCCTAGAATTGATCAAAACTTTCAGTAAAGTGTCATGTTATAAAACTAATCTACAAAAATCAGTAGCCTGTCTATATACTAATACGAAGCATTTGGAGAAAGAGTACATGGAAATGCTCCCATTTAAATAGCTGAAAAAAAGTCTTAGAAGAAACCCTGAACAAAGATATCAAAGACCTCTACAATGAAAACTTTAAATCTTTAAAGAAAGAGATTAAGGTGGACACCAGGAGGTGGAAAGACATCCCATGCTCATGGAATGGAAGAATTCATATTGTGAAAATGATCAGGCTACCAAAAGCAATATATATATATATATATATATATATATATTCAGTGTAATACCAATAAAAATCCCTATGACATACTTCACAAAATTAGAAAAAAATTTGTATGGAAACACAAAAGAGAGTGGATAGCCAAAGCAACCCTGAGCACAAAGAGAAATGCTGGGGGATTACTATACCAGATCTCAAAGTATACTCAGGACTATAGTCATAAAATCAGCATGGTATTGGCACAAAAATAGATACATAGATCACTGGGACATCATTGAAGATGGAAACCCAAGTACACACAATTTTGGCCGCTTGACATTTGATAACCATGCCAAGAACACACAATGGAGGAAAGACAGAATTTTCAACAAATGGTTCTGGCAAAACTGCATCTCCACCTATAAAAGAATGAAACTAGATATTTATCTTTCACCTTGTGCAAAAGTCAACTCTAAATGGATCAAAGACATCAATATGAACCTGGAAACCCTGAAACTATTAGAACAAATTATTGGCAGTAACGAACAAGATATAGGTGTAGGAGAAGTTTATCTGTAATAAAGTTCAACAGCCAACAAGTGGGCCCTCATTAAATTAAAAATCTTAGGTATAGCAAAAGAAACAATCAAAAAAGTGAAGATAAATCCCACAGAGTGGGAAAACGTCTTCATCATTGACACATCTGACATAGGTTTAACATCCAGAATATATAAAGAACTAAAAAAAACAAGAAGCATGAAAGCAAATGACCCAATTAAAAGATGGGCTAAAGATCTGAACAGAGAACTCTCAAAGGAAGAAATATAGGTGGCTAAGAATCATCTTTAAAAGCATTCAGTATCATTTGTATTTAGGGAAATGCAAATTAAAACTACCTTAAGGCTTCACCTTATCCCAGTTAGACTGGCTAGGATCAAGAGAACAAATGATACCAAATGCTGGCAAGGGTGTGGAGAAAGGGGAATGCTCATTCACTGCTGATGGAATTGCAAACTGGTATAATGCCTATGGAAAACATTGTGGAGAACACTTAAAAAACTAAAAATGACCTGGTGATACTACCCCTTGGCATATACCCAGAGGACTTATCCAGAGACACTTGTACAACCATGTTTGTTGATGATCTTTTCATAATGACTAAGAGATGGAAGCAACCTAAGTGCCCCTCAATTTACAAGTGGTTAACAAAAATGTGGTGTATTTACACAGTGGAGTTCTATTCAGCCATAAAGAAAGACAAAGCACTGAAATTTCCAGGTAAATGGAAGGATCTAGAAACTGTTATACTAAGTGAAGTAACAGACTCAGAAAAACAAAGGATGTATGTTCTTCCTCATTTGTGAATCCTAGCACCAATTTCTTATAAGTTATTGCATACTCTGATGCAACTCTAGGGAGAAAGAATATGGAAGGGAAACAGGGAGGTGAAGGGAAAGAAGGAACCTTAGAGAGAATAAAGATGTTACTAAGGGAGAAATATTTAAAAAGGTGGTAGTTAAAGGGGAGGGGGCACAGAAGGAGGACTCTACAAAGAACTATGGAAATAAAGGGGAAAAAATTCTCCAAATACACCATTAAAAAAAAAAAAAAAGCCTTAACCGCAGAAGGAACCCTATGGAGCTGGAAGAAAGCCCTTCCAGAAGAAATATGATTGCTAAATGAAAATCCCAGTGTCAGATGTGGGTTCCTCCCATGTTGGCCTGAGGGGCCCTGGAGGTCCCCAAAAGAATAAAAAGCACTCCCCATAATATTGATTGTACACCTGAGGTGGATGGAAGGACCTTATTGCTGAAGACACTGTTTGACGTGAGTGCAGGACAGGGAGAAATCAAGCTTAGACCAAGCTGGAAACTCTCCACCACTGGATGGGTGGCTTTCATGGTACCAAAAGATGATATGCATATGACTGGGGGAGAATCATCCCCTATAATTCTGCTCAACAATGGACCCCACATGTTTCACTATCAACATACCAAACTAGATGTTCCTGTTGGTGCAATACTGGAGCATCTAGTGTATGGACAACCAGCAAATTTTTGATTGGATAAAATGCCCACTCCTAGAGGTGAAACACACATCTGGTACTGTTGAACAGACTATCCCCCTGTGGCAGGGGAGACTATAGGCCCCAGTGGGAAACCACTGCAATTGATTTGTTAGGTGGTGTGATGCACGTGATAAAGTACCAGCCAAGCATTTTTGTTTACACTCCTAGGTTAAGTTGTTACAGCAGCCGTGGTTTAGATGTTCTTGCTTCTTGCTGTTTGAGTTTTTTATAGTAGATAGAATCCCACTGAAATGAATCAACAGCCCATGGAAAATTGACAATGCAGAGACCTGAAAGTTCAGTGCCTTACTACAACAGAAGGAACATCTTCCCACACCTACAACCCCCTCCCAGACTCAAAGACATTTGTGGATGCATTGGCAGAAAGAATAAAAGAGCCAGAGAAAGGGGTGGAATGTTAACTGGAAGTGTACTCAGACCAATATGCAGGGAAGCTGTAGGCACTCCTCCATCCTGAACCCATCAAGAATTCAAGTGGGGAGTCAGTTACCCCTCCTGCACAATCAGTCGACATTAGCTGTTTGTGGGGGAGGGGCTAAGGATATATAAGCTGAGAATGCCAGGATGCACCTTCCTCACAATTTTCTGTGCTGTCAGGAATTCACAGGATCTATATTTGCGTGTGGGCTTTCCAGTGCAGCTGTAAATAAAACCCCAAGCTATTCTCTGTTAAAAAAAAATAAGAAAAAGATACATGTTTGGATAGACAGATGAGAGGGATCTGACTAAACCACAGGTGGATAGACTTGCACTGGGGAATGTCTGGGGAAACTGAGTTGACGCAGTGGGCCTTAACACCCAGGACAGAGTATAGGGGTTCCAGTGGGGTGGGGTTATGGGAGACTGTTTGTCAGGATGGGGCTTTAAAGAAGATTCCGATTGAGGTATTCTATATGAAATACAACACAATTCAATTAAAATAAAATAAAAATAAGAATTTGAAAAGTTGGTGCAATAAACCTCAAGATATATGACAAACTGTGTTAAGTCCTGTGGGCAGGCTATGGGAGTGAATAGAGAAAGGGTGGCTAAATAAGATTAAGAGGTATAGTATGAAATTCACAAAAATTCAGTAAAATATATTTAGAAAAGAATTTGGGAAAGGAAGAAAAAACCCCAAAGCCAACAGATGAGAAGAAATAATATATTTAAGAGCAGAAATCGGTGAAATATAAACAAGGAAAAGAATATAAAAAGTCAATTAACCTTAGAGTCGATTCTTCAAAAACATAAACCATATAGACTAACCCTGAGGCAGCTAACCAAATGAAAGATACAGCAAATTCAAATCAAGAAACTTGGAGACAGAAAGGGAAACATCACAACAGTCACCAAAAAAATATAGAACATTTAAGGGAATACTGTAAAATATTGTACTTTTTTATTTTTAAGACCTAAAGGTAATGGACCAATCTCTAAATTTAATAGATCCACCATAGTTAAACCAAGAATAAAACAACAGCTTAAACATATCCATAATAAATAATGAAATTGATACAGTAATACAAAGACTCACAATTAAAAGAAGCCTAGGCCCAGATGGCTTTACAGCAGAATTTTACCAGACCTTCAAAGAAGATCTAGAAACAATACTACTTAAATTATTCTAAAATATCAAAGAAGGGGGATCATTTCCAAATTCCATCTCTGAAGTATTATCTTACTACTAAAACAGGATAAAGTCACAATATAAAAAAGAAAACTATAAGACCATATACATAATGAATATTTATGCAAAAATTTTCAACAACATATTTGCAAATCACAGACAGTTTCACATCAAAAATATCATCCACTATGATTAAATAAACTATATGACAAAGATGCAGGGATGCTTCAATATACATAAATCAGTAAATACGATAAGAATTTAATCATCAATAAAATCATCTGTTTTTCTTGAGTAAACAGTGTATCAAGACTCAGTAATGAAAGGCAAAGTTTGAAATGATTTGTGTCAGTTTTTCAAATTATGAATGTATTTCTAACCTTTTTTCTTTAAAGTTTTTATTGTCTCAAACATTTATAAAGTGTGGATTTGTAGTGGCAATGGATATCTGTAAGTAGTGAAAAATGTAAGAAAAACTCTGTTAGTAATTTAAATTTAGTGTTAAGCTAATTTGCATATGAAGTCATCATGTAAAGAATAGAAAGATAACTCTTTGATGAACATGGAATTCATTGTAACCATTATAGTAAATTTTTTGTGTTTTTGAGATAAGGCCTCCCTGTAGCCCCAGCTGCCCTGGAACACACTGGGTAGACCAGGATAGTCTTGATCTGACAGAGATTTGCCTGTCCCTGCCTCCCAAATTATAGAATAAAAGCCTGGGCCCTCATGCCTGGCTCTTTTTTATTACTACACTTGCATATACCTCATTTGTGTGTGTGTGTGTGTGTGTGTGTGTGTGTGTGTGTGTGTGTGTATGCATAACACTGTGGAGATGTGAGTATTTAACACACTATGAAGATGTAAGAATTTAACTTATGAGCATTGGTTTTCCATTTCAACTATGTGGGTTCTGGTGATTGAACTCAGGTCTTCAAGCTTGGTGGTAAGTGACTTAAGAAACAGCCATTTCACTAGCCCTAGAGTAATTTTTGTAGGGATAAAGACATGCCTTAGTTTTACTCTGGGCTCTGACAGTTTCTTTTCATATGTACTGCATAAAAAAGCCTCCAGTAAAATGGTGTGAAGTAGAAAATAGTAATCACAAAAGCTCATCTAAGCAGATTAATTTCACATGTTCATTTATTTCTATATCTGAAAAATATATTTCTCAAAGAGCATTCATGTACCACGCAATATATTTGGAACATGTTCTATAGCAAAGATTAGACACAGTATTAGGCACAGCTCCTGTTTATGTGTCAACAGTTATGCTGCATTCTCTCTACACTGAAAGAGACTGAGACCTCTTTCTCTGTTTTTGTACCATTTGTAGCCTTACCACTACCATGGTTCCTTGCAATCCTTAGGACTAATTGCAAAATACACTTACCACAAAGGGATAAAAATCAGTGAATGGAGTGCAAAACTTCCCTCCATTATCAGACTTTGGTTGCCATAAATCACCTCATTTGACTCCATTTTACAATACTCTGTAGGGCCTCAAATCTATTTCTCCAAGCCTTAGAGTAGCTTCTTAACTTCCAAAGCCAAAGATAAACTATCCTATGCCACACCTTTGCACCTGCATCTACTTTCTCTCGGGTTCAAATAACCAGAAATATTATTTGTCTTATTGCTCACGTAACTTAACTGACCCATGAATTTCCTGAATGCTTTCATCATTCAGTCTCTCTCTGGAATGTCTCTCCCAGGTTACTGGAATGACTTGCTGCTTTACTTCTTTATGATCTTAAAGAAAAGATTTCTCACAAGAGAAGTGACCACCATTTATGTAAATTAGCAACTCATACCTTACGCTAAAGATATTCCTTATCCCTTCTTGTGCTTTATTTTTTCTTCATAGCACTTATTACCACCTGGCATTTTATTTGTCAAGTTATTTATTTGGTGTCCATTTCTTTTATTGGAAACATAAATTTCATAACAGAAGGTAATTTCACTTTTTTTTCCCACTGCTTCACCTTTGGTGCTTCAATTTCTATAATGGAAATTGTTTAATACATATTTGTTGAAAGCATAAATAAATTACTCATTGCTTGTGTAATGTGACCTGAGAGTAATTGTGCCTTCAAATTTCCAGAGCCTGTCACTTTTGTAATTCTTCTATACCATGCATTCTGTATTTCACATCTTCTTTCGTCTCTATATATTTTCCCTAATCATTTACTTATCTTAATATTGAATCTCTCCAGTTATAACTCAGTGACTTCACAACATTTTTCTAACTTTTAGAATGAAATAGTTGGAAACTGATGAACCTTGAAAGCAGATGAAAAAATACTCTCTTAGAATGACTTTGTGATTTGAAAGTTTAATATGTCAACTGTGCATTTGGTATCATTGCATGCTGTATGAAAATAATATGTTAAATATTCTGTCGGTGATATCCTTAAGTTGTATTCCAAATTAATGTTACAGTCAAATAGAATTTCCATGACTTATAATGACATGGTTTAGTTACACATTAGCAAATTACTAGACATTCTTCTAACTCATTACTGTAGACCAGACTGGCCTCAGCCTCACAGAAATCCATTTGCTTCTGACTCCTGAGTACCAAGATTAAAGTTATTGGCCACCACACCTGGCTAGATTTAAATATCTTTTGCTCACTTCTATACTGAAAAGAATCATTTTCCATTTCGAAAATGTGGACTTTTTTTCTAATATTTTAATTACTAAATTAATTATGTAACTCATTTACTTTTTTGAGATGGAGTTTTGCTACACAGTCCAGGCTGGCTTTGACTCATAATCCCTGCTGCCTCAGCTTCCTGAAAGATGATATGAGAGCACTCACTATCACAATGACTAAGATTTATAAGTCAATGATAACTTTCTAGAGACCTGGCACCCTACCCCTAAATTTTAGTTCTAATGGTAGGAATTTTAGAAGCCACTGATTAGAGATGATAGAGACAAAGTGTCCGCAAAGCATACTTGGAGAGAGGCTGGCAACTGTTTATATCATAGATTAGCTAGTCAGAATTATCTACTCCTACAAAATCTAAAGCTTCTTATAACAAAAGAATTTATTACATATTTTAATACAAACTTGGAAATAGAAGTGTGCATGTAGTTTAAGCATGTGTCTCTGTAATAAGCTTTGTGTTTCCCATTTAAGTTGTAGAGTATAAAACCAGATACTTATCCAAAATAAGAGGTACATTTTGTGTATTTATTCATATTGCCAAACTGGTCATCAGAAATATTATGTTTTATATACACTTATTTATAATTAATGTCAATAGTATTTCCTTTGATGTAGGTTTGTATTTTATTGTATTTATTTATTATTTATTTAGTAAATCTGCTCTAACTGAATGAAGCAATATAGTTCCAATGATAGTATTCAATATCTCATAAAAAGAAAACTTCTGAAAGAAATTTGATCAAAGATGAAAATTAATGAAATTCCAACAGAAATTTTAGAAGCAACAATTGAAGCCTTTGTCATCATTAGAAGGTATGTGTGCAAGAAGCGGGTTACTTTTCAATTCTATTTCTCAGATTCATTGTATATCTCTGCCAGTGCACATTACTAAATATTTTCAGATGTCTATATTGCCCACAGGAAAAAGCACCAGGCTGTCACCCTGGGGTCTGAGAGCTTACATTTTAACCTGCAATCTTCTCTCACTAGGACCTTTTACAAATCCTACATATTCTGAACCTTGTATCAAAAGTTTCAGAAATCAAAATCAATTGGCCCTAAGGGTATGAAACACTGTGAAAACAAGCAAAAACAGGACAACTGCTTAAGTAGACTTTCTGTAATGTGCAAGATATCGTATATTTTAAAGGTGATCCCATGCAGTGCCATTCCTTTATTTATTTGTCAATTTCATAAGAAAAATTTATGTTCTTACTGACATCGTCCCCATATATTTAAATTTGTCTTTAGATATCTTCCGATGTTCATTCATAATTTGTGTTTATTTCATGCATTTTTGGATCATTGCGAATTTCCATTTTTCAGCTGGTATGTAAGTTTTTCATTGATTTCTGAGTCTTTACCTTGAATCCATTATTCCTTGAAGCATTTTTTTTTCAAAATGTTTTTATTTTTGCAGTCATTTATTTATTTATTGGGTTTTAGTTTCATGAAACAGAGTCTCCTTATGTAACACATATTGGCCTGGAATTCCCTATGCAAATCAGAGTGGATTTGATCTCACAGAGATTCATCGGCATCTGCCTCCTTAGTGCTGGGATTAAGGGCATGCACTATCATGCCTAGTTTCTTTCCAAACGTTTTTAATTAAGGCTTCCAGTTTGAGCTAGTTCATAGTTTACTTGCTGTGGAAAGAGTTTTCATGTCAACTTTTATTAAAAAATACGTGTCACACTTTTGAAATCCTTAATTATCAGTATTATTATGCACTCAGTTGTATATACATTATTGCAGCATCTATACTTTTTCCTCTTTGTATTTAAGTATATATTCATATAATTAAGCTACTGCTACTAAAAGACTTTAAAATGCTCTTTTATGTTTTAATGTTCTAAAATTCATTCAGAACTTATTTTCTGATGATAAAATTGGAATCTAAAGCATATATCATTTACAGCTGAAAATATAGCAGTTTGTCATAAAAATTAGTTATTATGAGCAAGTCTATTGGAATTAGAACGTGATCATTTTTATTAGGTAAAATTTGGTAATACTGACAGCAATTATATTAGTAATTATTATTTTATGGATCTGTGAGTGTCATGGGTATGTGTATATGGCATATGTATGTGTATATTTGTATATGCCAGTGCACGAGCTCATACCTACTCTCGTGGAAATCAGAGGAGGATATCCGATGTCTGGCTCTGTAACATTTGCATCTTACTCTCTTGAGACAAGATCACTCGAATCAGGAGCTTGTTGTAACTCCTCCCTTGCTGCAAGGGTGACTGTGCAACAAGCCTAAGTAATCCTCCTGTCTATGTCCTTTATTGCTGGAGTTACAGGTTCAGGTAAGCAGGTCCTCATGTTTCCATAATAAGCACTTTTACAAACTGAGCCATTTATCCACCCCCAAATATTATTTAAAATTAGAAGTTTCTTACTAGGGACATAAGAGTTGTAGACCACTTTTCTAGCATTTCTGCAAGGTCCTGAGTATGATTCTTGGTGTCACAGTAAAACAACTTTTATCCAAGTTTCCTATATATTTGTGTATTTGACATAACATTTACCTAGATTAAAAGCTGTGGATCTAACATGTCAACATCATCTAATTTCATACATAATTCATAGATATGGAATTATGAGATGGAAAATCAGCTTATCTATTGTTCTATCTGTTATTTTTTTATCTCTTCATCTTGTTCCTAGAATTTCAGCATTCTTTACTTCAACAAAACCTTTACGCCTATACTGCAGGTAACAAACTTGTGTGTCATCATTTATTCATGTTTTTAAAGTGATAGCTATCTAATATGGCCAACTTATCACATTCTAATAAGAATTTGTTCTTTGCCTTGTTGCAAAATAAACTAATAGGATAAAATGAGAAAGCAATGTTTAAAAAAAATACATGCCACGGATTAGGAAACACAAGTACACAATCTCCCCTGACATAAAAAATCATACATCTGGCTTTTTCTCTGGACTCTTCTGAGAGTAATATGCATTGGCTGATGTAGAAACCAAGATCATACTGAAGACTTCCTTTCCATTAAGTTTTGAAGATTTATTCATCCTTTCCCTTACATCTGCTACCTTTTACTTCTTTTTAGGTTCTATGTTGTATTGTATATATGTTCAAGAATTCCTTTGAAGTCAACTTACTTTAAAAATTTAAATATTCATGAATATTTATAATTGATATAATAAATAAAATTTACCAAGAAAAGAAGGACTTTAAGGAGGAACTGAAATCACTAGAAAGCACAATGATTTTATTTTTTTACACTGTATCATACTTCAGTGAGAAAGGCACAGCAGCATGTAGGAAGCTATCTTCAATGTCATGCTCCATAAAGCAAATAAATCATATTGATTTCTCAGGTTTTTCTGAGATAGAGAATTTCTCATTACAAGCTGCAATAAAAACTTTGGTATACTTCAATGCTTGTAAAATGACATTTCTCCTCTAGATATCTATATTTTTCTACATAAAGTCATATAATTCTGTGTGTATGTGTGTGTGTGTGTGTGTGTGTGTGTGTATGTAAATGTATGGCTATTAAACACAGCATGCAGCTCCCCAGTTCTATGCTGCATTTTTGTCTGCTTGAGTGTGCACGGGATTTGTGTATGCTAACACCATTGTTATAGATTCATATAAGCAGGGTCCCAGAAGCTTGTAGGACTTTTATTTCCATATGGCTATGCACCTCCTCCCTGCTCTTACAATCTTTCTGCCCCCTCTTTTCACAATGCTCCCTGAGTCCTGGATGGGTGAAATTTAATTTGGGATTACTGTCCAAGAACCAGCATTCTGCATAGTCTTAATCTATGCTTTGGCCATTAGTGACCTTTTGCATTTCTATCCCTCTATTGCATGAGGAGTTTCATTTATGAGAATTGAGAGATTCATTAGTGTCCTCTTTATCACTGCTCTGTGTTCTGTGTGCCTTAGGTGTAGAGGTCACATTGCAGTTCATAGACAATGTCTGTGTGTGACCAGTTGTGGTACTTGGTAATAGTTTCTGTCTGGTGCAAATGAGCTTCTTTGATGAGTGGTGATTGGGCTATTTGTCTGTAAATATAAGCACATATATTCTGCACATAGTAAGAAATTATATTAGTTCAGGAATGTGACAGTCTTGGGAATTTCTCTAAGATCTATAACCTTTCCAGCCATGTGTATGTCGTTATGTTTACAATACGACACTTGAGTTTCCTCCCATTTAGTGGGCAAAATTTAGTCCAGTTGGGTAGCTGTTGATTTCCCCCAAAATGAAATGGACAGCAGACTCCAAACTTAGCTGAAGAAATATTGGTATAAGATTGCTGCTAGGTGAGTAAGAGCTACTCTTCCTAAAGAAAAGGACTTTGGATAAGCTGACTAGACCTCAGTAGATGAACTTGCACTGAGGAACATTTGGGGACACTAACTTGACACAATAGACCTTAACACAAATGACAGAATGTATGAATTCCAGTGGGGGGCTATTGGAGTGTGCCAGTGGGGATGGAGTGTAAAGATGATGAGACTGAGATGTTCTCTACAAAATACACAAAAATTCTATAAAAACAAATTTAAAAAAAAGACAACGTGCAAATTACAATCATGTCCACAAAGAATATATCAATCTAATCTTTGAAATTTAGCAAAAGAGCTTGTAAGAAATAGCTCCAATATGGTTAAGGTGACTTATAAAGGGAGAAATACTTTTCCTCAAAAATGCATCTCTGCTTTGACTTCTTATTTCTCAGAACAGACTAATGTCTATTATTACCACCCATATGGTGGTCCTTTGGATTGTGGTCCTTTGAACTATATTTTGTGAGCATAGATCAAGTCATTAAAAGTCTACTAACCATTTTAAGTACCCAGAAAATTATATGAAGAATGTGTAACTGTTAGCATAAAGTGTGAAAGTTCCTGCTAGACATAAATAGACAATAAGCAGGGTGCTTTTACACAATTCTTAGGAATAAGCATAAGTTAATCTTACCCTTGTATTTTGCAGCTGAGTTTTGGTGTTTTGAGGAATGAATCCATACCCACACAAACAATATGTTAGGACTCTTAACATTGATCTTAATCTTCAGTCCTTCACAATTGATTTTTAAATACACCATAGAATTTGTCTACATAAAAATTAATGTTCCATAAAATTGTATTATAAAGAAATGAAGATATAAACTACATAATGGAAGAAATATATTCAAAATAATATACTAGAAATGAGCCTGCTGTTAAAATATTTTAAATTACAGTAATGAAATCAAAACATTCAATTGAAAAAAATGTGTCTATTTCTTGTTCTTAAAGCAAAACTCCTGAACCTGGGTGCTTTTTGCCTTTTTTTCTGTAAAAAAACAAAAATATCTTGTTATATAGCCCATGCTGGCTGTCAACTTATGATCTTCTTGCTTCCATGTCTAGAGTTCTGAGATTAGAGTCCTGTAATAACATGCCTAGACTGACACAGGATACTTAAAAATAAAATATATTTATTGAACTTTAGAACCCTAAGACTACAAATTTCCATTGTTTTTCTGTCACTAAGCTTGATATCAACATAATTAGGGAGGCCCCATTACTTGCTGAGGTCCCTTAACAACTGCAATCATATGTGCTAGTTTTCCTTAACAACATTGTACTTTCAGTTTCATATGTGAATTTTAAAGAAAATTGTATGTTGGCAAAATAAACAGCTCTTATCTCAGAAATAAGAGAGATGGTTTATTATGGAATCAAAAATGTGTGACTATGACCCAGGTAAAACAAATTTAGATTTCCCTAAATACCATGTGCCAATGAGGTAGCAATTTCATGAACTTCTTATAGTAACAGAAAAAATAAGTCACAAATCAACATACTCTTTAAATACATTGGTGGGTACATTCAGTGAGCTATTCATAGCAATGTTGGGGGGTGGGACTTGACTATACATCTCAGATGCTATCTGATAACATCTTAGCCTTTTGGTTGGTGGGAACTGGTAGTCTGATAGTTAATATTTTCTAATACTATTTTATCTGTTAGTCAAAGGATATTAAGTTAGAAACTGAGGTGGGCAATGAATGTCTATTTAGGTGCTAACAATAGCCTGAGGTAAATGGTAAATAGGTTCTGGACATGCAACATTCCAAAAATTCCACAATCTCCATAGCTTTAATCATTTCATCAACTTTGCAGGAGATAGTTGAGTTTTAAGACACAAGGTTTTTCTTGGAACTTATGTTCGCACATGTAAGAACCCTAAAGGTCTACTACTAAAATATAGAGAAAATTGAGTGGTTATATTAACTCTTTGTAAAGATCATTCAGAGTTGAGCCTAATAGTGTGTTGTAATAAATTAATTTATTAATATTCTTTCACTAGAAAAAGAATGAAAGAAAAAAATTTATTTAACTCTCAGTGCTGGAGTCTGAAAGACTGAGACCATGCTGTCCCATATATTCCAAGTCTTGTGCAGTCTTCTTTGGATTTGTCATAACATGGTAAAAGAGAGCAAAGACAACCAGCCAAAAACAAACGGGACAAATAATTGAACTATGCCATTTTGTAAAATCTCTCTTGTGAGATCTAACAGGGACCCCAGAAAACTAAACTAATCCTTTCTGAGGATAGTGACCTCAACAAATTAAACATCTTCCACTGAACTCCTGTCACCTTTAAATATTGTCACACGGGGGAAAAGTTTCCAGAATATGAAACCTTGAAGAAGGTGCCTAAAAATAATGTAAATCACAGAATAAAGTAACATTTATCAAAAAACCCCAACCAAATAACTAGAAATCACATGAAGAATGATTGATATTATTAGTTATTATGAAAATTCAGGTCAAAAGTAGTTTGAGATACTACTTCACAACAACAGGTATGAATAAGTGAAAAAGACATAAAATAAGCCTTAGTAAGACCAGGAAGACAACAGATCTCTTGTATATTCCTGGTAGAAATCATTATTATCTAATAACTGCGGAAAATTGTATATCTAAATAGAGAACTATCATGTGACCACCAAAATTTCACATTTTGTTACGTACAATCATTGCAAGTACACATGTACTTAAAGCAATATTCACAATGATGAAACAGGAGAAATCACCCTAGGGCATGTAAGTCAATGAATGACAATCAAATTGTGAGATATGTATATAGAGATATATATGCAAATATAGATGCCATTCAATTAAAAGAATTGTCTCACATGGTCCAGTATCTATTAAACTTCAAAACATTACTTCAAGCCACAAATTGCAGTATGTACCTGAAATCCCAGCACACGGAAGGACTGTGAGTTCAAAGCCAACTGGGCTAAATAAAGGCACTGTTTCACAATTTAAAAACAAATAACTGAATAAAGACAACATGCTAAGTAAAAAGAGGTAGATACAAAAGTTAAAGATTAAAGTATGATTTTATTGCTATGAAATTAAAATGTAAATAAACACAAAACCTAGCATGTAGATATGAATTGGACAGAGTCTAGATGAAGTGAGAGTGAGTAGAGAATTTTTTGTAGTTAGTTAAAATTTTATTGAACTAATTTAACCATAGATGTTATATGTAGGCTAAGCTATCTCAAAATTGTAATTGCACTTTGGAAATAAATGGATGTGGATGGGAAAATGACAGAAATTGCTTTAAAACCAATAAATAGAAGTCCGTTAGCATGAAATAGAACTGAAACTTAGCAACGCATATTCATTCAGATGGGGATTATTATTTTTTGTAAATTTTTGTTGAATTTTTGTGTATTTCATACAGAATATATTAATCATCTTTATAAGTCCTTCCCCATTGTCACCATCCTCTATTCCCCTCAACTGTATTTAATGCATTCTGTCTAGTCGTTAATGTCCTCAGACATCCACTAATGCAAGATTTTCCACTGAGACCTAGTGAGCCAATCAATAGCCCCTCCCTTCAATAAGCTCAGGTCTTCCTCACCCAGGAGTAATCTGCTGCCAATAGTCCTTTGACTAAAATTGGGGCCTGCTGCCCATTTCCACAGTATTATACTGCATTTTCATCTGAGTTTCCATGGCTCTTGTGCACGCTGACACCATTGGTCTAGGTTCCTATGAGCAAGGTCCCAGAAGCCTGTAAGACTCTATTTCCATATGGTAATGCATCTCCTCCCCTGGTTCTTCTAGTATATCCACCCCCTCTTCTGCAATTGTCCCTGAGCCCTGGGTAGGGGAAGTTTAATATATGAGTCCTGTTCAAGGACCCATACTCTGCAGACTCTTATTCTCTATGCTTTGGTAATTGTGGCCTTTTGTATTCATGGCCGTCTGTTTACCTGAGGGAGCTTCATTAATGAGAGTTGAGAGACGCGTTACTGTTTTCTTTACCTCTTGTTCCACTATGTTTCATTAGCCTTAGGTGTAGAGGTTCTATTGTAGATGTGTCAATTAGGGTTGGGTAATTCACAGATTATAATCTCTGTGTGTCGCCAATTGTGGAATTCCGTAATAATTTCTGTCTGTTGCAAAACAAGCTTCTTTAATGAGCACTGACTAGGATACTCGTCTGTAAATATAAGGATCCATATTTAGCACATAGTAAGAAACTACATTTGCCTAGGAATATGACAGCCTTGGGGTTTTCTCTAAGATTTATGACCTCTCCAATCACATGTATTTGCTATGTGTACAGTACCACACGAGTTTCCTCCCATTGAGTGGGCTTTAAGTCAAATTAGGTAGCTGTTGATTACCCCCAAGATAAAAGTGTCACTACTGTCCCAATATAGTTTGCTGTGTCAGTCATTGTTGTCATCATTAGGCTTTAAAGCTGGATATAGACCATTGATTGATGTTCTATTTTAACAAGCTTGTCTAGTATTCTCTGATACTATGAGAGCCAGCATTCTGGGGGGTGGCTTTCCAGTCAGTTTAAGCTCCATTGCTTCAAATCCTTTATCTGAAATATGTCCTGCCTTCAGCAATAGGGTTTTACCTTCATGTTCTGGGAGGCAATCAAGGGCTGTGACAACAACCTGTATAAATTTTGGGAGTCTCTTGGACTACCCTAGCCAACAGCTCAAAGGGAGGTTTCTCCTGCCTGGCATTGTTCCTTGTTAAATAGCCTTCATCTATACACGTGGGTTCATGCAGAGATATTGCATGTGTAATATTTCAATAAGTTTTTGAGCTAATACATTTCTGTCTGGTTTTTCATACAAGCTAAGCATTATCTCTCCTCTCTCCCTTGAGAAGAGAACTCTCCCTCATTCCTCCCCAGTTAAAGTACCCCTATTTCTCCCATTGCACCCTTACTAATACCTGTTTCATATGGACCCCCTCTCTTGAGCTACTTCTTCCCCTTTACCCCCCGTAGTTCCTTGTATAACCCTCTATCTCCCCCTTACATTTAAATACCTCCATTTTACCCATTTCTCCCTTGGTATCACCAATCTCTTACTGTTCTTCTCTCTCAGCCTACCTTTTCCCTTTTACCTCCCTGATTCATTTCCATGATTCTGGCCCCTGAAGCAACATGAAGACACTCACTCACATGTATGGTTTTGGTGCTGGATCCACAGATGAGGGCGAATATAAGTCCTTATTTTTTTTATTTTTTGAGTCTGTGTTACTTAGCATAAATGTTTCCAGTTCCAAAAATGTACCTAAAAATTTTATGATTTCATCTTTCTTACTGCCGAGTAGAACTCCACTGTGTAAATGTACAACATTTTCATTATCTACTAGTCAGTTGAGGGACTCTCATATTTATCACATTTCTTAAGATATTATGAGAAGGCCAGCAACAAAGATGGATATACAAGTATCTCTGCACTAGCATGAGTTCTTTGGGCATATGCCAAGAAGTGGTATAACTGTATCATATGGTGGGTTCAATTTTATTTTTTAAAAGAGTTCTCCACGATATTTTCCACAGTGGCTGCATGACTTCCCCATTCTCAACATCCTCTACAGCACTTGGAATAATTTGTTTTCTTGATCTTAGCCAGTCTGAGTAGGGTAAGATGAAATATTAAAGTTGTTTTAATTTACATTTCCATAATTACTAAGGGTGTTGAACATTTTAAAGGTGTTTCTTAGCCATCTTTATTTCTTCTTTTGAGAAGTCTCTATTCAGAGCCACAGCCAATTTTTTAAATTGGGTCATTTATTTTCTGGTATCTTTATTTTTTGAGTTTTTTAATATATTCTGGATGTTAAAACTCTGCCACATGTGTTTCTGGGGAAGATTTTCTTCCATTCTGTGGGTTTTTTCTTCACTTTCTTGGTTGTTTCTTTTGCCATACAGAAAGTTTTTAGTTTAATGAAGTCCCACTTATTTTTGTTGACCTTAATTCCACAGCAACTGATATCTTATTTAGAAAATCCTTTCCTAAGCCTACATTTTGTGTGGTACTGCCTTTATTTTCTTCTAACATTTTCAGAGTTTGGAGTTTCAAGTTGAGGTCTTTGTTCAATTTGGAGTCGACTTTTGCGCAAGGTGAAAGATAAGGGTCTTGTTTCATTCTTCTACAGGTGGAGATTCAGTTTTGCTGACACAATTTGTTGAAGATGCTGTAATATGGTATTACACATAAGAGATCACCAAAATTCCACTAGAAAACTCCTAGAAAAGATTAGAACTTTCAAGAAAGTGACAGGTTACAAAATTCATCTACTAAAATCATTAGCTTTTGTACATACCAATAACAAGGTATTGAAGAAGAGTACATGGAACCACCCCACACATTCACAATAGCCTCAAAACAAAACAAAACAAAAACAAATAATAAATCTGACCATAGACATTAAAGATTTCTACAAGCAAAATTTTAAATATAGGAAGAAAGAGTTTGAGGAAAACAAGAGAAGATGGAAGGACCTCCCATGCCCATGGATTGGAAGAATTAATTCTCTAACAATGACCGTCTTGCCAAAATGAGTATATAGATCCAATGCAATCCCAATAAAAATCCCCATGACATTCTTCACAGATTAGAAAAAACATCCTAAAATTCATATGGAATCAAAAACATCATTGGATAGCCAAAGCAATCCTTAACAAAAAGAGCAACATAGGGGGAATTACCATACCAAATCTCAAACTATATTACAGTGGTATATTCACAAAAATAGCATGGTACTGGCACAAAAATAGACAAATAGATCAATGCAACATTAAGTGAAGACCCAAACATGAGTACGTGAAATTTCTACTACCTGATATTTGACAAGGATGTCAAGAACACACACTGGAGGAGAAGAGACTTTTAAATGGGCACTTGTAGCTGAATTTGTTAAATATACTGTAAAGCTTAAATCCACAGTGCAATAGCATTAACAAATGTTGTCTTTCTCAAAAACTAAGATTTGTATTACCATATGATTCAGCTATGCCAATTTTGAGTATGTACCTGAAAGACTCTAAATTAACACAGTATAGAGATACAGCACATGCATATTTTATTACAGAACTGTACAACTGCCAGGTAATGGGGCCAAAATGGGGTAATTTTAACAACTGAATGAATACAGAGAACAAAGTACATATATACGGTGGAATTTCATGCAGTAATAAAGAAAAATGAAAACATGGCATTTGTAAGAAAATGAATGCATGAAAAAATCATTACATTTAATGAATTAAGCCAGATGCAGAAAGACAAGTACAATGTTTTTTTCCTATATATGGAATATATAATTAAATTATGCTTCAATATATGTGATTATATATATATATGGTGTGTATACTGGTATGTGTTTATAAGTCATAAAACCATAAAGGGCTCATGTTAAGAGTGGTCGGAAATAGAGTATATGAGGACAGATATTTAAAAAATGTAGAGTTGGGGGATTTCTGGGTGGAGGAAAGGAACAATTCAGTTGTAGGGAGGTGGTGAAGGTGAGGGCAGTTGAGGAGAGAGAAGAAGGAAATGTATATGAAAATGCCATGATGAAATCTATTATTAACATTATTTGCTAACCTGGGGGGGGGCAAAATAAATGAAGCCATTGAGAGGTGATTAGGTCATTTGGGCTTTGTTCTCATGAATGAGGCTGAGTCATTACAAAACTGGGTTGCACTGGATATGGTGAGGCACATCAGTCATATCAATCATAAGAGGTGGAGGTTTGCTGTGGTCACACTGGGTAACATGGAGAGTTGAGGAAATCCTTAAAAACATAGTAAGACCTTATCTCCAAAAAATATACACATTCAAATACACACACACATAAACGCACACATATACACACGTTTACTTATGTGTGTATTAACAAAGTAGAAAAATGTGATTTGAATGACCTACTTTCATTTATTTATATATATTATGGGAGACTCAGTGTGTAGTGCTACCAAGCATGTAACATGAAGTCATCATCTCTGAAGCTCAAAGTGTGAGACCTCACTAAACTGAATTTGCTGACACATTAGTCTTATATTTAGGATCTTCTGGAACCTGAGTGATAGTTTTCTGTCGCTTACACATATTCAGTCTAAAGTGTTATTGCATTTCACATTAAGACAGTAAGCCAAAGTTTTATTTTTAGTTTTTGCATTTTAAAGAAAGAGGTGGAAGCACTACAGTGTGATTTATCAAACATATGCACACGCATGCACATATGCATGTATGGACACATGCACACACCCACACTGACTCCTTAAGTTTTAAGACTCACTGAATTTTTGGAATTTTGGCTAGCAAAAGTTCAACATACCAGCACCATTATAGTATAGTTATCAGTTCGATCGATGACTAGGCTACTAAGTAACTTGGAGTAAATAATGTATATAACACAGACACATTGGAAAAAAAGAGAATTCATGTTCTTGGTAGTACAGATGTGACTGATATGTGATTTCATTCCAATACTCAGAATGACACACTATTAAAAATCCTACCACTTTTCTGTGAGGCTGGAGAGTTGGCGCATTGGTTAAGAGCACTGGCTTTTTCTTGGGTTCAATTCCCAGCACCCATGTGGTGGCTAAGAACCACCTGTAACTCCAGTTCCAGGGGAATGCAACACACTCTTCTGACCTCCACGGGCATTGCACAACATGAGTGCACTTACATGCAAGAAATACACTCATACACATAAAACGAGTAAATAAAAATACTTTTCAAAAAGCTATTACTTTTCTTTATTGAATTTTTGAAAATTTCATACAATATATTTTAATAACATTTAGACCCCTTCCCCTACATATACCCCTCTTACAGCCCACTGCAGCCAGGTTTTATGTATTCCATCATATATATTAAGGCCTACTGAGTCAAAATATCCCCAAATGTCCTTTTGTGTGCATCTATCCTCTGGAGCCTGGATAGCCTACCTAGCATCACACCCTAAAAGGAAACTGACTCTCCCTCTCCCAGTAATTATTGGTTTCTTATACTTTCTCAACTAATGTTGGGGTTTCTTACCTATTTCCCCATTTCCATGTTGGGATTTGTCTGGCTTGAGCTTGTATTGTCATGTACATGATGTTACCATTGCTATGAGTTCATATAAGTAACTTTCCAACTGTCTAGAAAACTGTGTCTCATTGTGGTCATCCAATACCTCTGGCTCTTACAATCTTTCTGCCCCCTCTTTGCAATAATCCCTGAGCTTTGGGTATCAGAAGTAAAACTTATCACTTTTGTATCTCTGAAATTTTCCATTTGACAATGTCAGAAAAGAGTTAATCACTCATAAGTGAAAGTGCGTAATGTGAATCAATAGGTAAGGAGGGAAAATAAGGGGTTATAGCATTCTTTACATTATAGTATGGGAGACTTATCTTGTTTAAAATTAAATTTTAGATTTGAAAGTATTTTAATTGCTTGACAGTTACATTTACATAATTGATTGTAGTCATCCCCGCCCCCCTCTGACACACATTACCCTTTTTCATTCCCCTTTCCTCTCCAACTGGAACCCTTCTCACCTCAACCCTTTCATGCCTTCTTTCTGTGTGTGGCCCACGAGTATAACTGCAGTTTCTTGACTGAGCATGAATGTCAGGTTATTTACTGAAACAACGGAAATTTAATGATGACTATACCACTGAAGAAAATGACACACCCTCCCCCAACAATAATTAACTACCAAAAGTGCCTCAGAGAAGGATATGGCCTCATGGGTCCCTCTCCCATCTGTAATGAAATGCTGACTGACCCAGTATTGTGCAGGTCTTCTGCAAATAACCACGGATGCAGTGAGTTAATGAGTATAACATCCATGTCTTTTACAGAAGATCTAGTTTTCAGGTTCTCTTTGGGATACAAATCCCTTAGAATATCTCATTCCCTATTCTTGTAGTCCATAAAAATATTCATCTATGACATTAACAAATTTCCCCATTTTTCTTAGATTATGTTACTTGCAGTCAATGTCTTAACTCATGTCATCATTTTTTATATTTGATATAGATAATATTCTAAATTTAACAATGTAACCAAAAAATAGACCAAGTATAAGCAGTTTTATGTCAATTGTAACATTAGATGCTGGACTATGTAAGACAGTTACCTTTCTTATTTTAACCCATAGTAGAAATCAAAGTAAGATTA